>NC_062549.1:4398005-4700424 GCF_016906955.1 Phacochoerus africanus
GTGCAGGGACTTTGTCATGTTTATAGCTGCACCAAATATTTTGAAAATTTCCTGGCACTCCGTGAGCAGGCAGCCAGTAATCGTCAGAGCACATCCAGAAGAATTAATACCAGGAAGCTTCAATCATGGAGTAACACTTTTTTTCAATGGAAAAACAAATAACCACGGCCCTGTTTAAGTACCGTGTGGAACTCTTGGTCAGCAGGTGGGCGCCCAGCTCAGGGACACACTGAGGGGTGCATCCTTGTCCCTCCTGTCCCTTGTTCCCTGGACCAGCCTGCCCTTCCTGTCTCCAGCCAACCCTGGCAAATAGCTTTCAAGTTTCAGTGTAAATTAAAAAAAAAGAGAAGAAAATTTCCTCCCAGGATGCGGATGAGGACAGCCTACGCTCTGGTGAAGGCAGAGGTGGGTGTCTGGCCATTTAACTGGGAAGCGACTCTGCTTGAGACCAGCAAGTATGAGCCATGAGTACAGCCCCCCCACTGTTGTACTTAATCCAGAAGTAAAAGCAGCAAGTTCTTGGACAATTGTTCTTAACCTTAATTACGTCGGGGATCTGAGCATCTGATGCAGTCTACAGTCATTCTCAGAAAACAAAACAGAAAGAACAAGCCTATCAGGGGGTTATGGATCCCTGGAGGGGATGGGCCCCCACTAAGAATACGTGTCCTAGGAGAGGGATGGGCCCCTGCAAGCACCCCTTTGTGGGTACCACGGGGTGATGTATTCTCTGGTGATCCCAGAGAGCAGGTGCTCAGGTCATACAGGAGGCAACTCTCATGCAAATGAAAGAGCACTGTCTAGAGTGAGGCTCCGGAGTGACTCAGACTTGAGTTCGAATCCCAGTTCTGAGTAGAGTGAATGACTCACCTCTTTTTTTCCCTGGGGCCATTCTCGTTTGGGAGACGGTGAGCGTGTGGTCCCCCCCCCCCCCCCCCCCCCGCGGTCCTGATCCTGCCTCGGATGGTCAATTTCTACCTTTCTCATTTGGGAACTAAGAGTCTTGCCTCCTGGGAACACCCTTGGTCCCAGACAAGCCAGGGTGGGTGGTTACCCTACTTGTGACATGCATTAGCTAAGGGACCCTGGACTGTCTCTTGGCCGAAGTGGAGTGGTCCTGTCTGTCCCTGTCTCGGGGGCTGAGATGACCTAGACCTTCCCCGTCCCTGCAGAGAGGTAGAGCCTGGAATGGCTCTTGCACAGGTGATGGATTGAGAGGGTGCTCTCCGTGGAAACCTCCGAGGGAGGGAGGAAAGCAGAACTAGACGGGGAGGAAGACAGGCATAGGAGCAGGTGCAGCCTCCTCTGAGCGCAGCCTGATCACACGGGCGTGCTCCAGGGCACACGTGGTTTCCATCTTGAGGCAAGGCCATTTCTGCGGCTCCGGCTCTGGGAGAGATTGCCGACTGGGTATTTCTGGGCACAGCAGCTCTTGCGCCTAGGAAAACAGAGCCGTATTGAGTTGTTATCAACCGACACAGCAACGTGGCGATGAGCACACCGGCCTGGTAGACGGGGTCAGGGTGAAGCGCCGATAGCTCCTGCGACATGCTAATTGCTGTTTCCTTTTCTTTCCCTCAGAGCCCCCAATCCCCACATCTTCCTCTAAGATACATAAATTTCCCCACAGCTGCTTCTTGGGAGGGGATCATACAACCCTCTGATCCTTTTAGAGTGCCTCTTTCCATACGGGAGTCATGAAAACCCACTCTAAAAGGATCTCCCCAAACTTTGTGATGCTTGGACCCCCGGGTACCCTGCCTGAATCCCCTTTGCCATTTAGCTACAATGTCTCCCACTCATCTATTAAAAGCATCACTGGTCAGGGAAATTTGCAATGGGGCGCCACCTACATCGGTACCTCCCGGCCTGACCAGTCGGGTGATGGCCTTTTGCTCATACCCTGCTGTCCAGTTGCTGGCATGGTGGTACCAGGATCTTGCTTTCCTTGTAACCCAAATCCTGCCATTATGTTGGATGCCTTCCAAGTCCAGCTAAATGACCCCGATGGCGCCCTGGCCGGCACCTTCTCAGCTTGGACAGCTTTCCCTCTGTTCCTCTCAGCCCATGCCCCCATTCACGCATCACCCTTGCTTGCTGGATTTTCCCACTATTGCTGTTCTTTGACTTCTGAAAATCTAACCAGAGATCTCTCCTCTTTTAATCCATGAGCCCTCTTTTTCTAGACATTTCCTTCTTACTCCACATGGGGTCTGGGGTAGGCAATTTCAGCAACGCTTTTTTTTTTTGGCTTTTTAGGATGGAACCCATGGCATATAGAAGGTCCCAGGCTAGGGGTTGACTCCGAGCTACAGCTGCCAGCCTACACCACAGCCACAGCAACTCGGGATCCAGGTGTATGCAACCTCCATACGCCACAGCTCATGACAACGCCAGATCCTTAACCCACTGCGTGAGGCCAGAGATTGAACCTGTGTCCTCACGGATGCTGGTCAGATTCCCCTGAGGCACAGCAGGAGCTCTTGAGCAACGCTCTTCTGACAACCCTGTCCTGTCTCAGCTTCTCTCGAGGATATCATGTCTTACTTTACCTGATCTTAGTTTCTTTTTTTTTTTGTCTTTTGTCTTTTGTCTTTGTCTTTTGTTGTTGTTGTTGTTGCTATTTCTTGGGCCGCTCCCTCGGCATATGGAGGCTCCCAGGCTAGGGGTTGAATCGGAGCTGTAGCCACCGGCCTACGCCAGAGCCACAGCAACGCGGGATCCGAGCCGCGTCTGCAACCTACACCACAGCTCACGGCAACGCCAGATCCTTAACCCACTGAGCAAGGGCAGGGACCGAACCCACAACCTCATGGTTCCTAGTCGGATTCGTTAACCACTGCGCCATGACGGGAACTCCTGATCTTAGTTTCTTATAAGTCAGAAGCGATGATCATAGGCCCCCCATGAGAACATTTTAGTGAAGATTAAAGGAGAAATACAAATAAATAAACCACAGTCACCACAATCGTATGTAGTCCTTGGCACCCACGCGGTGAGTATTCAGTGATTATTCTGATTAAAAACCCACGTTGTGTACTTCGGTATCAACTCAGAGGATGGGGAGATTGACAGTCTGCTACGAAAACTAAAGACCCTGAATGGAACGCATCCCTGAAAGTCCCCTCTCCGTGGGCCGGACCAAAGGATAGCCGTGATGTAGATAGAGCCTTTGGGTCCTGATGAAGGGACTTGCAGATGGTCAGGCCTTAGGGGTTTTTGAAAACCTCAAGGCGTGAGAGCACTTAGTAATGACTTAGGCTCAGAGGTGTGACATTGAGTCAGCAAGGAAGAGCTAAATTATAGTCTGCAAATGCTGCTGGAAATAAGGCCTGGGAGTAGAATTTCTAAAATGAGTTCCCTCAGAACTTGCTACAATTAAATATAAAAATATTCAGTCGTTAAAGGATTTGGTAGAAGTTATCTGGAAAATTAATTTCTGGGCACACATCGGCATAGCCGAGGTAGTACTACGGGAAAAGAATGGATCGCTGAACTGCGGTTTTTGTGAAACCATATTGATTTTAAATCAGAATATAAAATGCAGTGAAGAATAAATTGCCCTTTTTAGTTTGCTTAAAGGAAATGTTTAAAGATAAGATTATCTTTGGAATCCGGGGTCCGAGGCAGAATTCATCAACCGTGGTATTTTAACATGCTGACAGGTGTTAGCCTTTTGGGAGAATAAAATGAATATTAATACAATTGCTTCTGAATAACAGAATGAGATTTCCTTGCTTTTCTCTTTTCCATTCTTATAAAAGCATGTGTATACTGGAGACAAAAAATAACCATAAATCATTTTTTTTTTGTCTTTCTAGGGCCGCACTGGCGGCATATGGAGGTTCCCAGGCTAGGGGTTGAATGGGAGCTACGGCTGCCAGCCGATGCCACAGCCACAGCAACGCAGGATCCGAGCCTCGTCTGCTACCTACACCACCGCTCATGGCAACACTGGATCCTTTAACCCACTGAGCGAGACCAGGGAATGCACCTGCCTCCTCCTGGATACTAGTCAGGTTTGTTTCCGCTGAGCCAGGATGGGACCGCCCCATACAAAATTTTAAGTGTCAGGCAGGAATGGGAGGAATTAGATTATGTGCAGCGCAGGTGAGAGGGAAAGGAAGTGATTTCTAAGTACCTACTATGTGCCACTGACTGTAGCAGACACTCTCCCTGGTGATGCTTTTATTTAATCGTCACGCAGGAGCTGTTACTAGCTGTCGTGCTGTTACTAGCTGTCGTGCTGTACTAGCTGTCATGCCAGCCGAGACACCCAAGCCCGCAGAGAGGAGGAGAGGACTTGCTGGCAGTGCCCAGGTCGCAGGAGAGGAAGCCTCATCTCCACCCTCCTCCTCCGCCACCGTGAAGGGGTCCTTTGTGAAGGGCGTGTGACATTTAGCTCTAAGGTTAAGGACCTGGCGATGTCACTGAAGCGGCTTAGCTTCTATCCCTGACCTGGAAACTTCAGTGTGGCTTGGTGTGGCCAAAAAAAAGGGAATCATAAAAAGTAAAAACACTTGATTTAAAAAATAAAATTAAGCAAGCGATCATAAAGACAAACAGAAGACCAAAAATTAGAGTCCCAAACTCTATTCAGTCAAAATATTTGGCTTTTACCCACCTGGCTGTTTAAATCTGGGAAATGTGGAGGAGCTGGTGTGGCGCTGTGGGTTACGGATCCAGCCTGTCTCTGTGGAGATGCCGGTTCGATCCCCAGACCCCCAGGCTGGCGTTGCTGCAGCTGTGACATAGATCGCAGCTCCAGCTCCGATTCCATCCCTGGCCTGGGAACGTCCATGTGCCACCCGTGTGGCCGATAAATAAAAAAACTCTGGGAGATGCTTGAGCTTCTGTTAGATTCAGAATGTGAAGAGGATTAGGAGAGGATTGACCAGATAACCCTTAATATCAGGTGTCTCCTGCCAACATCTTTTGATTCTGGATTATGCGTGAAAGACTGTTGTGTGTTTACTTGGAAAGACGTTCTGTGGAATTAGGGGCCTGCTTAGGTTGAAAAAAAAAAAGGAAAAAAAAAAAGAGAAGAAATCCAGGGCAGCCAACATCCTCCCTTGTTATTCACGTAGGTAGTCAAATTTTTAAGTGTTTACTTCTCCTCTTGGTAGGTCATTGACTATCTCCAACCAGAATGAAAGTACACTTACTGAAATAGCAGATGTATCTTTTCTGTTTGTGTGGTTTAATTACATGTCCCCCCAGATATTTTCCTGCAAAATTCAGTGATTAATGCATGTGTCAAAACTTATGAGGATGTTAATGTAATGTGTTGTATACATGGAAACTTGAAATCGATATTACTTTAGGATACATCTCATTCTAACTTAAAACTGAGGCTGAATAGGCACCCAGTGGCATATAATGTGAGTCGCTGCAGGAATGCAGTGTGCATTGGGCTTGAGGCTTCCTTTGCAGGAAATCTTGGGGTTCTCATTGTGGCTGCCAGAGAGAGGGAGAGTGAGGTTTCCCCAGAGAGGGGGCTGGTTGATCCATTTATAATTTTAGCACAAAGTTTACTGCTCCTTCTAAACACACACACACACATACACACACACACACACACACACACACCCCTTACCTCACAGCCTGCCACACACCTTCATCTGGGCAACTTCTCCAGTGATGAAGATGAACCCCAGTTATCATCTCTTTTGAAAAGCATTTTCCTCACTCCTCTGGTGACTCCATCAGTTTTTCTGAGCAATGGGGGTGAGCTTGACATAGCATCACACCATGCAGGGCTGTCGCCTGTGACAATGATGCTTTATGCAAAGCCTTGCTCTGCTCCTGGTGACCTCTGAGCCCATGGGCAGATCACTCAACCTCTTTGCAGCTCAATTTACCCATTGATAAAATTGGGATTAAAAATCACACCTCTTTCAGGTTTTTGTGGGGATTAAAGGACAAATAAAAGTGAAGTGTTTAGAATGGTACCTGGCATATAGCCAGATGCAATAAATGTTACTGTCTGCATTTTAACATGAAGTCCTTCTCTGTCTCTTTCTTGGGACAGCGAAGTATTTTTAGCTATTTCTTCATGGTGTCTGAGATGCAGTCTCATTCATTAGACGAAAATTCACTGAAGTTCCTTCGTGCAGGCACTGTTTTGTCATGGGTTTTGCAGGTAACTGCAAACCGCAGGACAATGAAGTTTGTTGAGTCGTCAAATGGGTGGATGGATGGATGGATGATAGATACATAGATGGATAGATGGATGAATCTGTGGATAGATGGATGGATAAATGGGTGGGTGGATGAATGGATGGATGGATAGATAAATGGATGGATGGATAGATGAATGGGTGGATGGGTGGGTGGATGGATGAATGGGTGGGTAGATGGGTAGATAAATGGATGGTGGAAGATGCTAACGATTAACAAGTATTGTAACAGTGCAGTTGTCTCAGGGCGTTCTCCTTTATGGTGGCGAAAAGGTAAAATGAAAACAACTGGTGTGAATGGACAGGAAGGGCAAGTCTGAAGCCAAAAGTCTGGGTTTATTCTTAGCTGTACTGTTGGCTTTTGTCAAGTTTCTCAACCTGTCTTGGCATAAGTTCTCTCGTCAAAAATGCTAATAATGTGATACCTACTTTATGGGAAGTTTTAAGGCTTAGATGAGCTAATAGCTGAAAAGCATTTTGGCAGTGGCCAGCGTGCCGTAAGCCCTGTAAAGTGCAAGTTACTATTATTACTTAGGACCTGGGGCCAGCTGCACAACTTGAAGGGCCCTATTCCAACCTTGTCACTCACTAGCTCTGGTTTGGTAAACTTAACTCCTCTGAATCTGTTTCTGCATCTGCAAAATGTGAGACCATTTTTCTCATAGATGGCTGGGACTGTTAAATGATACACCCGCCACGTGTATAGGACTTAGAAGAATGTCTGACATATTTTTCTACTTTAGATATCAGTGATGGAAGTTTAATCAAGTACATATTATGTGCCAAGCATCATGCTCCATGCCGGGCTGCTCCCAGGGGCAAGACGAACTTGCTTCTCCTCTCAGGGGACTTCTGTTTTTCTAGTGGGTGGAGTAGGGAGACACACCAGACACACCAGGCAGTAGTTTCTTTTCTTTTTTTTTATGTCTTCCAGATGGCACCCTCAACCACTCGTTCACTCATTTATTCTTGCACGCACACAGTCAGCAAATAGGTGAACACTTTCCCTGGACTGGTCACTTGATGTGAATTTCCTCGTGGCCTCTTCACAGCAGTCTTATGAGAGAAAAGCCTTCTTTCTAGTCCATTTTCGCAAATGGAGATACTGAGGCTCACAGAGGTGGGGTGACTTGCCCAAAATTACACAGATGATCAGACTTGGAACTCAAACTCCAACTTAGGGCCATCTGATTCCCAGGCCCTTTCCTGAGGCTGCATTATAAAATAGAGAAGCAAAAAATAAAATAAAATAGAGATGCGGGCGAAGTGTGCGCAGAGCAAAAGTGAACGGGAACAGGTTGCCTTGTCGTAGGCTCAGTTTCCCTAGTTTCCAGGGTAGGGCAAAGTGATTCAGTTGTACATCCATATGTTCATACATATAGATAACATATGTATACCTGTTCACACACATACATATATACACACATACCTAGTATATATATTTTCGGATTTTTTTCCATGATGGGTTATTACAAGACACTGATCATACTTTGCTATAGGTCCTTGTTTATCTATTTTAGATATAGTAGTGTTTATCTGTTAATCCCAAACTCCTAATTTGTCCCTTCCCCCTTCCCCTCAGATAACCATAAGTTTGTTTTTGATGTCTGTGAGTTGATTTCAGTTTTGTAAATAAATTCGCTTGTATCATTTTTTTTTAAGCTTCCACCTATAAGTGATATCATATATTTGTTTTTCTCCTAACTTATGTATATGGTAACTATTTTCGGGGGTTTTTTTGGTTTGTTTTTGTCTTTTAAGAAACTTTTATACTATTCTCCATCGTGACACAATTGCTTCACTTTTAAAATAAGAAGAAGAGGGCGTTCCCGTCGTGGTGCAGAGCTTAACGAGTCCGACTAGGAACCATGAGGTTGCGGGTTCGGTCCCTGGCCTTGCTCAGTGGGTTAAGGATCCGGCGTTGCCGTGAGCTGTGGTGTAGGTTGCAGACGCGGCTCGGATCCCGCGTTGCTGTGGCTCCGGCGTAGGCCAGTGGCTACAGCTCCGATTCAACCCCTAGCCTGGGAACCTCCATATGCCGTGGGAGTGGCCCGAGAAATAGCAAAAAGACAAAAAAAAAAAAAGAAAGAAATGTTAAAAAAGTAAATGACTCCAATATAGTTTTAAGGCTGCACTGTACCCCCTGCCTGAATCCATGAGCTTATAACAAGGTAAAGTCGACTGAAGAAGAGACGGGAATTCTCTTGTGGTGAGTGGGTTAAGGATCTCGCATCGTCACTGCGGTGGCTTGGCTCCGGGAACTTCTACATGCGTGGGTGAGGCCAAAAAATAACTAGTAAGAATGAAGAGATAATTCCTAGTGTTCTTCTTCTTCTTTTTTTTTTTTTTCCTGCTTTTTAGGGCCGCACCCGCTGCATGTGGGGGCATGTGGAGGTTCGCAGGCTAGGGGTCAAATCAGAGCTGCAGGTGCCAGCCACAGCCACAGTCACAGCCATGCCGGGATCCGAACCTCGTCTGCGACCTACACCACAGCTCACGGCAACGCCGGATCGTTAACCCACTGAGCAAGGGCAGGGACCGAACCCGCAACCTCATGGCTCCTAGTCGGACTCATTTCTGCTGCACCACGATGGGAACTCCCTCGTGTTCTTTCTCTTGGACCGTCATCCATTTAGAAATAATTTCAAGTTTCATTTGAATTCGTTCCTTCTCTGACCATCTCGTTTTTTCCCCTTATTTCTTTCATACACGCTTTATTTATTTTTTCTTTGGGCAGGGGCTTTTGTGTACATACTGTTTTCTGTTGGACTATAGGCACTGTGAGGTCTGAATCTACTTTCTAGTCCTTTTTCCTCCCCAGTGCTTTCATGACATAGGTGTGGACTAAAGGCTTCTATCATCTACTTGTGGGATGAGGAGTTTATTGGATAGCCTAGGGCAACAATCCACAGAAATAGGGCCGTCCCCTTATGGCAAGGTGCGCATGTTTTGAAACAGGTTGGATCAGAATTACTGAGACTCTGGGGTTCCCCCTGAGCCCCCAGCACAGGCTGAGAGTGGCGCACAAGCCAGGCTCCCTTGAGGTGAGCGTGGGTATCACCACTCGCTTCTCTGCAGCCCCCGCTTGTCCCAGAGCCCCCGTGGAAGTTAGGAGGCAGATTCCATCTTAAGAATGGCAGATCCAGACGAAACTCCCAGAGGCCCATGGCATCCAGTTCCAACTAACAGCGCGTTATTCAGTCTCGTTTATTATTAGCTCAGTCCTGCCAGCACGATTGATTCCACCGAGAACCTCCTCAGAACGTTGCTGCCCCAGGTCTCACGGTGCTAGGAAACAGACCGTCTCCAGCAGGCACTGAGCTGCCCAATGCGGGGAGCTCGGGGGCTCAACATCAGGGGTTGTCTTGGTGGGAAAATTAGGTACCCAGGGATGCCATTATGATTTTGTGTTATTTTAGGCCGAGCCTTCAGAGTGCTTTATCATTTAGAACCAAGGATCAAAGACCTGATTTCATTTTATTTCTACATCCAGGGAATATTACTGAGCACTTGTCTTGGGCCAGGTCCAGGGAGGGCACAAAGATGCAGTGATTATCACCATTACATCTGGTAGCTAGTATTTATTGAACTTACTTAGCAGGAAGTATTGTAAGCACTTCTCCTGCATTATTGTGTATAATCTGTAAGGTGCTCAACTCTTGGGATGCTATTAGCATTTTATTCTGCTCCCACCCAAGGGTGGGACACTTGTTGGAATGTAGTATACTCTCACTTGGAGTTATGTTAAATGGTGGCCTAGGGCTATCTCTGTTTTATTTATCTCTATATGGTATTTTAGTAAAGGATTTAGAGAAGAGAAAGGTTGCAGCTTCAGTGGGTAGAGGCAGTGAATTTATTTATTTATTTTATTTTATTTTTTGTCTTTTTAGCTATTTCTTGGGCCGCTCCCGCGGCATATGGAGGTTCCCAGGCTAGGGGTTGAATCGGAGCTGTAGCCACCGGCCTACGCCAGAGCCACAGCAACGCGGGATCCGAGCCGCGTCTGCAACCTACACCACAGCTCACGGCAACGCCGGATCGTTAACCCACTGAGCAAGGCCAGGGATCGAACCGGCAACCTCATGGTTCCTAGTCGGATTCGTTAACCACTGCGCCACGACGGGAACTCCTCAAGGGACTTCTTAATGGACCTGTTGGAATGATGGGGACCCAGAGACCATGTGGTAACGAGGAGGTGGTGGGAGGTGGGGTGATAAAGGATGCAAGCTGGGATGGAAAGACGTGTCATGATAGTGGGCAGAGATTTTATCCTGTTGGAGAATGAGGTGCCTAGAGCTGTGTGTCAGCTAAAACAGGGTTTGGCTCTACTAACAGAAAACTAATGACAGTAGGTTATCCAAACAGTTTTATTTTTCTCATGTACTACGAGGTCTGGTGTCTACCCTTGGTTGCAGGAAGTCATCGGCAAGACAGGCTCCCAAGCTTCTGGCTCTGCCATCTTTAGCATGTGGCTTTCTTTTTCAGATGTATGGTTGTGAGCTCTTTTCTCTACCATCAGCTGTGGTGTCTGTATTTCAGATGTGTAGGAAGCAGGAGGGGTGAAGAGTGAAAGCCTTATGTCAACCAAGTTTATCTTTTTTGTAAAAGAAAACTATTGCTTTCCCATAATCCCATCCAGTAGACGTTGGCTAACATCTCCTTGGTCCGAACCGGGTCTCAGGACCACGGCTGACCAAAGGGGTATCTGAAGAGGTGCCTATTTTGGTGTGTGGCTGTGCCAGAGAGCGTCAAATTTCCATTTAAGGAGAAAGGGAAAATGTTTTTTGGGTAAGAAACCAGACGTGCCTGCTATGGCGCGTGACATGATCAGCTTCTAAGTTTACAGAATTGGCTTTGGCAACCGTCAGGTGGTAGATCTCCCAGCCATGACCTTCAAGCAGGGTTCAGTAGATCAACACGTGCGTGATGAGAATATAGAGGGAGGAAGCTTAGTGGGGGTGGGGGTGGGGGTGGGGGTGCAGGAATGAAGGGACAGCATGGTAGGTGACAAAGAAGAATTAAGGACATGCAAGACAGCTTGGAGGAAAGAGTTCGCATGATGGTTGCTGGCAAATATGAGCAAGTTACTCTCTTAGAGGAAGACAGAAGGGGAGCAGGGTGTGAGGCCAGAAGGAGAGACAAGCATCAAGCAGGAGGTCTTCGGAGTCTCAACTAGACATTCAGATTCACGGGACAACCACATGCCACACTTGGTACCTGCCTTCCCAGAAACCACAGAGGCTTCTCTTTAGCAGGAGGCAGCTCAGGTGCAAAGAGGAGGAACCCACATTGGATGATGGAGGTTTCACTCTGCCTGAAGGGTCTCTTGCCTTTCAGGAGCTGTTTACTGTGGCTCAGCAGGTTAAGAACCCAACAGAGTATGAAGATGAGGGTTCGATCCCTGGCTTAGTGGGTTAAGGATCTGTCATTGCTGCAAGCTGCGGTGTAGGTCACAGGGGCTCTGATCCAGTGTTGTTGTGGCCGTGGTGTAGATCAGCTCCAATCTGATCCCTAGCCTGGGGAATTGCCATATGCTCCAGGTGTGGCTCTAACAAGAAAAAATAAATCTCTAGGAATAACTTCTAGGGCTCCTGAAAACCCATACTCAGCGTGGGACTCTCTAAATTCAGGGAAGTCCAAAGCAAGGCATCCCCATCAAATATCCGCAGTTCTCCTGGTCCAGATGCAGTCTCCCCAACAGGAGTCATTTTACAACGAGCAGAATTGTTTAGTGACACACTTCACGTACACACGATCATTATCTGTTTCCAGGGCAACAGACTTCGGAAGTTTATCCAGTGGTCAGATTCTTAACACTGAGAGGTAAAGGTGTTTGCGAACCTTTTCCCCGGAGCCCTTTAATTTCTGGGCTCTTGAAAAGCGTGGGGGGATTCTTTGGTCGTGGATGCCTCGATCCGATTTTGTATTTAGAAATGACTTCGAGGCTTCGTGGTGCACTGATGAGACAGGGTCATGATGGGCCCACGTAACGAGGTGGGAGGATGTTTGTTGATTGTTTTCTTTCAATCGACTTTATTTTTAGAGCAGCTTTAGGTTCACAGAAACATTGAGTGCAGAGTGTACAGAGTTCCCCTGTGTTCTCTGCCCCTACACATGTTCTCTGCCCTACACGTGCCCAAGCCCCCCCCCACCCCCGCCCCCCGCTCAGCATCCTCTGCTCCCGTGGTGTATCTGTTACAATTCATATCGACACATCATTATCACAGAAAGTCTGTATTTTACATCTGGGTTTGCTCTTGGTGTTGTACATTCTGTGGGTTTGGAAGCATTTCTGCGGACATGTGTCATGTTTATTATGACATGACGGAGTACTGTTTTCCTATCACGCAGGATAGCTGTGCTGTGCTAAAAATTCTCTGTGTTCTGTCTGCTTATCCAGCTCTCCTCTTGACCCCTGGCAACCACGGACCTTTCTACTGTCTCCGTAGTTCTGACTTTTCCTGAATGTCACGTAGTTGGAATCACACAGTATGTGGCCTTCTCAAACTGGCTTCTGTCACCGAGTAATACGCATTTAAGTTTCTTCCATGTCTTTAATGGCTCGGTAGCTCTTTTTTAAAGTGTTGAATAATTTCCCATTGTCTGGACCAACCACACTTTATGTGTTTATTCATGGACCGAAGGACATCTTGGTTGATCACAAATTTTGGTAATTAGGAATAAAGCTGGTATAAACATCAGTGTGTAGGTTTTTGTGTAGTCAAAAGTTTTCAGCTCGCTGGGTAAATTCCTAGGTCAGGATTGCCGGATCATATGATAAGAGTATGTTTAGTTTCATAAAATACTGCCTAACTGTCTTCCAAAGTGACTGTACCACTTTGCCTTGCCACCAGCAATGCACCAGAGTTCCCGTTGCTCCGTATCCGCCTCCTCATTTTGCACTCTCAGTGGTTTTTTTTGGTAGATAAGGAATGATGGGGGTCTGAAGTGAGGCTGGGGCAGTGGAGATGGAGCAAGCAAATTCTGCAAATAGCTCAGATTTCAGAGGGACAGACCTTGGTGATGGATGGGCTTGGGTTGTTAAGAAAGTATGTTAGGAGTTCCCATTGTGGCGCAGTGGAAACGAGTCCGACTAGGAACCATGAGGTTGCGGGTTCGATCCCTGGCCTTCCTCAGTGGGTTAAGGATCCGGCATTGCTGTGGCTCTGGCACAGGCCGGTGGCAACAGCTCCAATTCAACCTCCATATGCCGCAAGTGCAGCCCTAAAAAGACAAAAAGACCAAAAAAAAAAAAAAAAAGGAAAGGAAAGAGAGTATGTTGAATCTTGGATGACTCTGGGATTCTAGTTTGGGTGACAGGATGAACAGTGATGCTACGAGCAAACATAGAAAAATGAAGGACCAAGACAAGTTTTTAGAGCTGCAATATGGTGTCTCTTTATGAGGTATCCACAGAGTCTGGAGATGCTGGGGAAGAGCTGGGTTGGAGATGGAAATGCAAGTGTTCTTGGCATGAAGATTATAGTTGAATTCATGAGATCTGAAGTGATTCCTTAAAGCATTTTGGATTCTTTCCTATAGAAGGATAAAAAGAAGAGGGCAGGGGAAAAATTATGGATGGTGTGGAAACTAGCTTCCAAGGGGCTGGGAGAGAAAGGAGAGCCTACAACAAACAAGATAGAATCTTGCAGAAAGTTGGGAGCCTGAAAGAGTAGACGTTGAGCTGAATTATCCGGTTATTTCTGGCTGCCTCTTATCCTTACGAAGCATAAGTTATGGCTTTCAAAGGGTATTTTTGTTGTTGTTGTTGTTTGCTCATCAGGAAGCAAACAGAGCGAATGTTACAGTTGGGTAACAGCACAAGATGGTCCCAGATTTTGTCGCAAAGTGAGTATGGAAATTATTTTATTCACTCATTGTTGGCGTAGATTTCTCATCCCTTGCTGTGGGTTGGAGACTCCTCAACACACTGGGAAGTGAAAGCAAACAAGTCAGACACATCCTCAGCCTCCGGAGCCTCAGATCTCGTAGAGGGCGTCAGACAATGCATAAATCAAAAACAAAAAACCCCAACACACACACACGAACACACACACACACAAACGAATGTAATAGGAAGTGATGGGACCTTCTGGTGTGAGGAGAATGTCTGGTGTGAAGTTAGGAGGCCAGCCGGGCGACCGTCCCTGGGAGGGACATCCTGTTGGAAGGAATGAAGCCGGGGATGCTTGGGATGACATCTTCAGGGCTTCACCCTGACCCTCGATGAACTTGTGTCCTTTGCATGGGGAATGACGTGGAAATGAAGCTTGCACAGGCGGAGGGAGCTGTGGCTGTCACGCTGGGCTCTTGTACTCACCACTGGGCCACTGTTCATCTGTCCCAAGAGGTATTTGAGAGGGGCCGTTTTATACGTCTCCCTTTGCAGGAGAGAATTGAGGCAGAGAATGCATACTGGGGCCAAGACCACCCAGCGAGTGACTGGCAGAACGAAGACGGTCGGAAGCGTCTGCTCAGCCCCGACACCATCCTGCCCAAGTGACCCCAGCAGCACCATCCACTGTGTGCATTCCACAGGCAAAGTTCAACTCTCTCTGCCCTGGAAAGAAGGAACCAGGGCTGTGTTTGTTTTCTGTTGACTCACTGACTCTTTAAAACGGTTTTGTAATCATCAGATAGAAATCCCTTGGATCTGTGTAAAGTTTTGCCCAAGACGAGCTGATAAAGCCCAATAAAAATGAAATACGGATCTTTATGTAATGTGCATAACAAATTCATCCCAGGGTACTCTTTGTGGTGCTGTGATCCCCAGGGATAGCTTGTATTTGAGGAAGCTCATTCTGTTTATAGTTTTATGCACATTTACCCAATGCTCAGGCTGAATTAAAACAATAAAAATACAATTGAATAGAAAAGGTCTCAATCTCTCTCTTGTATTTGTAAACAAAAAGGAGTAATCCGTTCTACTGAATGATCAACAATAATTCTGTTCTTATTTGTTTTCACTATTATTTCTTTTCTTTCTCTCTCTCTCTCTTTTTTTTTTTTTTGGTCTTTTTGCTATTTCTTTGGGCCGCTCCCGAGGCATATGGAGGTTCCCAGGCTAGGGGTTGAATCGGAGCTGTAGCCGCCAGCCTACGCCAGAGCCACAGCAACGCGGGATCCGAGCTGTGTCTGCGACCTACACCACAGCTCACGGCAACGCCGGATCGTTAACCCACTGAGCAAGGGCAGGGACCGAACCCGCAACCTCATGGTTCGTAGTCGTTTTCGTTAACCACTGCGCCACGACGGGAACTCTTTTTTTTTTTTTTTAATTACAGGGTAGTGGATTTACAGTGCTGTGCCAATTTCCGCCGTATAGCAAAGTGACCTAGTCATAGACATGTATGTCTATATACACTCTTTTTCTTCCATTATCTTCCATCATGTTCTATCCCAAGAGACTGTGGTTCCCTGTGCTGTACAGTGGGACCTTGCTCCTTATCCATTCTAAATGTCATAGTGTGCATCTGCTGACCCCAGACCCCCCGTTCCTCCCACTCCCTCCCCCAGCAATCAGGAGTCTGTCCTTTATGTCTGTTCACAGTCTTGTTTCTTAATCGCCCGGATGATGGCTGACTCCCCAGTTGGTGGACTAGTGAATTATCAGCGCATCATTCTCATTGACAGTAAATAGCTGCCTTTAGTACCCAGAGCATTTTAAAGAAACTGCTTTAAGAGACATTAGTCTGAGGGGGGTTGGAGCAGTGAGTTCTCCTCCTCAGAGTATTATTTCCATTTCCAGAATGATCATCTCTTAGCAGTTAGAAGGGAGAAGGTTCTAAGTGTTCAGAACTCTCCGAGGTATGTATTTCCATGAGAACTGTGGGATCCGTAGTGGGAAGCAACAGGACAAGAGCCTGAAGAATTAGGAGGTCCTCGGAGTTCCCGTCGTGGCGCAGTGGTTAACGAATCTGACTAGGAACCATGAGGTTGGGGGTTCGGTCCCTGCCCTTGCTCAGTGGGTTAACGATCCGGCGTTGCCGTGAGCTGTGGTGTAGGTCGCAGACGCGGCTCGGATCCTGCGTTGCTGTGGCTCTGGCGTAGGCCGGTGGCTACAGCTCCGATTCGACCCCTAGCCTGGGAACCTCCATATGCCGCAGGAGCGGCCCAAGAAATGGCAAAAAGACAAAAAAAAAAAAAGAATTAGGAGGGCCTTTATCCTAGAGGGTTGTGATGGCTTACCAAGGATGTTGGTGCCTTTTCCTGTGGGCACAGGACCCTTCAAAGTTTTAGAAGCCAAAAGTGTCATAAGAAGAATTTAGAAGTTTTTATAGATCATTCTGTGGCAGTGAGGGTGTGACGATAGGTTGGATGGGGCTGGACATAAGGTCAGTTCCATTTATTATTTATTTATTTATTGTCCTTTAGTCTTTTTTAGGGCCACACCCACAGCATATGGAGGTTCCCAGGCTAGGGGTCCAATCGGTGCTGTAACCGCTGGCCTACACCACAGCCACAGCAACGTGGGATCCAAGCTGCATCTGCGACCTACAGCACAGCTCATGGCAACACTGGATCCTGAACCTGCTGAGCGAGCCAGGGATTGAACCTGCATCCTCATGGATGCTAGTTGGATTTGTTTCCACTGCACCACGACAGGAACTCCAGCAATTTTTATTCTTTTTTTTTTTTTAAGAACAATTCTTTTTTTTTTTGTTTTTTTGTTGTTGTTGTTGTTGCTATTTCTTGGGCCGCTCCCGCGGCATATGGAGGTTCCCAGGCCAGGGGTCCAATCGGAGCTGCAGCCACCCGCCTACGCCAGAGCCACAGCAACTCGGGATCTGAGCCGCGTCTGCAACCTACACCACAGCTCACGGCAACGCCGGATCGTTAACCCACTGAGCAAGGGCAGGGACCGAACCCACAACCTCGTGGTTCCTAGTCGGATTCGTTAACCACTGCGCCATGACGGGAACTCCCAGCAATTTTTATTCTTAATGCTTAGTTTCAGGTTCTCTTACTGGCTCTATTTCTCATTATTAAGACAGAGCTGTAAGCAGTCAGGAGAAAGGCTGATCACATGATCACAATCTTGTGTGGAACAAAAGGTGAAAACATTTTGAGCTGAGACGTATGTAGTTAATTTCAGTTTATTCTTATTTTCCCAAAATGTAGTAATTCATATTAATAGCTGTGATTCTGTCTAGAATTCCGATGTCCACGGGCTCTGTGATGGACTCGCAGGATTTAATGACCTCTCGATAAAATGTGCTCCATCCCTTTGTCTTTACGGAAGATACCAGGCAGCATGAGTTACTACAGCTGCTTTGACAAACCAGTGGGCAGAGGCAAACCATGCCGTCTACACCTGGTAGCACCCAGGTCTGAATCTAAGTGTGCAGCTCCCTTAGGCTGCCCTAGAGCTGTCCAGGGTGCTGGAGGACCCCTGCCGCCACTTTAAATCAACACCTTTTTTTTTTCTCTTTTTAGGACCTCATCCACAGCATATGGAAGTTCTCAGGCTAGGGGGCAGATCAGAGCTGCAGCTGCCGGCCTACACCACAGCCGCAGCAATGTGGGATCTGAGCTGTGTCTGTGACCTTCACCACAGCTCAGGGCAGTGCCGGATTCTTGGATCCCTAACCCATGGAGCAAGGCCAGGGATCGAACCTACTTTCTCATGGATACTAGTCGGGTTCATTACCGCTGAGCTACAGAGGGAACTCCTAAATCATCCTCTTTAAGACCAAGGTGGATTCTTAGTGTTGCCCAGGGAACTCTTCCAAACCTTAATTTGCTTCTCCCTTCCCTTTTCCTACTGGAATTTGAGCTATTCAGGGTCTCCCAAATTAGCCCTGTCCTGGAGTTACCCACTGTTTTCCCCTCAGTCTGGGTGGAGACCTGTCTTTCCTCCTCACTAGGAGGTCAAAGTGAGACAGGATCCAGGTGGGAGCTTCCCTCGGAACCCCCTGCGCTCACAGTCACTCTGTTTGTGCATATTCTTTACTGGAAAGGGTGAACCTGCTTTTACGGCCAAACATCCCACTTCCTCCTGCTCTTTCATTTGGTCAAAGGAACATTTCCCCCTGACATCCTTTCTCCTTTAGATCGCGGCCAACTGCTTCCTCTCTCCTGGTTCCTTTCTCTTCGCCCCTCAGCACGAGATGGAACCGCACGAGATGGAACCTTCTCTTCCTTGCGAAAAGGCACACATCCTGCAGACGCGCGCACACACGCACACACCCAGGCACGCCCGGTGTCCCCGTTCTCGCCTCGTCTGGCCGCCTGCGGTCCTGTCCCGCGCAGCCAGTCCGGATGGGGCGGTCTCGCCCCACCATCTCCGCCTCCTCGTTTCTCCCTTCCTCTTTCCCCACCGGGCTCGTCCCAGGGCGCGTCGCCAGTCGGCCTGCCACGGCTCCTTCATCAGAGACAGGTCACTCTTCCGGCGGAAGGCCACCCTCTGAGTGACCGAGCGGGCCGTGCCTTCCTCCTGTCATTTCAGCCTTTTCTCCTGACTTCATTCTTTCTTCAATTTCTGCCTTCTTGTCACCAGGCACGTCTTCTTCCTTTGTGGCAGGTGTTACCTTGGTTCCTGTGCTTACTCCCCAAATGCCACATTTCTCTCTGGCAGGAGCCTTCATCCTTTGATGATTCTCCGATAAACACTCATCCTGGCTGTTCTCATCGAATCCAAAGGCCTCAGTTATTCTCTGTAGGTTCTTGATGCTGCAATCTCGCTTGATGTGTTTCTGCAAACCCATGTATCCCACTGCACTTCTCCAGGAGCACATTCAAAACACCTCACACAGGAGTTGCTGCTGTGGCTCAGTGGTAACAAACCCGACTGGTATCCATAAGGATGCAGGTGTGATCCCTGGCCTTGTTCACTGGGTTAAGGATCTAGCGTGGCTGTGGTGTCGGCTGGCAGCTGCAGCTCCAATTCAACCCCTAGCCTGGGAACCTCCATATGCCATGGGCACGGCCCTAAAAAGACAAAAAACAAAACAAACAAGAAAAACACCTTAAATGCAGAGTTCCCTGGTGGTGCAGTGGGTTAAAGATCTGGTGTTGTCACTGCTTTAGCTTGGGTTGCTGCTGTGGCACAGGTTCGATTCCTGGCCCTGGAACTTCTGCATGCTGTGGGTGCGGCCAAAAAAAAAAAAAACCCAAAAAACCCACCTAAAACACAAGAAGTCCCAGACTTGCTCTTGTTTTTCACCCTCCGGTCCTGCAACTGATATTCTTGTTTTAGAGCATAAGCGGTACCTCCGTCTTTTCGTTTTCCTAGGCCAGGGGGAGGAGTTGTCCTTTCCATGTGTGCTTCCCTCCCCTCCCGTCCCCTCCTCATCTGTCCTCCTCATCTTCCTCCAACATCATCATCTGCATCCTTTGCCCCCGGAGAGGCCGCGGTCATCTCAGCTCCATGGAGGCAGTAGCCTGCTGATCTCCCGACATCCACCAGCCACAGCCTGCCCCACATCTGTGGTCCATTTGAAATTCTCGAAGTGCAGGTGGGATCCGGCACATCTCACCTTTCCCGAGGAGTCCCTCAAAGGCTTTCAGGTGCCATTGAGATTAAGAGCAAGTGGAGTTCCCGTCGTGGCACAGCAGAAATGAATCCGATTAGGAACCACGAGGTTGCAGGTTCGATCCCTGGTCTCGCTCAGTGGGTTAAGGATCCGGCATTGCTGTGAGCTGTGGTGTAGGTTGCAGACGCGGCTTGAATCCGAGTTGCTGTGGCCGTGGTGTTGGCTGAAGCTCTAATTTGATCCCTTGCCTGGGAACCTCCATATGCTGCAGGTGCAACCATAAAGAGCAAAAAAAAAAAAAAAAATGGAGGGCACGTGCTTCAACCTCGTCTGTGTTTATGACAACCTTTCCACCCCCAGGCCCACCATCTCCCTCCCCACCTGCCCTCTGCTTACCCAAACCAGTGGCTTCCCGAGTGATAGGCACACGTCCCAGGCAATGCTTCAGAGAGTTCATTGGACCCCAGACAGAAAGGGCTAGAAATTTTGCTTATATTGGTTTTGTAATTATAAAGGAAGAAATTGGGCTTTTAAATGGTGACTCTTCTGCATGATATTGGTGGCCATGTCATGTGGTCACTTGCAGAATGACAAATGTCCTGAGGCCTGAGGGGCACCCCCCCCAGGAGTAACTCCTAACAAAGCAGGTTGGAGTGGTGTCCGCACTTGTCCTTTCAAATTGAGTTTACGGTGACAGTTTGTCATTTATGGAGCCCAGATATGTACACTTGTGGGTTATCATATTTAATTTTAATTAAACCGCCCTCACAGAATGAACAAGTGACTTTAAAACATCCCTACAAGGAAACTACAGATTGAAGACAATGCTGGTAATTAAAATATGAATGAAAACCAAATAGAAGCTTTTTCCAGCCACATTGCAAATTAAAAAAACATAGTTGGTATGTTTTTAATAATACAAGAAATTTTTTCCTAGTCTTTTTAGGGCTGCACACCTGCGGCACATGGAGGTTCCCAGGCTAGGGGTCTAATCAGAGCTGCAGCTGCCGGCCTGCACCACAGCCGCAGCCACAGCAACGCGGGATCCGAGCCGCATCTGCAACCTACACCATAGCTCACGGCAGCACCGGATCCTTAACCCACTGAGCAAGGCCAGGGGTTGAACCACGTTCTCGTGGATGCTGGTTGGGTTCGCTAACCGCTGAGCCATGACGGGAACTCCAAATAATACAAGAAATTTAAAAAAATGTTATCAAGAAGCCCCTTTGAAGTGGAGATTTGCATTCTCCACGCCCACAGTGAGCTCTGACTTCTACATATGGAGGCAAGAAATATCAGCGGATGAAATTATGTAAAATGTGCATAGATGACAGGCGTGCGCATGCATGTACATGGTCTTTGTTATCTGCTTGTGACGCATATTCTGGAACCTTTAGAAAGCACTCCAGGGGAGCGGCATGTTGTCTCCTGTCTTGGGGCCCCTGCCTGACCTCCACGGGCCTCCCCCCATGTACGTCTTTCAGATTTCAGCTCAAGTATTCTGTCACGCACAGCACTTGGTTATCTTACATTTTGCGTTTATTTATGCGGTTTCTTCATTCTCTTGCCTGCTCCTCGTGGCCTAGTGGGCTTTTGCCAGCCTCTGGAACTACAGCCCCCTCCCGTGCAGTGCACCGCCTCCTAGGTGTTGAATTAATCCCCCAAGGTGTCAGTGGATGCGTGTCGGGGTGTGCTGATTGCCTCGCAGCTGTTGTTATATTTTCCCAATTAATGCTGCCACTCGTAGAGTAGGCTTGGCGGTTTATGTCACAGGCCGTCACCCTATCCCGTTAAAAAGCCAGTGGGTGAAATTTCCACCTCTTCTGTCCCCAGTGATATTAGGTACCAACCGCATAAAGATGGAGAGAGATTAATCTGCCATCCCAGTGCTGGGTCTCCCTGCCGCGGCACCTTGCCTCAAGACATGGGGCGTTACACCATTGACGGCGGATCTCTTGGCATCAGGATGCGTCCACTGTCCATGTGCAAAGAGTGGGCTCTGTGTTTTCTTCTCCCCAACACTCCCTCCCTCCCTGCCTCCCCCAGTCCCTAGGATGGCCCTCCCTTCTCGGGGTACCAGTGAGCACCCGGGTTTTGAATTAAATTAGCTGCCACCTACACTACTTGGGTGTGTTTTGAGATGGGCCTGGTGACTAGTTGCCCTGGAACAGTGTCCTGGTCTTCCTTTTTCTCTCGCATCATCATGCCCGTGTCTTTTCAACCTTCTATCGTGAAGCTCTTTAATTCCAGGAACTTGATTGCTGTTTGTTTTCCTTGGCTCTTCTTGACCTGGGGAAACAAGTCAAATATTTTCTTATATATATTATTTTATTTTAAGTTTTGGAGTTTTTTCGTTTGTTTTTTTTCCGTTTCAGGGCCACACCTGTGCCTTATGGAGGTTCCCAGACTAGGGTTCGAATCAGAGCTGTAGCTGCTGGCCTGCACCACAGCCACGGAAACTCGGCATCCAAGCCACGTCTGTGACCTACACCACAGCTCAAGGCAATGCTGGATCCTTAACCTGCTAAGTGAGGCCAGGGATCAAACCTGCATCCTCATGGATATTAGTTGGGTCGTGACAGGAACTCCCAAGTTTGGGCGTTTAAGAGGAGGCTTTCTACTTAGAGCTGGCTGAATCAAAAGCGAGTTGTGGTCAATGCAGGAGAAATGAGATGCCTGGTATGCAGTGGGCAAACTTAAATACCGAATGTAAATTTCAACACACAAAAAAAGGGAGAGTGGAATGAACAGAAGAAAAAAAGAAAGTCATTGAAGCAGGATCATAATGAAATCAGTTCCTTTGGGATTGGGAGAAGTTTGTTGAAAATTTCATGTTGCAGGCTTTCTTCCGTCCATGGGTAATGAGTCATAAAAAGCTAAAAGCTGATGCATCACAAGGTATAATGAAGTTATTTCTCTCTTTTGATCTCCTTGACACATGTAAATAAAACAGTTAGAAGAATGGAAGTCTTCCATTACTAGGTTAAAAAAAAAGCAAAATGGGCTTTCAAATGCAGACTGCCTTAGAGTTTTGACACATGTCAGGTTCTGTAAATTCTGTCGGGATGCTGTGTCACAAAAATTTTAGTATGAAAATTTTCAATCATCCAGAAAAATTGAAGCAAGGCACCATGAATACCCACGTTTCCTACACCTAGATTGGGCAGTCGTTAACGTTCTGGAATGTTTGCTTTATCTGCATGTGAATATATGCATATTTTTCTAGATCATTTGAAAATAAGCGAAGATTTCAAGACAATAAAACTCAGATACTTCAGCACGCTTTACGTAGGAAATGAGATTCTTCAGCGTGACTTGAATGAAGTCATCACACTGGGGAAGATTAACAATATTCCCTAATACCATTCAGTGTATGCACCACATTCCTGGTTCTCCAGGTGTTCAGGAAAGGTGCCCACAGCCATTTCTGTTGGCTGTGCCACTTTGCATTTCCACCCGCAGAGAAGGACGGAGCCTGTTGCTGCCCATGGTCACCAGCATTTGGTGTTGTCAGCTTCCGGATTTTGGTCATTCTGATGGGTGTAGAGAGTGGTATCTCATTGTTGTCTTACTTTGTAACTGGTATAGTTTCATGTGTCTATTTGCCACATGTATATTTTCTTTGGTAAGATATCAGATAAGGTCTTTGGCCCCTTTTTTAACTGGGTTGCTTGTTTTCTTATAATTGAGGTTTAGGAGTTCTTTGTATATTTTTGGATACCAATCCTTTATCAGATATATCTTTTGCAAATATTTTTTTCCTAGTCTGTAAATTGTTTTTTTTTTTTTTAATTCTCCTGACATTGTCTTTCATAGAACAGAAATTTTTAATTTTGATGAAGTCTCACTTATCAGTCCTTTCATGAATCTTGCCTTTGGGGATGTATCTAAAGAGTCATCACTAGGGGTTTCCGCTGTGGCTCGGCGGGTACCCAACTAGCATCTAAGAGGATTCGGATTCGATCCCTGGCCTTGCTTAGTGGGTTAAAGATCCGGTGGTGTTTTTGTGAGCTGTGGTGTAGGTTGTGGCTGTAGCTCACATTCAACGCCTAACCTGGGAACTTCCATATGCTGTGGGTGTGGCTCTAAAAAGAAAGACAGAAAAGACAGACAGACAGACAAAGAAAAGTCATCTTCAAACACAAGGTCATTGAGGGATTTTTCTCCTATGTTATCACCTAGGAGTTTTATATTTTCCTGTTTTACATTTAGGTCTGTGAGTCATTTTGACTTATTTTTTCCCCCAAGTTTATAAAGGAGTAGTGGACAGGTATAATTGTACGTGTGTAAAGTGTGCAGCGTGATGATTGGATATGCGTATACATTGCAGAATGAATACCAACATCAAGGTAATTAACGCATCCGTCATAGCTAACTCATTTTTTACACGAATGCTTATGCTCTACTCATAGCAACTTTCAAGTACACAATACTGTATTATTATTATTATTATTATTTTTTACTTTTTTTCTTTTTTGTCTTTTTGCCATTTCTTTGGGCCACTCCCTCGGCATATGGAGGTTCCCAGGCTAGGGGTCGAATCAGAGCTGTAGCTGCCAGCCTATGCCAGAGCCACAGCAACGCAGGATCCGAGCTGTGTCTGCTACCTACACCACAGCTCATGGCAACGCCGGATCATTAACCCACTGAGCAAGGGCAGGGACCGAGCCCGCAACCTCATGGTTCCTAGTCAGATTCGTTAACCACTGCGCCACGACGGGAACTCCACACTACTGTATTATTAACTAGTCACCATGCTGTGGATTAGATCCTCAGCACTCATTCTTCTTATAACTGAAAGCATGCGCCCTTTGCTCTGTCTCCTCATTTCCCTCTCTCCCCAGACTTGTGTCTAGACTCTGTCACTCTCTCTCTCTCTTTTTTTGTATGAGGATGTCCAGGTGTCCCAGTGCTGTTTGTTGAAAAGATTACTTTTTCTCCATTGTTGTTTCTGCTCCTTTGTTAAAAATAAGTTGAGTCTATTTCTGGGTGCTCTGTTCTGTTCCTTTGATCCACCTGTCTCTTCTTTAGCCAATACTACAATGTCTTGATCACTGTAGTTTTATGGTTAAGTGTCAAGTTGGGTCTCAATCCTACAATTTTGTTCTTCTATAATATCATGTTGGCTATTTTGGATCTTTTGACCCTCCATATAAGCTTTAGGATCAACTTGCCAATATCCATAAAATAACTTGCTGGTATTTTGAGTGAGGTTTCATTGAATCTACATATCAAGTTGGGAAGAACTGACATTTTGATAATGTTGAGTCTTCCTATTTAACATGGAATACCTTTCCATTTATTTGATTCCTCTTTGATTTATAACAGTTTTTTAGTTTTCCTAATATATATCTTGTACATATTTTGTTAGATTTTTACCTGAGTATTTCAGGTTTGGGGTGCTAACTTAAATTATATTGTGTTTTAAATTTCAAATTCCACTTGTTTGTGCTGGCATATAGGAAAACAATTGCCTTTTGTATATTAACCTTGTATCCTGCCACCTTCCTATAATCATTTGTTAGTTCTAGGGGTTGTTTTGTTACTTCTTTTAACATTTTCTCAATAACTGATCATATCATCTGCAAACAGAGACAGTTTTATTTCCTCCTTCCAAATTAATGTACCTTTTATTTCTTTCTTTGTCTTTTTGCATTAGTAGGACTCCTAGGAAGATGTGAAAAACTAGTGAAGAGGGGTCATTCTTCCCTTGTTCCTGATCTTAGTGGGAAAGTTTTGGATTTCTTACCATTAAGTGAACTATTAGTTATAGTTTCTTTTTTGTAGACTTTTAAAAACCAAGTTGAAAAAATTCACCTTAGTTTACTGAGTTTCCATTATGAATGTGTGTTGAATTTCTCAAATTCTTTTTCTGCATCTGAAGATATATTCATGTGTTTGTTTTCTTTATTTAGCTGGTGATATATTAGGCTACACTAATTGACTTTTTAATATTGAACCAACCTTGCTTACATGGGATAAATCCCAGGTGGTTGTGGTGTGTAATTCTTTTTATACATTGTTGGATTTACTTTGTTAATATTTTGTTGAGGATTTTTGCATCTGTATTCATGAAAATTATTGGTCTGTAGTTTTCTTTTCTTGTAATGTCTTTGTCTGATTTTAGTTTCAGGGTAATGAGGGCTTCATAGAAAGAATTGGGAAGTACTCCACCCATTTCTATCTTCTGAAAGATATTGTAGGACATTGGTGCAATTTCTTTCTTCAGTGTTTGTTAGAATTCACCAGGGAACCCATCTCGACCTGGTGTTTTCTGTATTGAAATGTTACTAATTATTGTTTCAATTTAAAAAATAGATATAGGCATATTTAGATTGTTAATTTCATCTTTGTGTGTTTTGGCAGACTGTGTCTTTCAAAGAATTGATCCATTACATCTAGGTTATCAAACTTGTGGGCAAGGAGTTGTTTATAGTATTCCTTTATTATCCTTTTAATGTCCGTGGGATCTGCAGTGATAACTCCTTTATCATTTCTCTTATTAGTAATTTGTGTCCTCTCTCTCTCTCTCTCTTTTTTTTTCTTAGCCTGGCTAGTGTTTCCTGGTTTTAATGATCTTTTCAAAGAATCATCTTTTGGTATCATTGATTTTTCTCTCTTGATTCCCTTTTTAAAATTTTACTGATTTCTGCATTGTATATATTTTTATGTTGACAAGAGGAAGGATAAGTCTAGTTTTTTAATTCTCTTGGTTGAGAGTCTGAAGAAAGCTGTGTCTCTATAAGTCTATGAAATTCTCTTGGGGATCAATGGAATATTTTATTGATATGGCCTCTCAATTTATAACTTTTAAAAAATCTCTCCATTTCCATATGATAGCACTTTACCCTTTGGGTGTGTATTCTTCAGCAATATCTTAGGAATATTTCAAAGACTTTTATTTTTTCAAATTTTTCTTTAGAATTAAACATATAGCCAAATAGCTTACTCTCAATATACATTCAAGCCAGACTTAAGAGGTTCAGTCTGCTTCATGCTATCTCCATCTTTGTCTTGATTGCATTACAGCTAACATTAACATTTATTTTCTCCACTTCCATTTATTTATTTTAAACAATGCAAGAAAATGTAAAAAAGCACTCAAATAGACCTGCAAAGAAATATCATTGTAGTACAGAGACGGTTGTTTTATAGAAAGTGAAAAAATTGACTGATAGAGATAAATGGCAGTGCTTGATATTTAGTTTCTGCATGAGGTTTAAGTTTGAAATAAGAAAAGTGGGTTAAGGTTAACAGAGTAAAAGTTGAGATCTCGTAGGACAGGCGAGGCATGCTAGAAATAGCCTATCTGGTGTGTTGGTTAAAGAATAAAGTCTTAAGTAGCCTGGCTATTGAAACAAGAACACACACACACACACACACACACACACACCTGTTAAAGGATTCAGTTTCAACTCAGAGAGTGACATCTCACTGATACTAGCAAGGTGTATACCACGTAGTTATGTTCTGAACTTCACAAAGCTACATAAGATCTAGCCCAGTCCTTCAAATTTCTCTTCCTAACCTTCTACTCATACATTGACTGAGAGGAGAAGCCAGTTGTGTCGTAAAAATTCCCACATACTGGAGTTGTCTGTTTTCTCCTAATGCCATTTACCTTGGTTCTCTCCCCTCTGTGTTTCTGAAACACTGATAAGTCAGGTCTAAGGCAATACTGTCCAGTTGAACTTGGTGTGATGATGAAAATATCCTGCATCTGCTGTCTCCTATGGTAACCATTGATCACGCTTGGAATGTGGCTAGTACAGTTAAGGAAAAGAGTTTTTGCTTGTATTTAATTAATTCAAATTTCAGGAATCACATGTGTCTGGTGCTGTGATAGTGGATAAGAGGTATAGGGGCTTGAATAAATTCAGGATAAATATTTCAGCAGTAAAGCCCAGGGATACTTCGGATACGTTTTGCACGTTGAAAGCTTTTCGTTCTGTTCACCCTTAGGGTGAGCTGATCAGCCACTAAGACAGGGTAGCATGGAGTGAATCAGACTGTGGTTTCCAGTTCCTTCTGCAGGTTTAGAGCATAAGCCAGGGGGCATCTTCTGATCAATATTCGGGGAAGTCAAGAATTACCTAGAATTCTAGTGGCCGTGGAGGACCTATTTGGAGTTTGTCTTTGCAGTGAGGAGATTGATTTTTGGAAAAACCACCAGGAAGAGTGCTTTCTCACCGTCTTCCTTTCTAGGATCCACTTCCATTCTTCGCACTTTGCCACACCTCCCTAATACTTATTTCCATGTGATAATAGGCAGTGTTTCACTGATGACACAGCTGCCTGATCATGAATCATCAGAGCAAGGCTTATATAAATTTGCCCCACCATACTTATACAGGAAGAAAAAACTTAACCACAGGGGTTGATGCAAAAATGACGCTCTCTCATCTCTTGAATTAGACCTAAAGGAAATTAAACAGAACGTCCCAGTCTTCCAGTTAGTTAACTAGGCGCTTCAAAAATAGAAAGGCTTCTTCGAATCCCGTCTAGTTGCGTTGGCATAGATACATTCATTTGTCATTGCCGCTCATCCGGGAAGGCATCATTTCATTCTTTCTTGAGTTTCCTAATTCAGTTGTTTGGCCATTATTTCTCTAGCAAACCTAAGTGAACAACTTCTAGTTCCAGACAGCAGCTCTTCCACAGAAAGCATCGCCCAGGGCGTGTTCTAGCATCTCCCTCCATGCTCCGGATCGCATACAAACTCTAGGCTCCCCTGCCCAGCTGTCGTCGCTGTCCTGAGCTGCGCGTGGGTTCCCACTCTCGCCTGTCCACAGGCCCTCCCCTCATCTTCAGACATACCTCACTCCCAGCCTAGTACTGACCTCATTCTCACTCCTGACCGAGATTCTGACCCAGTCTGTGGAACTGGGTCACAGCGCAGCTCTCGTGCTTGCTTCGGCCTCTCATAGTTTCAGTGCTGAAAAAGGGGTGTCGAGAGCAGGGACCGGGCCTTCTTCTCCCTGGCTTGGAGGAGCTTCACTTTCTATGAGCCAGATGGACACCAGGGCCGAGCAGGTGGCCAGGTGCAAGGCCAGATTCAGGTGAGAGGAGAGACGCTTGGTTTATAAGCGGGGATCCTGGAGCTTCGTGGCGGCACGTGGCTTCACGAAGCAGGAAGCGGGCTGGACCAAGGTGCAGGGCTCCAGGGACAAGATGCAGATGAGCTCTGAAGAATGACCTTTGCATTTGCTGGTGGTTAGATCCGAGGAGTTCAGAGATGCAGCTCCACAGAGGGACAGAATGAGGTCTCAGAGTGAAGAGAGCAAGGTATCTGGATTGGACAGTGCAGCCACGAGTTCATCTTGTAACCCCACCTCATAGGTACCATGTCAAGTTAAGGCAGAGCCATTGACCTTGTGTAACCCCAGTTACTGCATCTGTAAATGGGGGATATGATTAACTCCCCCACAGGAATGAAATGCTGGGTCTGACAGATCCTAGGTGGGGCCAGGCGCAGAGTCGGAGCTTCCTAACCATCTACCAGGAGAGGATCACGAAAGGTAATTGGCAGGTGGCATCAGGTGTGAAACACCTGCTGTATGTGACTTGGATCGATGCCACCGCCTCCTTTCCCCACGTCAGGATTCCGCCGTAACTCCGTGGATGCTCTGAGGTCCTGGCTCAGTTTGTGCATCCTTTTCCCACGTTCAGCGTGACAGTTTGCCTTCTGAAACTGCAGCCTCTAATTTTCTTAATTGCAAAATTGCCCTCAAGCCTGTGATTCCAGCTTGTTGCTGTTTCCTTATTAATCATTCTTTAAACAATGAGTCCAGCCAATAGTTTTCCCCCAACTTCGGGATGTATTTTTTGGCAGGAGTGTTATGATAGGGCTGGATACATTCTAGGGCCAAGGACAAAAAGAGCCCGTTTCTGTCATTTTAACAGCCGTATCCCAGGGCCTAGAACGGGGCGGATGCAGCCCAGGCACTTAATGCAGTGGTACAAAATGTTTGGATGCGGTTTCCATGAGAATATGCTCTGACTTGTTTTTCTAGCATTCTGGGCAGCAGGCCCACTGCCATCCAGCCCCCAAGGATCTCTGTTGGGGTGATGGCAGAATATCCTGAAATCCTTCCATTCTGTGTTTTTCCATCTTGGAATTGCAGTAAAGCTTCAGCAAACCTCCCGTCTCCCTTCCCTCCTTTCTTGGATCACTGGCCTCAGCCTGAATTCTCAGGCTAACTTTTCAGATGTTTAGAAGATGCTGGATGGGGTCCCTGCCTGTGGGTGTCCTGGAGGTCAGAGGGCTTAGAGATGCAAGTGGTACCCTTGCTCCAGGGGGTACGCTGTGTGGCCGGTGGGGGCAGAGGCTGTTGAGAAGTCCTTCTCTGATGAGCCCTGCCCTGGGAAGCTAAACACAGCAGACCAAGGAGGGGGCCATTCCCAACTCAGAAGGCTGTGAGTATCCACCCCAAACATCACGTCCTCCTCCTGTAGCCACTTGGCTGCCCTTTGCTTGGTGGTGTCCACCCTACTGTCCTCCACACTGCCCTGCAGCATTCTTTTTTTTTTTTTTTTTGGTCTTTTTAGAACCGCACCCATGGCATAGGGAAGTTCCCAGGCTAGGGGTCCAATCGGAGCTGCAGCTGCCAGCCCACACCCGCAGCCACAGCCATGCGGGATCCAGCCCGTCTGCAACCTACACCACAGCTCATGGCGAAGTTGGATCCGTAACCCACTGAGCGAGGCCAGGGATCAAACCCACACCTCCTCAGGGATACTAGTCAGATTGGTTTCTGCTGAGCCACGGCAGGAACTCCGGCCCTGCCGCATTCTTGATGTCACAGCATACCCCCTTGTTTCCTCATTTCCATCATCTAGTGATGCTGGGCCCTTGGTTTTGATGGTCAAACAGTATCTGATGAAGGAATGAGTGAGTGCAGCTAGGTCGGGTCTCTGCGCCTCTGTCCCCTTGCCCGTAAAAGGAGGTGCTAAGTACTTATCTTGTATAATTTCAGAGCAAATTAAGTGAGATCATCCAATTTAAGGGTCTACAAATTCAATCATGTCCTGGGATTTCAGGGTCTAGCATAAAATTTGCTATTTTTCATTGCCCAGTAAATGGTGATTATTGCTGCTGCTGTTGTTGTTATAATTGCTTCTCAAAGAGGTTCTCACCTAATGGGCCTTTCTTCTCTCTTTTGGTCACGTCTGTGGCATGTGGAAGTTCCCAGGCCAGGGATTGAACTCATGCCACAGCAGCGACCTGAGCTGCTGCAGTGACAATGCCAGATCCTTAAACCCTATGCACTGCAGGGGAACTCTGTACATCTTAAAATCTCTTTCTTTGGGACCCTTTACCCTCAGAACTGCTTGGGAATCACGTTCAAGTTCCCTTCCCCTGAAGCTTCCCTCTGTTCCGCTACATCTCGGGTTATCATCCTCTGTCTCCTCTTGATCAGCTCCCTCCTGAAAGCGGAGCCCACACCGGCAGCTTCCTTGTTCTCCTGACTCTCCTTCAGAACTGCTGCTTGGCTACAGGACCCTGGTGTTTTAGAGCCCCTGTGATGCTCCGGGAATCTGGGAGGTGAACCACTGCATCCTCATCGCTGTACACGGGGGACGCTGAGGCACAGACCCCGCTTCCAGGATGTGCTGGAACTGGGACTCTGCTTTTCTCACTTCATTTTGGCTTCAAAACGTGTTATAACAGATCTTTGCTCTATCCGAGAAGCCCAGCACCACCCTTCCTGTTCCGATCCTTTCTCATCTGCCTTGAATTCCCTGAGTCAACTGCCTCTCTCTTTTCTCACTCCTGGCTCGGCCGCTGGCCTCTCCTCTTTCACCACCCGACCGTGGGAGTTCTGCCTTGAGTTCTCCCATCCAAGTACTAACCAGGCCCGACCCTGCTTAGCTTCGGAGGTCAGACGAGATTGGGCGCGTTCAGGGTGGTATGGCGATGGACTTGAATTCTGATTATTGGAGAGTTGGCCTTTTCACTCCCATTGGACTTGAAGGAATTGGAAGGGAGTGACCACCTCTTTCCTGTCTCTTTGCTCCAGTGTGCCGAGCAACAGAACCTGGTGACAAACATACCAAATATGTGCTTTTTGACCCCAAATTCAGGGTCAGATCCTTCCTCTTTGGACTTCGCAACCTTCAACTTTTTTTTTTTTTAAACACAAAAGTGGGTGCTTGTGGGCTGGGTCACAAGTAATTTACTGTTATTTCTTACTCTTTCAGTTATTTGAAAAATGTGATATCAAGGGTCTGCCAGGAGTGAATTTTGGGATGAGTGTAGAGAGCAGACTTTAGATGCCAACCCCTCAGCACCGCTAGGGAGGCTGTCGGTGAAACTCTCAGGCAGAGTGAGCTGGGGAGTGGCTTTGCCCAAGCTGGGCCCCTAGCCGGATGCTCTCGGTCCTCCTCCTCCTGTTTCTGCATCTTGACCCACCTTGACGTGCTTGGCAAATATGTGCTCAGCAGTGAACCTGGCTCCGTTGGAGAGGACTGGGTTTAGAGCAGAGCCCTGGGGCCTTAATCCCTGCCCTCTGGAATCCTGGTGAAAGAACTGGCATGTAACCTGCTCTACCAAAGGACAAAGCGCTATGCAAAGCCGCAAAACCAGGAATAAATGCAAGGAACAGTAGAACAAATGTGTTGTCCCCAGACGGCCTTTGGTACATGAGAAAGGAGGAATCAGTGGAAAGGAAAAGAAAATAATTGAAGGGTTACATACATATATATATGTATTTTTTTTCTTTATTTCCGAACATCTTTACCTTGGATGGATGTATTTTTATGACTATTATTATTACTGTTATTATTATTATTTGTATCTGTCAGCCCAATCTTGGACAATTAGCTCAGCTGGCCAGGAAGGTGACTCAGTTTTCTGAGAGGGGACCAGCCCCTTGGTAACTGTCCGTGTCACTGGACCAGGCTGACAGCCTGAGTCAGGCGGCTCTGGGTGGGTGGTTATTAGCGACTCTTTGCCACCCTGGTGGCTGAGCCCAATGCGGAAAAGATCATTGGTTTTGAGTATGTGCTGGTTTCGAGAAGAATCGGGAACCCAAGTCATTGTAACCTTGACTTCCAGACATGGGTCAGGCCGCGCCTGGATTCCAGCGCTGTCACCGTTGGCTGTGAGGCCCTGGAGTGCCTTAGACTTGGAGGTTTGTGAAGTAGAATAATCCTACTCGTTTTGTAGGGTTCTCTTGAGGATTAAGTGAGGTCTGTGTAGTTAAAGGGCCTCATTTGCATACCTTAAGCAAGCCACATGCCAGGTCTGATGCCATCTTTAACTGATTCGTCTGCTAATTCCTTGTATGCAACACCCTGCCTTTATCAGGTCGTCACACTGCTGTTCAAATCCTTTTCTTTGTTTCCTCTTTGCAAAGTCAGAATCTCCAAATGGAAATGGACCTTTTCTGATATTTGATTTTTTTTCTCCTCTTTTATTTTTATTTTTAATGTATTTATTTATTTATTTTTGCTGCTCCAGGGCATATGGAGTTCCTATGCTGCAGCTGTGGCAACGCCAGGTCCTTTAGCCCACTGTTCTGGGCTGGGGATCGAACCTGTGTCCTGGCACTGCAGAGGTACTGCTGATCCTGTTGCACCACAGCGGAAACTCTGGGATTTTGTTTCCTTTTTACAGTGAGAGTTGGTATCTCAGAGGGTGCGTGTTCCTTGGGAAATAAGAGTGTGTTCCCTGCTCCCTGGTTCCAGTGAGTATTTAACACCCTGATCTGAGCTGATTGCAGTGTCAGGCCGACGACCCGTCTGCTTTAAGTAACAATGGACCTGACCAAAGGTGGCAGTGGACAAGCCTGGGGGTAATGAGTTCTTGACTTTTTTTTCCCCTTCATCCTCATAAAAAGGGATCAACTCTATGTTTTCAAAATAAAGTTTTTCTTTGCCATCCTTGGCTGAGGCCTTCTTGCCTCATGTTACAACACGATGGCCAAAGCTCCAAATATCACAGCTCTGTACAGGAAGGAAGGGATGGGAAGTGTAGCGCTTGTCTGTCCCTTTATATTAAAAACAAAGTATCTTTCCAGAGCCTCATAGACTCTCTTTCCCTCTATTTCGTGGGGAGAGCAGGGTGGCGTGGCTATTTAAACTAGAGGTTAAGTCTGGGGAGGTGGAGATCTGCCTCCTTTGCTGAGCCTCTGTGGGTAGACGTGTGTGGAGGAGCCTGGGACGGAATAGCTCTTGGGTTAGACAGCTGGTGGCTTCTGCTGTGCTGGGTGCTGGGGTTCCTCCCCCAGTGGTGTGAAGTGACTCAGGGGCTTTTACCACGTCCTTTTCTCCCCTTTGCTTCCAGGGGTTGTGTTTCTCCCTCTAGGCTTGTATTTTGGACTAAGAAGGGAGGCACCCAGGACTGTGGGTGTCTTGGGCATAGCATCACGGCATGGGGTTGTCATTGTCGTGGGCTTCTTTTTTATTTTTTTTATTTTTTATTTTATTATTATTATTATTTTTTTGTCTTTTCTTGCCTTTTCTTGGGCCGTTCTTGCGGCATATGGAGGTTCCCAGGCTAGGGGTTGAATCGGAGCTGCAGCCACCGGCCTACGCCACAGCCACAGCAATGCAGGATCCAAGCCGCATCTGCGACCTACACCACAGCTCACGGCAATGCCCGATCCTTAACCCACTGAGCAAGGGCAGGGATCGAACCCGCAACCTCATGGTTCCTAGTTGGATTCGTTTAACCACTGCGCCACGACGGGAACTCCCTCGTGGGCTTCTAATCAGACAGTCCATGGAAACTTCCATCCCTGGCTCCACTGCCTCCTGGCCGTGTACCTCTGAACAAATTGTGTTGCTGATCTGTGAGGTTTCAGCGATGCTTTTGCCTCCTGGTGTGGCTCTGAGGATGAACGTGATCCTGAATGGACGGTGCCGAGACGGCTTCAGCTTCAGGTAAAGCAAAGAAGCATCAACGTCTACTTACAGGACGGGTACTGTGAGCCCAGCCCCATTCAAAGTGTCTTTGCCCTGTTAGATCAGTTCATCTGCAAAACAAACTCAGGAGGAAGGCTCCTGTAGTACATGGTTGTCACAGCTGAAGGAACAGAGCACAGGTATGAGTCCTCACCTCAGATTCCCCGGGATTCAGACAAGGCAAGCCGGCCCCTGTGTCCACGTCTGGTTACAATGTGAAAATGACGCAGCGGCTTCTGCAGGGAGCCTGGCTCCTCTTTCTCCAGTTCCCTTTGCCCTGGGTTGGAGGAGGAGACTGGAGACCCGGAGCCCTCTGAGTATAAATGCTTTGACTCCGGGATGCTGGGGGGCCTGGGCCCTGTGTAGTTGGGATTTGAATCCGAGTCTGCCTGGAGCTGGGGTTCAAGTGCGGTGGTCCTTGAAAAGGGCCGGAGAGCATGGCGCTAAGTCTCCTAAGCTGAGTACTGCATCCGTGCAGCCTGTACCTCCCATGATCGCCCTGGTTCTTTAGGAGATGGTTGGTAAGGAACTAGAGAACTTCGTGGTGGGTGATAATCAGAACTCGGCCCTCTCTGGCTGCAGACTGGACAAGAAATTGGAGGATTTTTAAAGTGCCTTTTCAACTTTCTGATTTCGTGCTCCTACTCTCCTGGAGGTTGATTCCCTCTCTCTGACACTGAAGCCCTCCCCTTCCTGCCTGCCAGATGCCCACTGCTGTTTCCGCCTTGTTTTTCTGGCTTTTTCCCTCTGTCGCATTCTGGCGATTGTGAGAAGTGGTTCTGAAACAGTATCAACAAATTCCGTCCATGCCCAAGAGCGGCAGCTGTTGGAACCCGCTGACATTAATGGCCAGAGAGCTTGAGTCTTGTAGTGTCTTTCTTTGATTGTTCCATCCGTTGCAATTTCAGCTGAGTTGCCAGCCTTCTCCATCACAGAACTTTCAGCCTCTGTGGTCATGACTTTCCCCAGTTCCCTTTGCTCTGGGCAGAGTTGGCGGAGCTGTGTGGATTCAGAAGCCAAGATTTTGTTGTATTTTCCTGGGCTTCTCTGTGTAAGGAATTCCCACACCCAGGCACTGTGCGGCTACCGGTGCATGCTGGCAGTTTTGCAAGTCAGAAAGCCCCCATTTCATTTTTCCTCTGCTTCAGTTAGTCATAGGCTGGTGGAAAAACGGTCATTTGCTCCTCTTTCTCAATGCAATATGACTCTTAGAACGGCAGGGAGTTAATCAAGCCCCTCAATCAGGGGTCAGGAAACATTCTTTTGCAAATGGCTAGCTAGGTGGTCCATCTTTTGGGCTCTCAGGCCATATGACCCTGTTACAACTGGTCAACTCAGCTCTTGTAGTGAGAAGGCAGCCTTAGATGATATAGGAATGCATGGCTGTGACTGTGCTGCAATAAAGGTTTATTTATACAGACAGGCCGTGGGCATGAACTTCTCTGGGCACGCCTGCTGTCCTCTTACTTTCACCTCCTGAGTCTTTTGATTCTGTTCACTCCTTCCCAGAATGACCCGGGCCATTGCATTTGGGGCCATAATCCTTTTATCTGGATTATGTAAGAGTCTTCCATCTTGCCTCGGATCTCCGTCTTCTGATGGGTCATTCAGACTCCTGTCAGAGAATGTTTATTTTTGAGTTTTTTAATTTAGTCAATAACACATCAAGCTCCTGCCATGTGACTGGCTGCCATTGTGCCCTTTGGAAGCCAAGGCAAAGAGGAAGTGACATAGTCTCTTCCTACGTGGAGCTCGCAGTTTAGTGATGGAACCTGTCAAGTAAGCCATTTTGTGTGCCCAAGAGTGTATAATTTATATACAGTATTGAAGAGGCTTGTGAATCCCAGCAAGCATAGGGGACGGTGGAGATCCTACAAAAAGGAAAGACGCATCCCTGCTTAGAACCCTCCCAGGCCCCCCAGTGCCATTGATTTCAAGGATCACCCGAGCTGTTCACAGCCACCCTTCCATGTTGATTGGTTGAGGTTCCTTGGTCACTTTGCCAGGCCTGCTGTGACACAGTTCCCCAAACCGGGTGGCTGAAACCACACACGTTTGCTTTCTCACAGTTCTGAAGGCTGGACGTCCAAGGTCAGGATGTCAGGGGGGTCGGTTTCCACGAGGCCTCCCTCCTCAGCTTGCAGGCGGCCGTCCTTTCTGCGTCCTCGAAGGGTCTTTCCTCTGTGTTCGTGCCTCTGGTATCGCTGCCTGCAAATTTGTTCTCACGAGCACATCAGTCCGATTGGATGGGGGTGCAGCCGGAGGGCCCCGTTTTAACCTAGTCACCTCTTTGAAGACGCCATCTCCCCACACGGTCCCTTTCTGGAGTAACGGGGGTTAGGGCTTCAGTGTGGGAATTGGGGGGGGGTCTCCATCAGCCTGGGCTGTGCTCGCAAAACCCCGTAAACAAGTGGCTTATCAACAACAGAAACGTCTTTCTCATAGTTCTGGAGGCTGGACGTCCAAGGTCATGGTGCCAGCTTGGTCGGGCTCTCGGGTGAGCCCTCTTCTGAGCTGCAGATGGCTGACTACACGTCGTACCTCATGCAGTGGAAAGGCAGAGCCCTGGGTTCTCCATTCCCGTAGGAGGGCGCTAATGCTATTGTGGGGGCCCCACCCGCGTGATCTCAGCCAAACCTGATTACCTCCCAAAGGCCCCACCCCCGAATAGATCACCCTGGGGACTAGGATTTGAGGGCGGGGGTGGGGAGGAGACACATACGTTAGTGCATTGTGGGGGGATACTTGATACAGACCACAGCTCCTCAGAAAGGGCTCAGGATCTGAACTTTAATGAGCACCTCTGGGTGGCATTGAGGGGGTGGACCTGAGCATCACACACTGAGAAGCTGTGGCCTAGACAACGTGGTGAGGGAGAGGGAGACCCCGGTGTGGCTGTTGCTAGGACAGCGATGGGGTCCCTCCATCTTCTCGCCCTTGCCCCGCCTCCGAGCCCCTGCCTGGCCCCTTCTCTCTGCGCCCTTTCCCTTTTCTCTGGCTCGCCGCCACCTTCCAAGGTTTGGCACCGACCCTTGGTTGCAATCTCCTCTCCTTTCCAGAGACACGTTGGTTCTTCTTACACTGGATTTAAATTCTACCCGAAAGCTCCCTCTTTGTTCCTTTTACCTCTTCCTTGTGTCCCAGTTTTATTCTCCCCAAAGCTTCCCAGAGTGATTTTCCTGGCCCTTCGTTTGTTTCATCTTTCCACGTCAGAGATGAGAGAAATGGGAGGTGATTGGAGGAAGGGAAGGTGGCTTCTGTCTACACCGCCCAGCTCCCCCTTCATCTTACTGAGGACTGATCCGTGTGGAGCATGCCTCTTAGAGCGTGCCCGTCCTTTTCATCTCCCCTTTGACAGGGAAAAACGTGCTTCTGAGGAGCTTCAAGGGGATGCAGGTTTCCCTAAACCGCCTTTTGGTGTATATTCTAGGGACGATGAGGGCTTGGAAGGCTTTAAAAAGTTCTCGTTTTTCCAGCCGGGTCCATAATCATTACCTAGGAATGGGTGGAGCTTCTCACAGGAGACCCAAAAAACCCCACCCCTCACAAGCTCTTTGGCCTTGTGGATGGGGACTGCCCGTTGAGGTGCTAGATCAGGCCATGTCCAGAGTTGAGGTGCTAGATCAGGCCGTGTCCAGAGTTGAGGGGCTAGATCAGGCCGTGTCCAGAGTTGAGGGGCTAGATCAGGCCGTGTCCAGAGTTGAGGGGCTAGATCAGGCCGTGTCCAGAGTTGAGGGGCTAGATCAGGCCGTGTCCAGAGTTGAGGGGCTAGATCAGGCCGTGTCCAGAGTTGAGGGGCTAGATCAGGCCGTGTCCAGAGTTGAGGGGCTAGATCAGGCCGTGTCCAGAGTTGAGGTGCTAGATCAGGCCGTGCAGTGGGTGAAGTAGGATTAGCAAACCCAGAAAGGCTAGTACCTGCCCGAACCTTGCAGTCCCAGTTAAACGCTTGCTTCCAACTGCCTTCACCATGGTCTTTACAAATGCACTTGGTTTTGGCAGAAAGGAAATCTCCAGTTCGGAGATGCGAAGGATTGGGAAGATTCCCTGGCTTTGTGGATCACAATTAGCAGTTCGTTCATTTGATGACTTGAATGCAAGCGAAGCCAGAGCATCTTGGCTCGTGTCCCATGATGTGTATGAGGGTTTAAAATATACATCCGGAGATTTGCATGGTTTTGGTGCATTGGGGTGCTTCTGCGGCTCAATCATAATGTAGGAGAGATCCATTGAAAGAGACCTGGCTTTCACTCAGGTCGCTTCCACATCTGAGACGCTTTGTGCTGTTGACCCCTTTACACATTTGCTCAGCATCCATTTACTGAGCCCTACGTGTGTCAGTCTAGTCGGTGTATGTTACACCTGCTGTGTGCCGGTGTAATGTTTGATCCTCACACACTCTTCTGCGTCTGTAATGTATTTCCCCTATTTTACGGAGAGAGAAATCGAGGCTCAGAGAAGTCACGCACAAGAGCAAACAATCTGTGAGTTGGGGAGCTGCCATGCAGGTGGGCACGGGCATATCTGACTGCAGAGCCTGTAGGCCTAACTACCTTTCTTGGCCTCCCCAACAGCTCAGCGTGACTCAGTCCGCACAGCGGGTATCCACTGTGAATCATGGATTAAGTCAGAGACTTAGCGTCTGTGTGTCCCTGACCGTGGCACGCCTTGGATGCTCCCGTCTCTTTCCGTTCTTTCATTCACCCATCCATCTGTCCATTCGCCCAGTCACCCACCACCCATCCATGCGCAAGGAGGACAATGCCAGGTCAGAAGAAGCAGAATCAGCACTTGGACATACCTGGACGGTCGTTCTCAAGTATTTATCCCTTCTTTAGCTGCCTCGTCTATACAATGAGAATAATAATAATAACAGCAACAACAACTGCTACTTCTTAGGTTTGTTGTGAGAATGACATTGAGTAATATGTGTAAAGCTCTTAGAACAGTGGCCAGCACTTTGTTATTATACCATTATTATTAGTTCAACTGTATTATTCTCAATTTCACGTAGTTGGCTGTCAGACCAACTTCTTAACAAAAAAAAAAAAAAAAAAAGACCAAAAAAATTTAGGAGTTCCCGTCGTGGCGCAGTGGTTAACAAATCCGACTAGGAACTATGAGGTTGCGGGTTCGATCCCTGCCCTTGCTCAGTGGGTTAAGGATCCGGCGTTGCCGTGAGCTGTGGTGTAGGTTGCAGAGATGGCTCGGATCCTGCGTTGCTGTGGCTCTGGCGTAGGCCGGTGGCTACAGCTCCAATTCGACCCCTAGCCTGGGAACCTCCATATGCCTCGGGATCGGCCCAAGAAATAGCAACAGCAACAACAACAACAACAACAAAAAAGACAAAAAAAAAAAAAAAGACCAGACCAACTTCTTAGAATTTACGGACCCTGAGACCCTAGTTACTTTGGACTTCAGTGACTGGGATCTGATGGCTGTGCAGACCAAGGTCCCAGCGTGGTTTTTTATTTCTCCTGTCCATGGTTAAAAAATTGTGGGCTTTGAATATTTAACCTTCAAAGCACTTCAGAAAGACCCGTGTACCAACAGCTGTTTTTGTTGAATTTGAAGCAGTCTTGCTTCTACATTAAAATAGATTCTCGAAGGACTTGCTTTTTCTGAAGGTCACACAATTAATCCCGGTTCCCATATTCACACCCTGAAATGCTTTGGGCCAAACACTCAATGAAGCTGAGCCCTGCTTCGCTCATTTTGAACTCAGTGCTCCTCTGGGTTCTAAGATTTCAGTGAGTCATTCATTGACTCAGTGTGTTCATTGCGTGTCTATTACACGCCAAACCCTGGGTGAGACTAATAATACGGAAGTCAGAAGTGGTGGGCAGGGTTCTTGAATATGTGGAAACCAGTCTTGTGGGGAACACAGACTCTGTGTAGGAGCTGTTTCAGCATACTCGACACATAGTAGGTCCACAGTGACGCGTTGTTCTCATCCCTGCTGATTCCGGGTTCAGTGGTGCCCTCTGATCATGAAGGCACAACGCAGAATGAACTTAATCTACAGGTTCATGATCCCTTTCTTCGCATTCTTGTTAAGTGTCGAGTGACAGAGGGAGAGCACGGGCAGAAGCAGACCTCAGCTTGTCTCTTGGTTCTGCACTATTTGCTCGATATCATCAAGACAATTTTATATGTTTGACCTCAGTTTCTCCCTCTGTTTAATGAGATGGTTCCGATAGGTAAACTCCCTGGTACCTTCCAGAGGAAAACGCTGGAATCCGACCGCCAGTTTGTAACCCCTGCCAGGGGAACTAATGCTGTAATTCCCTCAAAAGCCGTCATTCAGGGCAGGCATTGAGGGCAGTTATTTTCCATTTGATGGATGAAGGAGAAAATGGGACACTGAAGCGTGGCTGTGTTCCAGTAAAATCCATTTTCCCTCTGGCTCAGCCCATTTCTCGGCCGGCAGAATTGGCCTTTGAAGAGAACCTTGGCCATCTCAGTGGCTTGAGCACTTAGGCTGCTTGTCGCAAAGGGATCTCAAAGCCATTCTTTCCATTTTAAGAGCGGTGGACTTTAAGGGAACTGTCCTGCAGTGACCCCTCCTTTCTCCTGCTGAGCAGAGCTATTCCCCCTTCTGCCACCTGTCTGCATTAGCTCTGCAGCACCCCAGGTCCTGAAGTGAGGAGTCCGGGGCATGGCGCTGCCATCTGTAGCATCTCCAGTACCCCGGGGAAACCTCCCTTCAGGGAAGCCACATTCTCCTTCAGGGAAATGGGGAGAGGGTAAGGTTGCCCGGAGACCAGTGAAGGTCCTCATCCTTTGTGTGTTTTTGTTGTTGTTGTTGTTGTTGTTCTGTTTTTTTCTTTTAGGGCCGCACCTGCGGCACATGGAAGTTCTAGGCTAGGGGTTGAATTGGAGCTGCAGCTGCTGGCCTACACCACAGCCACAGCAATCAGGGATCCGAGCCGCCTCTGTGACCTATACCACGGCTCACGGCAACGCCGGATCCTCAACCCATGGAGCGAGGCCAGGGATGGAACCTGTAACCTCATGATACTAGACAGGTTCTTAACCTGCTGAGCTACAATAGGAACTCCTTCTATCCTTTGGCTTATCTGCTTCTTTATTTCTTCCTTGGATTTGTGCAGGGCTCTGACTCAGCTCAATCAAGATCATAGGAGAAGACTCTTCCACCCTCAGCGGGCGCAGGAAGCCGTGGGAGGGAGACTCAGAGGCTGCTGCTGTTACCCAGCTCAGGTCTGGCTGCTCATGGCTTGAAAATCAATACCTGAGAGAGAGGCAGGTGGAAAGGAAAGATGCTTTTAATCAGAACACCAGCAGTCTGGGAAGATAGGGACTCAGTGCCCCCCACCCCACCCCCAAACCATCTCCGAAGATTGTTTGGCCAAGAACATTTTTAAAGGGACAAAGGGAAGCTGTTTCAGAGTCCCCGCCCTCCGCCAGTGCAGGCAGGCTTGTGGGCTTCCTCGATCTTTCCTCTGCTGTCCTCTTGTTCACAGGGGTGGTTCGTGAGATTACTGCAGGGGAGGCGAGGGAAGAGGCCTGGTGCTCTGTTCATTGCCTACTCTCCATTTCGAATTCTTTCCTCTGTGGGCAGAACCAATGGGATAGGCAAGGTGTTGTGTGATCAGAAGACTTGAAAGGTGTGCCAGGAGGGAGGTGGGTAGAGCCCGGGGGCGGGGGGGTGGGGGCTTAAGTTTGGTGACCCAACAAAGGGCTGCCTCCTGCAGAGGGTCCCTTCCTGCCTCTGCAGCGTGTATGGTCCCTCTAGGAAGGATGTGCAGTGTGCCCTGACCTTCCGAATCAGCCCCGGCCCCTGCCTTGGCCCTGCAGTGTCTTCATGGACCACGGACATTCCCTGACATGACATTTCCTCTTTCTTGTTATTTTGGTTCTGGTCACTGCCTCTCTTCCCCCAAATGGGGTCCCGCGGGCCATGTGTCCTTTGTGTCCGCTGTTCTATTCCCAGAGCCTAGAGCAGTGCTGGCCCACAGTCAGTGTTCGGTAAATAATTGCTGAATCAATGGATACAGTGGGTAGGAATTAAGTGAAAATAAAGATGCCTCGGATCGACCCGTGAGCCGCTTTGAGGGTGCACGTTCTGCTTTTCAGGTTTCATGCGACAGTTTTAGAAGATCCCACAATGTCTCTTTTTGTTTGCATTTTACGTTTGAACTTTGAGGTTTGACCTTTGTAGTGAAAAGCCTACACAGTTAAGTGCACCCCATGTAGAACTGACCCAAGGAATTCAATTAATTGATGTTTCCAGGGTCCTTTTTGGAGAGCGTCTTTGGCACCAGTATGACTCAGTGAGATAGCTAAACAGCTAGATGGAAAGAGCGTGTGAGCCAGTAAGTTAGACAGACAGACAGACAGACAAGTTACCGGAGTCAGATAAACTGGATCTCAAATTCTGTCTCCATCACTACTAGTTCTGGAATCTTAGTTTCCTGTTCTGTTGTCTGGGCTTAGCACAATCTACTTCACCCAGATGTGATCAGAAATTCTGGCCGATCCTGGACTTTATTTCTCTACCTGCTACCGAGTCACAAACACACAGTTCCGTCTAGACATGGGACCTGGTGGGGTCATTGTCTTCCATGTCATGCAGGCCTTAGAAAGAGCCCTGACTCATCATCAGAAGAAGGTGCCCTCTGGCTGTAATCCAGTAACCGAATTAAAGGTAAGCCATCCTCAAGGTAAACCGTGAGATGATGCAGGCCTGTTCTCCCGAGAACCATTGTCTAGTTCTTTGTGATTTGTCAGTGACATTGCATTAAAATCGATCCGTTTCCCAAACTCCATCACTGTTGTTTTCTTATCAAATTATAGACCCAGCGACAGCGTATCAGTCTTTTCCCCGGGGAGGGGGAGCTCCCTGCACAGCACAGCTCTTTGACACAATACGGCTTCCTCGGAATTCATTACTTGGGGGACCTGGTTGGTGATTTGAAAATCTATTACTTTTTACACTTTACTTTCTGTGGAGTGCCTGACATAGAGTTCTGGCTACTCTCCAGAATCATTTTGATTGTTTCTGTCTCTCTCTCTCTCCACACACACACACACACACACACACACACACACACACACACACACACGCATGCATCCTTTTTACATTTTATTTTATTTTATTTTTTTTGTCTTTTGTCTTTTTTGTTGTTGTTGTTGTTTTTGTTGTTGTTGTTGCTATTTCTTGGGCTGCTCCCGCGGCATATGGAGGTTCCCAGGCTAGGTGTTGAATTGGAGCTGTAGCCACCAGCCTACACCAGAGCCACAGCAGCGCGGGATCTGAGCCGCGTCTGCAACCTACACCACAGCTCACGGCAACGCCGGATCCTTAACCCACTGAGCAAGGGCAGGGACTGAACCCTCAACCTCATGGTTCCTAGTCAGACTCGTTAACCACTGCGCCACGACGGGAACTCCTACATTTTATTTTTTTAAGCTTTGTTTTCTCTTGTCTTTGTGTTTGGTGATGGAGATCAGGTGAAGATAACATAATGGAAAAATAGATCATTCTATTTTTTTAAATTCATTTTTTTGTTTTTTGCCATTTCTTGGGCCGCTCCTACGGCATATGGAGGTTCCCAGGCTAGGGGTCGAATCGGAGCTGTAGCCGCCAGCCTACGCCAGAGCCACAGCAACGCAGGATCCGAGCCACGTCTGCAACCTACACCACAGCTCACGGCAACGCCGGATCCTTAACCCACTGAGAAAGGGCAGGGATCGAACCCGCAACCTCATGGTTCCTAGTTGGATTCGTTAACCACTGCGCCACGCTGGGAACTCCAGATCAATTCTAGATCTGAAAGATAGAACCTGAGTCCCAACTACATACAATCACTGCTGTTTTGAAACCCATTGAAAAAGGATAATAAATAACGTCTATAGGAAGGATGTCGTGTGTGTGCCTGGCACATAGTAGGTCCTCAGTAAATACATGTTGAGCAGATGAAATATTAAACACAGAAACACGCACACACTGTGACCTATAAAGAGATATTCAGCTGTCAACAGTAATAATTTCCAGTCTGTTCTTCACATTGAACCTGATTGTTTTGAGATGGGCAATACTCGACTAAGACTAAAAAAAGCTGTATTCTAGTCATGCTGCTGGGCAAAGGCATTGTTTGGGGTACTGAATAAAGCAATATGCAAAATCCTTGCTCTCAAAGAGTCCATTTGCTAGTGGGGCTGAGAATAAAAAAGGAGCAAGCAAATAGTGTGTCGGACTGTGCTAAATGCAGTGTGTTAAGTTCTTCGCGTCATAGCAAATTGATGGGTAACAGTTGAAGATGCCCAGTCTAGTCTGAAGCCAACCAACCGCCCCCATCAAAGTGTCAGTGTTCCATGCCTTCCCCATTAATGGTCTAAATTCACATAGGAGTTTTGGTGAGTGTGTGACTTCAACATGTGTTGTAATCACGCAGCTGCATCAGTGAGATGTGGTTCTGACCTTTAGTCTTACCTCTCCTGTGACTACAAGGAATAAGAGGTTCTTTTAAAGCTCGTGGAAGAAGAGCCCTTGTTATCTGATCAGAGTTGAGCCGATACGACAATGTGAAGCTTGCGTCTTGTTATTTCCTTCCCATTGTCTGTGCAGTGCAGTGACAAGTGTCCATCCCATGCAGTGTCCTTTAGTCACCATTAACATTTGAACCCAGGGAGTTCCCATCGTGGTGCAGCAGAAACGAATCCAACTAGGAACCATGAGGTTGCAGGTTCCATCCCTGGCCTCGCTCAGTGGGTTAAGGATCCAGCGTGGCTGTGAGCTGTGGTATAGGTCGCAGACGTGGCTCAGATCTGGCGTTGCTTTGGCTGTGGTGTAGGCCGGCGGCAACAGCTCTGATTTGACCCCTAGCCTGAGAACCTCCATATGCCATAGGTGTGGCCCTAAAAAGACAAAAAAGACACACACAGAAATTTGAAGCCCGTTCTGTAAGTACTTGGTCCTCAAGGCACTTGCTGGAGTGGAAACTTTTCTCCCCAGAGTGCATAGGCAACGAATGAATTAAGTGTCATACCACTTCTTGCCATGGGTCACCAATATTCCCTTTGTAGCTGATGAAGATCTCAGCACAGCATTCAACTCTAAAGACATGAGCAGGCCAGGCTTTGAACACTTTCTTTGAGGACGCTTCCTTGGAGGACTTCTGGAAAGGAGTCCTCGAGACCCTGTCAGAAAAACAGCGTCAAGAGTAGTTATTTCAGACAGAGGGTATTTAATCGAGGGAATTGGTTCTATAAGTGTTGGAAGGTTGATAGAGCAAGAAGGGGACAGTGGAGAGTAGTTATTTCAGACAGAGGGTATTTAATCGAGGGAATTGGTTCTATAAGTGTTGGAAGGTTGATAGAGCAAGAAGGGGACAGTGGAGAGTAGTTATTTCAGACAGAGGGTATTTAATCGAGGGAATTGGTTCTATAAGTGTTGGAAGGTTGATAGAGCAAGAAGGGGACAGTGAGATGACTCTGAATAATCATTGATGATTATGATGACTAATGACTCGGTGATCTGTACTCTTTCAAGAAGAGGCAGTGACTGGGAGAGCTGGGGACTAAGAGGAGGGACTGGATCCCCAGGACTTAAGAGCTCAGATCTTTAGAGGAAGCGTTGTGCAGCCACAGCTTCAGCCTCCAAGAGGGAGCTATTGCACGGTCCTCTGGGGAGGGCTCCCTGCAGGTGGCCTTTTGATGGACTGGAAGACATGACCCATTTTTAACGATGGTACCTTTACAAAGATGAGGCTGGGAGTTTCTGTGTGGTTCAGTGGTAACGAACCCTACTAGTATCCATGAGGATGTGGGTTCCGTCCCTGGCCTCGATCAGTGGGTTAAGGATCTGGTGTTGCCGTGAGTGGAGGCAGCAGCGAACAGGAAGGCAGCCTACTAGCGAGGTCTGTTGATGTGGTTTGCAGAGTCCCAGCTCCAGAATCACAGACCAGGAAGAGCTGGGTTGGGAACTGTGTGACCGAAGGTAAACAACCCAAGTAGCTCCATGGAGAGACAGAATTTAAACCTGCTATTCCTGGGTGTCTGCTGGGTACTGGCAACTAGATAGATCCACCAGATGTAATAATGATCATTGGGGAGTTAGTGATGACAATTTCTGTTTTTTTTGGTTTTTTTGTTTTTTTTGTTTTTTTTCTGCACCCCAAGGCCTGTGGAAGTTCCTGGGCCAGGGATCAAACCTGAGCTGCAGGAGCAGCCCAAGCCACTTCGGGGACAATGCCAGATACTTAACTCACCGGCCACGAGAGAACTCTCTCATTCTGTTTATTGAAGGTTCTTATGTGCATATTCTTATCCACCCAATCTTATTACTCTTTTGATGTCATCTCCTTCGTTCTCCAACTTGAGTTAATCTCATCAAGTCCTGCTAGGATTTACCTGCTGCGTATCCTGTCACACATTTCTCCTTCTTGTTCCCTTAGGTAACCGGAGTGTCAATTGTGCACCGTTTTTTGCTTTTATAAGAAAGGGCTCACCTGATCTCCTTCCTTCCCTGTGTTTTCCTTTAATCCTTCCTTCGTATTGGTGCCAGATAATCTTTCTTGTAAACCTAAAACGCTGTTGCATCCTTCCAGCTACATGGCTCGCCATGGCACATGGGATAAACCCACACCTCCTGCACATGGACTCATGACCCCTGATGATCTCACTTAGTTTATTCTTCCATTCACATGCTTTCACGCCTCCTTGCTACTCTTCCATTGTCTCACCTCTACCTGTGTTTATTTTTTTATCTCTTGCCCATCTGTGCATAATACATCAAGTTTTCTTGCAATTGTCCTCTCCTCTCTGAAGCCCATTATTGTGTCATTTTTAGTTTCCAAGTCAAACTGTATGTGTGTGTTTTAGTTGTATCTTCGTTGCACTTATTTTGTTATCATTCACTTTGAGGCATAGACTCTGGGGCTTGGTGGCCTTAAGGTTTGCTTGGAGGTCTGACACCTGAATCTTTGGTGAATTTATCCAAGTAACTTCACTTCTTTGGGTCTCAACTGCCATATCTGAAAGTCGGGCTCTGCCGCCTCCCCCGCAGAGGCGTCAGATAAATTAGTGAGATTACATGGTTAATTTTCTACCACACTGCTTAGCACGTAGTGAATTTTTTAACAACTGTCCCTTCTCATTGACCTGAGTACAGCCTGTCCCTCCTCCTCCCACCCTCAGCTCCTGGAAGGCAGGAGCACGTTCACAGTCATAATTATACATTCACAGATCCTGGAAAAACGTCTGGCACAGTAGCAGATAATACATGCATACTTGGTTTTAAGAGTTACCCTGCCTTCCTTGTGATGGATGTGCTTTGTGGTCTATGCTAGGCGTTGGGATGCCGTGTGGCTGGAGCACCATATGCACGCCTGGAAGAGGAGGAATCAGGATGAAATTCGAGAGCAGGTGACGCACCTGGGAGAGTGTTAGGCACATAGAAGGTTCGAGCAAAGATGAGCAGCCTCTGTTTTTGTTACTCTGCCGACTCCATCCACGGAATCTGAGAATCTCTTGATGGCCTTTGGTCAAAGGGCAGCGCCAGACGGTTCTTCCCCAAAGATTACGTTCTCTTCTAAGGATGTGTGTGTGTGTGTGTGTGTGTGTGTGTGTGTGTGTGTGTGAAATGTTTCCTTTAGGGTTGGAGATGAGGCCAGTGCACTGAGGTCACTGGTGCAGAGGAATGAGCCTGGGACTGGCTTGCCCTTGGTGGCTGCATATGTGACTGGTTCCCTAACCCTTTTACTGTTCTGCGTGCTGCGGAATTTCCCTCATACCCGCCACACAGGGCCGTTGTGGGACAATCGGTGATCATTTGTGTGAAGGTACTTTGTAATCTGGAAGAACACCGTCTTTGTGCCTGCCCTCAACAAAGATTTCCATGGAGACGAGCACAGGAACCTTTGCGTGGTGAAGCTCCCCATGGATAAATGAAGGCCTTCCGATGGGCAGGAAGTAATCTCATTTCCATGAAAGTTAATTGAGATCTGTGTTTTCTAAAGGCTAATGGTCTGGTGAGAGATGTCCTGAGTCAAGCTAATGTGCTGACCCACGTGTTTTTTCAGGTACCAGTTATCAAACAGAAGTCGCAGCTGTCACCGCTAACCTGTTTGCACAGTGACCTCCCCTGCCCCACCCACAAAATCTCCATGGCAATAACGGGGAGGAAGATTGTCCGGTTAAAAGGCATGGGATGCTAGTGAGTAGCATGTAGGCCCTGGGAAGCTTGGTTTTAGTCACTGCTGTATTTCATTCAGCAGCAGGGCCAGTGCTTGCTTGGGGCTCCTGTGTGCCAGGCATCCTGTGAGGCATACGCTCAAGGGAAAGAAAGCATGACCTCCATGCTCAGAGGGCCTTTTTATTGAGGACGGGGTGGGAAGAAGGTTTGAAACCAAAGTCTCAGTGCATGTACAAGAGCAGCCCAATTCCATATAAAGGATGTGTGAGGCGAGGGTTAAGGCTATTTCAGGGACTTTAATGATTCCTACTTGTCCAAGAGAAAGGGTAAATCCCATATCATACAATCATAGAAGGAAACAAAAGATCACCCACTCTTTATCCCCAGTACACTTTCTTCTATTGTATTTATTGTTTTTTATACCACTTATCAGAATTCACAGTTAGACACACACACAATACAGGGAGAGACAACGAATAAATGAGGGTGTGGGGGAGACTCTGTGGACCGGGTGCATGAAATAAGGTTTGAAAAGACCCTGATACAGTAGTTTCAATGGTCCATCATACAGCTTGCACTGATTCTCTCCCACGGAGCAAAGATTAATCGATGGTGACTCTTAAACAGCAGGTCCAAGAAAGCTGGTAACTTATTTAGGTCAACAGACTATGACTGGCAACTGGTGTGTGTTCAACAATATCCTGATGAATTAACTAATTCATGAATGATTGTACTGTGTTCTCAGGCTCCTGGGGCTGATCTCTTCCCATATGCTGTTTCCCCTCCAATGTAAACTTTCCTAAAACTGCTGCTTTTGTGAGATGAAAACTCTCCAACCATATAGGAGTCTTTGCTTGTTTTTTTTTTTCCCATTCGAAGTCTCAGGGATGTGCCCGCTTTCACTGATGCTGAGCGGAGTTTCCATTATGTCACTGAGCCTGGTTTCTATCTGCTGATTCCAACATCTGGACCATCTTGAGGGCGGTCTCCATTGATTGTCACTTACGAATGGGTCGCGTTTTCATGTTTCTTCTCAGACGGAATAATTCTGAACTCTGTCTTGGACCCTGTGGATGTCTGTTGCGGAGACCCTAGAGTCTTCAAAATTCCCCCCGTTGCGTGTTTTTTGTTAACGTTCTGGTTGATGTTCTGGTTGTTATTTGTTGGTTGGTTTGTTTAGTGGGACATTAACCTGGTTGGACTCAGTCTGCAAGCTCTGCCTTTTTGGGCAGCAGTTCAAATTTCAGTCGCGTTCTTTGAACCTTAGTGCAGCCCCACGCGTGCATGGTTTTGGGGTGAGCCAGAAATGGGCCCAGAATGCATGTGCAGAATGTCTAGCTCCTTTCGCTGCTTCTTTCATTTCTGGGTTTCTGCCTCACTTTACAGAGATTAAAGTTGCCCTGACTTGGAGTTCTCCTTGTGGCTCAGTGGTAAGGGACTAGACTAGCATCCATGAGGATGCGAATTTGATCCCTGGCCTTGCTCAGGGGTTAAGGATCCGGTGTTGCCATGAGCTGTGGGGTAGGCCGCAGATGTGGCTCGGATCCCGTGTTTCTGTGGCTGTGGTGTAGGCTGGCAGCTGCAGCTCTGATTTGACCCCTTGCTTGGGAACTTCCGTATACTGCAGGTGCTGCCCTAAAAAGACCAAACAAACAAACAAACAAACAAACAAACAAACCAAACAAACCCAAATTTGCCCTGAATTATGTCCTCTAGTTTCTTGGCCCCAAATCCTTTTATTGGAGTGGTACTCTGCCCTCCTGCTAAAGCCACGTAAGTAGGAAACAGACACGCACTATCAGGAGTGCAATTTGAATCTGATTTGTAGATTTAGGCGGAATCAGAACTTGGCTGGTGTTTGAAGGCACTGGCATTCTTTCTTTCACTGTCTTTTTTTACATTTTCCAACTGTGGTCCACGTTTTTACTAAGAAAGCGGCGTTCCGTGAAGTCTCGTCTCGGGAAGTCCGCGGGACCGTCGCCCTCGGCCGGATGATCCCGAGCCTTCCTCTGGGTGGGAGGCGTGGCTTTGTGGCAGTACCCTGCTTGAGAGTCCCTCGAGTAATAATCATGAAAGATGTTAGGATGAAACCTTGCATTTAAATTGCCTCTTATTCTTAGGGTGTCAGAGTGTTTTACAAACACCAAGTGCTAGAACCCTTTTAGGTTAATTAAAATGAGCACGTTTCCCAGACAGAGATGCTGACTGTCTTTGTACTTTCGGTGTTTTTTAACCTGTGAGTGAATTGAGGCACACCTAAGTTCTCTAACTAGTCAAACCATGATCTGCTGAGGATGGGTGAAATCCACACGAGCACACCAACCGTCACGCCGGATTCCACGGCTCTTCAGAATAATATCGATAGTGTCATTGACTCAGGAATACAGGTGTTCATGTCAGGGCGTCTGTGCTGCCATTGATGGAAAGCCTGTGATCAGTCAGGTGCCACCTGGCCCGCCGTTCACAGTAGAGCGTTATTTCCTCCCAGTGCCTCTGTAAAGAGGGCTTCCCTTCACTCTGTGCTGCTGTAAGGGGGGGTTCTTATCGTTATGGTCCTGGAAACTGGGCTTAAAATACTCAGGCATCTTGCCGCAGGCCCTCTAGCGAGAAAGAGGCTGAGCTGGGATTTTAGCTTCCGTTTGTCTGACTCCTGCGTCTGTCCTCTTTTTCGCTACCCATTCCACTGCCAAACGCTGTGACGTTGCTCCCTATTGCTAAACTCCTGAAGGATATAACACGTTCTCATCGGAAAGAGAAGCTCACCCCACACCTGCTGACTCGGAATGGCAGTTCCGGACTGAGGGTCAAAGGGAGAGGAAAGGGGTAGAAGTCAGAACTTGTGGGCCTTGCCGAACAAGCTAGGCCTTTGGACCTTACTCTGCTTCGGGTGTCTCCCATTTGAGCAGGTCCATCTTCAGCCCTGAGCTGTCCCAGAGGCAAAGGGAAGGTGGTACCCATGCTCCCGAGCCTAAACTGTGGGCAGACTCTATAGAAAGCACTTAAAACTTAAAAAAAAAGTTTTGTTGAAGTATAGATGATTTTGACAAAGTTGTGATAATTTCTGCTGTACAACAAAGTGACTCCATTATACACGCAGCCATGTCCATTCTCTTTCAGATTCTTTCCCGCATAGATGATCACAGAATATTGGGTAGAGTTCTCTGTGCTATTCAGCAGGTCTCCATTGATCAATCATTCCACAGACCTCAGTGTGCAGATGCCAATCCCAAACCCCCAGTCCATCCCTCCCCTGACCTGTCCCCTACGTTAACCATGAATTTTTCAGTCTGTGGGACTGTTTCTGTTCTTCAGATAAGCTCATTTGCATCCTTTTTCTTTTTTTTTTTTAGATTCCACATATAGGCGATATCGTATGGTGTTTGTCTTTCACTGCCTAACTAACTTCACTTAGTATGATCATTTCTAGGTCTAGCCATGTTGTGGCAAATGGCATGAACTCATTCTTTTTTTATGGCTGAGTAATATTCCGTTGTATATATGTACCACATCTTCTTTATCCATTCCTCTGTCGATAGACGTTTAGGTTGCTTCCATGTCTTGGGTATTGTGAATAGAGGAAGCACATTACTAAAAGTTATTCTCACCAGTCGTACAAGGGAGGTTATCTTGATTTTATAGAGCCAAGACTTAGACAGATTAAAGGATTTTCCCAAGGTTGCCTTGCCCTTAAATAATGTCACTAGCCTGTGTAATGCTGGGACAGCTTCTTGCCATTCTCACACTGTTTAAAAAGTCACGTTCTGATCAGATCTGATGGTCAGATCAATTTGAATCAAATAGGACCACAAGGGTCAACATACGTACTCGGTAAGGATTTTCTCTTCAAGGTGGGCACATGGCTGCCAGTTTTGTGTTTGGGGACAGTTGTGATTTTCCAACCCGGTCCCACCAGCAAAACACAAGGGCACCCTTTGCATCGTTCCTGCTCTGGCCCTGGCTTGCTTGTGTTACAGACAACCTTTCCCAGAGGTAAGCCCAGGGGTGATGCTTTGCTCTTCTCGCCTCCACTTTGTTTATAAAATTGTATATGAAGTCACAGTTAACCTCCTTTGCCTCAGTTCTTTTTTTTTTTTTTTTTGCCTTTTTGCTATTTCTTTGGGCCGCTCCCGCGGCATATGGAGGTTCCCAGGCCAGGGGTTGAATCGGAGCTGTAGCCACCGGCCTACGCCAGAGCCACAGCAACGTGGGATCCGAGCCGCATCTGCGACCTACACCACAGCTCACGGCAACGTCGGATCGTTAACCCACTGAGCAAGGGCAGGGACCGAACCCGCAACCTCATGGTTCCTAGTCGGATTCGTTAACCACTGCGCCACGACGGGAACTCCTGCCTCAGTTCTTAATTTCCCCCCACACGGGTTGATGTGATCAGAACAAGGACCTGGCTGCCGTGTGCCTTTCCCAGAAGGCTGTGCTCAGGACATCGCGGTCCCTGGCATAACTAGCAGGGATGTTGGTCCCTGCTGTCCACCTCGACAAACACGTCCATGGAGTAAGCTGCTTCTCCACACTGCACGGCCACCACCCCCTCATGTCACAGTAACGATATACATAATAGAGAAAACAGTGCAGGCGTGTTTGGAGGGGAAACGGAAGAAACACCCACGTGGGTGTGATCTTCTCACCGTGTCAGATGCAATGGTTCCTGCTACGTTATTCCCAGGGAACGCTTCTTGTGAATCCAGATTCTCTCATCATTTCGTCACCAAGGGCATTGCGTAAATCTGTGATTGCCCTCTTCAATGCCCAGTTGGCACATCTAAGATAAGCATCTGATTAAACGCTCCCCGTGTATCAGATTGTGAAAGGTGAGGACGAACCCTGGCTCTTTAATGATGCTGTTATTACAAAGTGGATACCCCAGCCCTCCCGGTACAGTGGGGCAGGCAGATGGTCACAGATGGTGTCGTCTGAAGGACAGGAGGAGCAGGTGTTGGAGAGCTGGAACAGCCCTGGTCAACCTAGCAGTGCTGATGAGGTGGTTTGGAAATATCTGCTGAATCCAGACCCCAGCCTTCATCTGGACCCCGTGCTAACTCACTTCAGTTCCGCTGGGAAATCAGCTATGAAGTCTCCTTTATTATCTTTAAACAAAGGAGCATTGTGACTAAAGCTGTGGTTTGGTAAAATCATTTTGAGAGCAGAGGGCCGTCTGTGACCTTCAAATATGTTTTTTGATTCATGTATGTGGATTTATTTAGAAACCTTAATTGCGGACCCAGTGCTCAGAGAAAAATGAGACTGAGCAGGATGGTATAGCTGAAAATACACAAAAACTTTCAAAACCCTTATAACTAAGCTATTTATAAGTATTGCACTTGAAAATTAATATTTCGTTTAATCATGTTTTCAGCACTTTTTTTTTTGTCTTTTTGTCATTTCTTGGGCCGCTGCTGTGGCATATGGAAATTCCTAGGCTAGGGATTGAATCAGAGCTGTAGCCACCGGCCTATGCCAGAGCCACAGCAACGTGGGGATCCGAGCCATGTCTGCAACCTACACCACAGCTCACGGCAACGCCGGATCCTTAACCCACTGAGCAAGGCCAGGGATCGAACCCGCAACCTCATGGTTCTTAGATTCGTTAACCACTGAGCCACGACAGGAACTCCCAGTGCATTTTAATAAGTGATGTAAGACTAGCATTACCGTGCTTGAATATAATAGTATTACTGCACAGAAAAGCAGCAGACCTGTGAAGTAAAAATAACACCCTACTTCCCGTTGTGGTGCGGTGGAAATGAATCAGACTAGTATCCATGAGGACGTAGGTTTGATCCCTGGCCCCCCTCAGTGGGTTGGGGATCTGGCGTTGCCATGAGCTGTGGTGTAGGCCACAGGTGCTGCTCGGATCCTGCATGGCTGTGGCTGTGGTGTAGGCCGGCAGCTGTAGCTCCAATTTGACCTCTATCTTGGGAACTTCCATATGCTGCGAATGCAGCCCTGAAAAGCAAAATAATAATAATAATAATAATCCCCCCACATGTTCCCATGTGGTCAAAAGGTGTCAGTGGGATGCCAAGCCTGGAGCCTGGAGCCTGGCTTTGGCCAAACTTGGGAGAAGCAAAGCTCCCAGAGGTGGTGCTTGGTGGAGGAGCCCATGGCCAGCAGGTGGTGGGGCGAGGGCGCTGCTCGGAGCTCGTCCCAGAGCTGAGAGGTGGCCCGTCGGACAGTCATGTTTGGTGATCATGCATCATGCAGTCCCGCCCAGACCCCTGCCGACTTGAACCATGCATTAGACATTAACTCTCAACCAGGCTTGGCTGGTATCCCCAGTTCCTGGACAGTTAATTAGCTCGGAGATGCTCAGCTGCCCAACCGATGAGGCAGTGTCCTAAGATGACAGTAGACAATAAATCCCATATAGCGGTCTTGGGGAGAGCTTGGAAAGTCGTTTCCAAAAGGAACCGTATCGTCGAGTCACCCTGATGCCCTTTCTTAAGCCTGCTGTGACCAGGTAAGATGGGCAGGAAGTATGAGATTTGGTGTCTCCACACTATGACTGGATCCTCATCTGCTTCTTACCGTGTGATCCTGGGCCGACGCCCTGCTCGGATAAGCCTCAGGTTCTTCATCCATAAAGTGGGAACACTCGCGTCTGCCTTGACTTTGGAAAGCAGGGTGCAGAGTCATGGACAGGGTGGATACTCAGTATATATCACTTGTTTCCTTTTCTTTTTTCCCCCCATCTTTTCTTTCTTTCTTTTCTTTTTTTTTTTAGCTTCCTCATTATTCTCCCGTTCCAAAGGAAATGAAGGCTCAGAATTGAATACATCCACTAGCTGCAGAAACAACACTAGATTCATATTTAGACAGCAATTGATTTTTTTCCCTTGGGTAAGAAAAATTAGACATTTGCTTCTAAAATATGAAGAGTGGTGATTATGATTCATGCACACATGATTCAGAGAGAAAGCGGAGCTAAAACCCCGCTAAACTAATCAGATTTCATCCTTGTGACTAAACCTTGTCTAAGCTTAGAATGTGGACCCCGAGCTAGAGCAAACAACCCCAGGGGCAATTTTGCCGTCGCCTTGACTCAGTAGCAGAGGCGTGAGCAGGGCAGATCGCTGGTTCCCCATCGCCCCCTTCCCAAGGTGGGTGCGTTTTGTGGTGTCTGCTGCTCCCTGCTCTTCACCCGCTTAGTTTCCAAGGGTGATTGATTTCTGCTAACAATACCCAGAGCAGGGCATTCATCTGCCCTTGCAGATGCTTTTTGCGGCAGCTCCTAATAGGTGCCCCGGCCTCTTGCATGCCCCTCCCTTCAGCTCCAGCAAACCTCTTCTCTCTTCTTACTGATGTGAGTTCTTAAAGCATCGGTCAACTGTGTGGCTGAGATGAAAGGTCACAGACTTGGGCATTTGTCATTTTCTCACCATGTGACCCTCAGCCACCTAACCTTGCTGAGCGTGAATTTCATCCTCCAGGAAACAGGAATTATATCCATTTCGCAGTTTCTTTTATGAGGATGAAATGTGCATAAGATAGCTAACGCTGTTCTGGAAATACAATAGGTAATTAGTCAGTTTTGCTTGCTCTTCAGTGGCTTTTTATTGCCAGAAAAATCAGACCTAATTTGAGTACGATTCTCCAGGCCCTCTCTGGGTGTTCACCACCCTTCGCTCTCTATTCACTGTACCTCCTTCCTGCCACGCTCTTCTGACTTGGCAGGCTTGTTTTTGTTTTTTGCTTTTAGGGCCATACCTGCGGCATATGGAGGTTCCCAGGCTAGGGGTCCAATCAGAGCTACAGCTGCCGGCCCATACCACAGCCACAGCCACGCAGGATCCGAGCCTTGGCTGCGCATCTGTGACCTACACCACAGCTCATGGCAACACCGGATCCTTAACCCACTGAGCGAGGTCAGGGATCGAACCCACACCCTCATGGTTTCTAGTCGGATTTGTTTCCGCTGCACCACGATGGGAACTCCCTGTGTGCCTTTTGATTGAGAGGCTTGACTAGCGTAAGAAAATCAAGGTCTTGTGTGCGCCTCATGGGACGAATCCAAACAAACGGCACCCCAGACCTAGACTGTTGTGTCTGATTAGATGCATGTTCATCAGGAAGGTATTGTGTGCCCATGCTGTTTGATACTGTCATGGCAGCGACCAGTCGGAGCCAGAGAGGGCCACTGATCTTAAGGGGTTTATGTCCTAACGGGGAAGGATGCTGTCCAATCTGCACCTGCGTGTGGACCAAGGAGAGTGAGAAAAGTACCAAAAGCGCTTGGGAGACACGGGCTGAGAGAGGCAGGGAACACATGGGGTCTGGAGGACCTGACCAAAGACTTCAAGGAAGAACATGGTAGGAGGGACCGTTGCCGGAGCACAGGGGCAAATTCAGCAGGCGGCTTGGACGAGCAGGAGCCAGAGAGAGGGCCTTTCACTATGGGCCCTGCTCCTTACCAGCCATTCCCTGTACTTGGAAAGCCCTTCCACACTGGCTTTTTAGGGCCTCCTCCTTGTTAAAAATTAAAAAAAAATTGTAAATTATAGTTGATTTCCAATATCGTGCCAATTCCTACGGTACAGCAACGTGGCCTAGCTGGGTACCTCTATTTCCTCTTCTTAAGGATGGCTCCTTTTTTATCATGCGGGCTTCTATTCAGATGTCAGGTTGTTCTCTGAATGCTCTTTTTTTTTTTTTCTTTTTCAGCCACGCCCGCAGCATATGGGTGTTCACGGGCCAGGGATTGAGTCCCAGCTACAACCTGCACCCCCGCTGTAGCAACACCAGATCTTTAACCCACTGTGTCTGGGGGGGGAATCAGACTGGCCACACCTCGGAGACAAGGTGGGTCATTAACCCACTGCACCACAGCGGGAACTCCCCAGCGCTCTTCCTACGGGAGCCTTGACCCTTCTGCAGCCTGCACTTGCTCTTCCTACCAGATGCTGTTGGTGTTGAATTCCCTCCTCCCTCGTCCCCAGTTACTTTAGGCGTGTATCACTCCAGAACGTGCTTTAGGACAGAGGAAGCCTACCGCCAGCGCCAGGCTGCTCCTGCTTGGCGATCGTCCATTTGTCAGTCCCCTTCCCTTGCAAGTGGTGGTTTAGGGAAGGACAGGTGACTTGGCTCTGGGCAGTGGCATGTGCGGAGCACGGTGGGGACCTCTGGAAGGGGTTGGTTTTTCCCTTCCACGAGAAGCAGTCTTAAGGTGCCATCTCTGCTTATATTGGGTCAACATGTGCTATCTGTAGCCACCTTGCAACCCTAAGGGCTCCAGTCTTGGATAAAACTGTAACCTGAGAGGCACAGATGGAACAGCTGGGAGGAGCTGAGACCCTCAGGACAGCAGGGACCCAGGGCATGGCATCATCTTCCTCGGAATCTTGTTGCTGAGTCTCTGGGGGTGGGGGTGGAAATACGTTTACTATGTTTCTGTCTTGTTTAAGCCAGACATGGGACATCTTTTAGGATTGACAAAACTGTGACTCGTTACAAGTACTGGATACTGTTTTGTTTTTTTTTAAATTTTTTTCTTTTTAGGGCCTCACTTGAGGCATATGGAAGTTCCCGGGCTAGGGGTTGAATGGGAGCCCCATAGCTGTGGGTCTATGTCACAGCCACAGCAATGGCAGATCCCTAAACACTGAGCCAAGCCAGGGATTGAACCCACATCCTCACAGAGACAGTGTCAGGCTCCTGACCTGCTGAGCCGCGGTGGGAACTCCTGGGTACTGTAATTGCAGCCGTAAGAATTTGTAAACAAGTGGGTGTCGCTGTGCTCCCATAAAACCTTTCTATAAAGACAGGTGCCCGGCAGACCAGGCCCCTGGGCCAAGGCTGGTTTCAGCCATTGCATCAGGATTCTGTTTCTCTCCCGTGAAGCCCTGCCCTCGAAACACTTCCTCTTCCTTTACCCTGCCTCATTTTCTTAAATGCCAGATCACAGGAAACGAATTTTTTGCTTGTTTGGCAGTTCCGTCTGTCACTGGAAGAAGGTAAGTTCTGTTGTGACAGGGGTGTGTTTGCTCTTGTTCAGGGCCTGGCACAAAGGAGGAGGTCCGTGAGTGTGAGAGGGAGTGTGCAAAGGAGCCGTTACCTTGGGCAGGCTCGCTCATCTCTTTGAGTTTCGGCTTGAGTTTGATTTTCCCCCTTTTGAAAGGTGACTGGTGGCCTTCGCTGGAGGGGATCTAAATCCTGTGTACACTGTGGTCTCCACGCGATTAACAGCAGTGCCCCCCCCTTTCTCTCTCAGAAGATCCCAAATCGGGTACTAAAGTCTATGCTCTGGGAGTTCCCGTCACGGCTCAGCGGTAGTGAACCTGGCTAGTATCCATGAGGACGTGGGTTCGATCTCTGGCCCCACTCAGTGGGTTAGGGGTCTAGCGTTGCCGTGAGCTGTGGTGTAGGCCGGCAGCTGCAGCTCTGATTGAACCCCTAGCATGGGAATCTCCATATGCTGCGGGTGCAGCCCTAAAAAGCAATAAATGAATAAATAATATGACCTGTCTAATGATAGCAATTGTGGGCAGAGCCTTGCTCCGGGTGGGACACAGTGTTCGCTCGTTTCATGTATTGTTTTACTTGGTCTCTTAGGAACACTTGTGGGAGAGCTCTTACCCCACTTTAGAGGTGGGGAACCTGGGGCTCCAAGAGGTGAAGTAACACGTCCAGAGACACGCCCAGAGCACACGGCTCTAACCATTGTGCTGAGGTAGAATTTATTTCCAGAGATGCCTGTGGTGATAGATCCTGCCCTTCGCAAAGGGACCTCACCCCCTCCCCCGGGAGAGGCAGAACCACTTTCTTCTCCCTTCTATTTTATTTTACTTTTTAATCTTTTTTTTTTAGGGCTGCATCCATGCCATATGGAGGTTCCCAGGGTAGGGGTCCAGTTGGAGCTGTAGCCACAGCCACAGCAACGCCGGATTCTTAACCCACTGAGGGAGGCCAGGGATCGAACCTGCATCCTCATGGATGCTAGTCAGGTTCATTAACCACTGAGCCATGACGGGAACTCCTTATTTTTTAATCTTTTTAACATCATTTTTTATTAAAATATAGTCAATTCACAATGTTTGCCAGTTTCTGCTGTGCAGCAAAGTGTCGCAGTCACACACACACTCTCACACACACACACACACACATTCTTTTTCTCATATTATCTTCCATCCTGTTCTACCACGAGAGACGGGATGTAGTTCCCTGTGCTGTGAGTAGGGTCTCCTCCCTTTAACTCGGGGCCAGCCTCTCACCTGGCTTGATGAATAGGATGTGGCTGAGGGGCTGCCCTTGATCTTCCAAGCCTTGGCCTGAAGAGACCTGCAGTTTGTACCCTCACCTTCCAGAATGTTCCCACTTGGAGACCAACACCAATGTCAGCTCTAACCGCTCAGGCATAGAGAGAGGCCGGACACCATTGTCACCTTCCAGCCATGACCGGGTGTGGGGTCCCGTGGCTGGGGTCTGCTCACATTTCGGATCCACAGAATTGGGAACAAACAAAACTTGCCGCTTCAAGTCCTTGAGTTGTGGGGTTATTTTGTTGTGTGTCCGTGGATATGTAAGATGATTTTAAATGTCCTTGCCGGGTCCCCTGGGGAATTAGAAGGGGTGTATATCAAGGGTCTGAGTGTGTATGGGTCGCTGGGGTCGAGACACAGTGGCTGCTGATACCAGAGCATAGATGGGATTAGAATCCGCAGGTGCCACAGAAGGTGCATATGAAAGCGGGGCAGGGGGGGACGGGGGAGGGGGCTGCAAAATGCTGAAGGGACTGAGTGCAGAAGAGCAGATGCGTGCGGAATGTGCATCTCTGTGAGCTGCTTCTCCAGAAAATGCCTCCTTAGCTGGAATTTCATACCTGGAGTTGCCCTTACACAAGACGAGTAGGCTCTGGAGAGCCGCTGGGCAGCATCCTGGGGAGAGCCGACACACTGTATTGTGCCCTTAGAAATTTGTCAAGATGGCAGAGCTCGTGTTCGGAGTTTTTGCCACACGTTTATCAAAAAAACACATACAGCATAAGTCATAAAGCGCAAGGAAACAAATTAAGATAATGGGGCACAGCGAGAGGACTGGTGCTTATAAAAACTACACACCTGGGGCCCAAGACCTGGTTGTGCCCTTTGCTCGCACGTGTCCTGGGATGTATCGTCCCAGGCCTCAGGCAGCATCTGTGTCCTTTATGGTGATAGGGGAGGATTTCTAAAGCGGGCCTTCCAGATGTTTAAAAAAAAAAAAAAATCCCAGCTCTGATATTGAACGTACTTAGAGCAGATTTTGTCTCGTGTCAGGAGGGCTCCTTTGATCTCTGCTCTGGGCTGGATGACATCTCTGTCGCTGCCGTCCTCTTTGTAAGCGGGGGTTTTAACCAGGGTTTTGCAAGATGCAGTCCTGGTGTGGGATTTGCCCGCAGCCACGACCAGCTCTGTTTTTGAATCTCAGGCCCTCTCGTTCCCAACTGCGTAAGATGATGGCGGTTGATTATGACGGTGGTGCAATTATTGCAAATGGAAGGATGGACAAAGTATGGACGTACTGAGGTGTGTTAGTGCCGTGGGAGAAAATTCAAAAATAGCGATTGAAATAATATGCATTTTTAAAATATCAGTGGATTTTCTGAAACTCAAAAATCCAGTTTAACCAGCACGCGTAGCAGGAAACAGAACATCACCCACACTCCCCCGAACCCTCTTGGGGCTGTTTTTTTTTTGGGGGGGGACCACACCCGACCCGGGTTTAGGGGTCAAATCGGAGCTGTAGCTGCCTGCCTGCGCCACAGCCACGGCAACGCCAGATCCGAGCCGCATCTTCGACCTACACCACAGCTCACGGCAACGCCGGATCCTTAACCCATGGAGCGAGGCCAGGGATGGAACCTGCGTCCTCATGGACGCTAGTCGGATTCGTTTCAGCTGAGCCACGACGGAAACTCCCTTTTCGTGTTTTTTTAGTTACCACTGAAAACCCCTGCCCTGGGTAGATACTATTTTGACTTCTGACACCATTAAGTTATTAATTTCTGCTGTTTTTGAACTTTACAGAAATAGAATCTTACAGTACGCGTTCTTTTGGGTTTGGCTGCTTTTGTTCAAACGTGATTATGCAATTCATCCATGTTGCTGCCTATAATCGTATTTTACTATCTAGGATCCAAAGTATAAATATACCACCATCAATTTACCTGTTCTGCTTGGATTTATGCAATTTCCTGTACTGGAGGATGAGAAGAAATGATAAGAACTTTCTCGTTCATATCTTTAAAAAAAATGTATCATAGTCGATGTACAGTGTTCTGTCAATTTCTGCTCTTCAGCAAAGAAAGAGACCCAGTGATTACACATATACACACTTTGTTTTTCTCATATTGTCTTCTATCACGTTCTATCACAAGTGACTGGATCGAGTTCCCTGTGCTGTATACAGCAGGACCTCATCGCCTATCCATTCTAAATGTAAGAGTTTGCCTCTACTAACCCCAGCCTCCCAGTCCATCCCACTCTCTCCCCCCTCTACCTTGGAAACCCCGAGTTTGTTTTTCATGTCTGTGAGTCTGTATCTGTTCTGTAAGTAGGTTCCTCTTTGCCATATTTTGTTCATGTCCTTTAATGCGCGCGTATATGCATTTCTGTTGCGTATTCTACTAAGAATGCCACAGTTATGGTATAGGGGATGTGCGTATTTAGTTTTAGTAAATAGCGACGCCTAGTTTTCCAGAGCGGTCCCATCAGTCTACACTTCCTCCAGCTGTACATAAAGGACTCATTTGTTCCACACCCTCACCCACTTGGCATTGTATGCCCTTTTCATTTTGGCCGTCTGGCCAGTATGAAATCATGTCATATCATAATTTTAATTTGTGTTTGTAAGATGGTAAATGAAGACCATTTGATGACTGATCTTTTATTTTTATTTATTTATTTTTAAAATTTTGTTTATTTATTTATTTATTTTTTTGTCTTTTTGCCATTTCTTGGGCCGCTCCCGCGGCATATGGAGGTTCCCAGGCTAGGGGTCGAATCGGAGCTGTAGCCACCGGCCTATGCCAGAGCCACAGCAACGCAGGATCCGAGCCGCGTCTGCAACCTACACCACAGCTCACGGCAATGCTGGATCGTTAACCCACTGAGCAAGGGCAGGGACCGAACCTGCAACCTCTTGGTTCCTAGTCGGATTCGTTAACCACTGCACCACGACGGGAACTCCATGATGACTGATCTTTTAGCACAGGGTTTTGATGTCAAATCTGTGGTAATTTCCTTCCTGTTTTTTAAATTTATTTTTTATCATCATTTCCCCAACACACTTTTCTTTTTCCCCACTGTACAGCATGGGGACCCAGTTACACATACATGCATACAGAAATTTTTCTCCCACTGTCATGCTGCGTTGTAAGTATCTAGACATGGTTCTCAGGGCTACACAGCAGGATCTCATTTTTAATCCATTCCAAGAGCAATAGTTTGTATCCCTTAACCCCAAGGTCCCACTCCCTCCCACTCCTTCCCCCTCCCCCCGAGCAACTACAAGTCTATTCTCCAAGTCCATGATTTTCTTTTCTGTGGAAAGGGTCATTTGTACTGTATATTAGATACCAGATATGAGTGATATCATATGGTATTTGTCTTTCTCTTTCTGACTTGTTTCATTCAGGATGAGAGTTCCATCCATGTTGCTGCAAATGGCATTATTTTGTTCTTTTTTATGGCTGAGTAGTATTCCATTGTGTATCTATACACCACGTCTTCCTAATCCAATTGTCTGTTAATGGACATTTGGGTTGTTTCCATGTCTTGGCTATTGCGAATAGTGCTGCAATGAACATGCGGGTGCATGTGTCTTTTTAAAGGAAAGTTTTGTCCAGATATATGCCCAAGAGTGGGACTGCTGGATCATATGGTAGTTCTATGTATAGTTTTCTAAGGTACCTCCATACTGGTCTCTATAGTGGCTGTACCAGTTTACATTCCCACCAACAGTGCAGGAGGGTTCCCTTTTCTCCACACACCCTCCAGCATTTGTTCTTTGTGGACTTATTAATGATGGCCATTCTGACTGGTGTGGGGTGGTATCTCATGGTAACTTTGATTTGCATTTCTCTAATAATGAGGGATGTTGAGCATTGTTTCATGTGCTTGTTGGCCATCTGTATATCTTCTTTGGAGAAATGTCTATTCAGGTCTTTTGCCCATTTTTCCACTGGGTTGTTAGCTTTTTTGCTGTTGAGTTGTATAAGTTGCTTGTATATTCTAGAGATTAAGCCCTTGTCTGTTGCATCGTTTGAAACTATTTTCTCCCATTCTGTAAGTTGTATTTTTTTTTCTTTTTGGTTTCTTTTGCTGTGCAAAAGCTTGTCAGTTCGTTTAGGTCCCATTGGTTTATTTTTGCTTTTATTTCTGTTGCTTTGGGAGACTGACCTGAGAAAATATTCATGAGGTTGATGTCAGAGAATGTTTTGCTTATGTTCTCTTCCAAGAGTTTGATGGTGTCTTGTCTTATATTTGTCTTTCAGCAATTTTGAGTTTATTGTGGTGCATGGTGTGAGGGTGTGTTCTAGTTTCATTGATTTGCATGCAGCTGTTTCCCAGCAAGTCTTGCTGAATAGACTGTCTTTTTCCCATTTTATGTTCTGACCTCCTTTGTCAAAGATTAATTGACCATAGATGTCAGGGTTTATTTCTGGGTTCTCTATTCTGTTCCATTGGTCTGTCTGTCTGTCTGTTTTGGTACCAGTGCCACACTGTCTTGATGACTGCAGCTTTGTAATATTGCTTGCGGTTTGGAAGAGTCATGCCTGCTGATTGGTTTTTGTTTCTCAGGATTGCTTTGGCAATTCTGGGTTTTTTTGCAGCTTCATATGAATTTTTGGATGGGTAATTTGGTAGGGATTGCATTGAATATGTAGATTGCTTTGGGTGGTATGGCCATTTTTACAATATTAATTTTTCCAATCCAGGAGCATGGAATATCTTTCCATTTCTTTGTAGCTTCTTTAATTTCCTTGATTAATATTTTATAGTTCTCGGCATATAAGTCCTTCACTGCCTTGTTCAGGTGTATCCCCATGTATTAGATTTTTTGGGGTGCAATTTTAAAAGATATTGTATTTATGTATTCCATTTCTAATATTCATTGTTAGTGTACAGAAGTGCGACTGATTTCTGAATGTTAATCTTATATCCTGCTACTTTGCTGAATTTGTTGATCAGTTCAGGTAGTTTTGAGGTTGAGTCCTTAGGGTTTTCTATGTATAGTATCATGTCATCTGCATACAGTGACAGTTTTATCTCTTCTCTTCCTATTTGGATGCCTTTTATTTCTGATTGCTGTGGCCAGGATTTCTACTACTATGTTGAATAGTAGTGGTGAGGGTGGGCATCCCTGTTTTGCTCCAGATTTGAGTGAGAAGGCTTTCAGTTTTTCCCCATTGAGTATTATATTTGCTGTGGGTTTGTCATAAATTGCTTTGATTACATTAAGGAATGTTCCCTCTATACCCACTTTGGTGAGAGTTCTTAATCATAAATGAATGTTGGACTTTGTCAAATGCTTTTCCTGCATCTATTGAGATGATCATGTGGTTTTTGACTTAACTTTTGTTAATGTGGTGTATGACGTTGATTGATTTTGCGTATGTTGAACCAACCTTGTGAACCTGGGATGAATCCCATCTGGTCATGGTGTACGATCTTTTTGATATGTTGTTGGATTTGGTTGAGAATTTTTGCATCTATATTCATCAAAGATATTGGCTGATAGTTTTCTTTTTTGGTGGTATCTTTGTCTGATTTTGGGATTAGGGTTATGGTGGCCTCATAGAATGTCTTTGTGAGTGTTCCTTCTTCTTCAACCTTTTGAAAAAGTTTAAGGAGGGTGGGCACCAGTCCCTCTTTGTGTGTTTGGTAGAATTCGCCTGTGAAGCTATCTGGTCCTGGACTTTTATTTGTAGGGGGTGTTTTTATGACATATATAATTTCATTTCTAGTGACCAGTCTGTTCAGTTGCTCTGTTTCTTCTTGAGGAAATCGATAAAACAGAGATTCAAAAAACAATAGAAAAAAAATCAATAAAACCAAGAGCTGGTTCTTTGAAATGGTAAACAATATTGACAAATCTCTGGCTAGACTCCCTAAGAAGAGGAGAGAAAAACCCAAATAAACAAAATAAGAAAAGAAAAAGGAGATATTACAACAGATACTGCAGAAATACAAACAAAGTAAGAGAATATTGTGCACAATTATATGCCAAGAAATTTGACAGTCTGGAAGAAGATGGACAACTCTCTGGAGTCTTACAGCCTGCCAAAACTGAATCAAGAAGAACTAGTTTCCTTTCTTGTTGTGCTTACTGAATTGTATTCAATTCAGTTCCTGTGAACACTTTGAGGCCAGGAACTGAGCCTTATTCCTTTGTGTGCATCAGCACCAAGGACAGTGCCGGTCAAGCAATTTGTTGACCAAAACTCAGGTAAAAGCTCTGGGTCCCCAAGGCATGAGAAGTGAAGCCAGAATTGAAAGCCAAGCCAGGCGGATGCTAACCCTGTGTTCTGACACTCTAGAGAGGGTGAATAAGGCTCAGCTCACCCTTCCTTCTCCATTACACCAGAGCCACTCCAAACGGAATGCTCAGTTGAGCCAACGAGTGGAGTCCTTCTGAAAGGTGGACATTCTGATCTGGCCCCTGTAGGAGCACAGATGCAAGGAAGAGATGTGCATCTCTTCTCAGCAGCTTCCTGAGGACGAGAGTGAGCTCGGTCTCGACTCCCCGGAAACCACGTCTGATGTGGAGCCTTGCTCAGAGGGATATTCGATCTTTCCAGTTACATTTGATGCTTCCAGTAAGTGCTTCTGGCTGCAGAAGAGGGGCTGAAGACTCAGTTCCACTTCTCATTTACTCTACTTAGGCTTTGGTCCAGCGACTTGCCCTCTCTGAGTCTTGTTCGAGCTTAATATTGGTTTTGTTTTGTTTTGTTTTTTATTATTTATTTATTTATTTTTGTCTTTTTGCTATTTCTTTGGGCTGCTCCTGCGGCATATGGAGGTTCCCAGGCTAGGGGTCGAATTGGAGCTGTAGCCGCTGGCCTACGCCAGAGCCACAGCAACGCGGGATCCGAGCTGCGTCTGCAACCTACACCACAGCTCACGGCAACGCCGGATCCTTAACCCACTGAGCAAGGGCAGGGACCGAACCCGCAACCTCATGGTTCCCAGTCGGATTCGTTAACAGCTGCGCCACGACGGGAACTCCTCGAGCTTAATATTGGAATAATCTCACCCACCTCGTAGGTCATTGCAAGGATCAGATAGTCCACGAATGCAGAATGTTCAGCATCACTCCCGGCAACTATGGATCAATCGCCCAGTGCCAGATCTTGTTATTAATGGTAATACTTGGCATGTGTAATTTTAAAATTTAGTAAAAGATAACCATATGGTTGCCCCAACATGGCTTTGGGGTGCATTTGTGACACACGTGTTTTGAAGTACGAGACAGATCAGTGGAATTCACTGTGACTCCCTGGGTATTGCGGTACTTCCAAGGTGTCAGTGCAGAGTAAGTGTACTTTGAAAAGGTACCTGAGAAATAATAGCATACAATGCAGTGTGTCGAATGGATCAGAATACGTCGTGGCCGTGGAAAGGAAGAGGAGTTTGCCGGGAAGGCTGGAGTGAGAGATGAAAGTGCTTTGAGTCCAATGCTGAAGACAGAGGCTTTAGTTCCCAGAAGCCAGTGGAGATTTGATTTTTGTTTTTGTTGTTGTTATTTTTTTTTTCTTGTCCGTTTTGCTTTTTAGAGACGCATCTGCAGCATATGGAAATTCCCAGGCTGGGGGTTGAATAGGAGCTGAGCCATGTCCATAACCTACACCACAGCTCATGGCAATGCCAGATCCTTAACCCACTGAGCGATGCCAGGAATTGAACCCGCCTCCTCATGGATACCAGTTAGTTTGGAACCCACTGAGTCACAACAGGAACTCCATCCAGTGGAGATTGGATTGAGGAGGAAGTAGATAAAGTCATTTTTCAGGGGATAGGCCTAAGGGGAGCCGAGGGATTCGAGTAAGTGGAGTTCCTGTATCACTGCCATTCATTCTTAGGCTCTAGAGAGTAAAAGGTTCCCCTTGGGACAGTGTCCTCTGAATTAGCTCTTTGTGCTCATTAACTGCCTCTTGACCTTTTATCTGCAGCCACGTGCATCACTGATGATCTCCTGCAAAGTCAGATTCAGCGTTGCTCTTTGGAAAGCTTCATGAGACACGGAAGGTGCTCTGGTGTGAGTTAGAGACATGGGTCCCAGCCCTCTCTCTGCCGCTACCTTGCTGTGTCATAGGGTGTCTCTGTGCATCCTAGGGTGTCACTCCCAAGCTCTATATTGAGAGAGCTGCCCTGGCAGGTTCTCCAGTGGGCAAAGATTCTATGATTAACTTCTTTGTCTTTGTCACCACAGGTGGCAAAGCTGTGGATCCTTGCGGGAAGGTCAGGGGCAGTGCGACATCACGGGAAGGCAGCTGCTGCTTGTTACACACCTGCTCTGGATCAGATACTGTGTGAGGCCCTTAACTCAGGGTGACAGAGATTGCCAACTCAGGTTTCCAGGAACGGTGGCTCTTTCTTTCTGAAGCTGAACCCCATTTCTAGTTGAATGTCCAAGTCAGAGAGAACCACCGCAGAATACAGAATCTCTCCTCCCGCGTCTGTGATGTTGAGGCCAAGTTCTTGGACTTGGCAGAAAGTCACAGCCTTGGAGGTGGGGATCAAGCTTGGGAGCGCAGCTGTTTAGTCCCTGATGACTCTTTGTTCCCACCAGCATCTTTTGAGTTTCCTACCTTTCCAGCAACTTCTCAGCCCTTTTCCAGGACTTTGTCCCACTTGACTCCATGACGCCTTTAAGGCCCTTTCGATAGGACAGTCATTGCCTGGAAACTGACTGTCTGTTCTCAGGGACGAGGACACAGGTGCACTCTGCACAGAAATTCCTCCACGTCACCTGGAGATTCGCCTTCTCTCTTTAGAAGGGGGACCCTCAGCCACGTTTGAGGTGGGGGAAGAGCGTGGGGCCTCTGCGAGGGCATGTACCATCGTTGCTTTCTCCTCAGCTTTCTCTCAAATGGCACCATTCCAGTCGAACTCCGGGTAGTTTCTAGTTTGGGGCAGGGAAAGGATAGAGGAGAGGAGATTGCCCACAACTGCGCTTCGGGCTGAGATGCCTAGACCTCTGAAACTCCAAAACACTTGCTATCAAATTGCAGTCTTTCTCCTTGCATTCCGAAGTCTGTTTTGAAACGTCATAGCAAGGACCCACTTTTTCAACGTCTGCAATTTGAATGTGCCATCTCTATTCTGGAGGTGGAGAATACAGGATGCTCAGTGGAAAATAGTGCAGGGACTGCAGTCTGTATGGGAAAAAACAGCTGTTCCTATTTTGGAGTTTGACGCCGTCATATTATTTCCTGTAAATCCTCGCTACCACCCATTGGTTCTGTGAGGCTGTGCACGTCTGGACGGCTTCGATTTGATAGATGAAGAAACTGAGGGTCAGTGGGTAGATGACTTGTCACGAGTCACTTATCCTGACAGCGACCTATGAGAAATCCTCCGTCTTCATTACTTAGGTAGAAACTGAAAGAGTTCTCTTGCATGGTACTGAGCTTCCCATTGCGTGTGTGTGTGTGTGTGTGTGTGTGTGTGTGTCTGTGTGTCTGTGTGTGCGCGCGCATGCACACGTGCAGGTGATTTTAAATAGATTGGGTTATTAAATTTTCACAGCAATTCTTCAGTATTTTAAAGTCCCTAATCTGTGGACACATTGATAGGATTTTGGATTCTTTATGTTCTGGCTCTTGGAGATAAATCCAGCCAGGGAAGTGGCGTGTTGGGAGGTGATGGTTGTTTGTTAGGCAAGGTAAAGAGGGAAGTGAAAAAAGCCAGTCTCCCTGTGTGCTTTAGCGCATCATCTCAGAAGCTCTCAGATGCACAAGGCGGGGCGGGATCACTGGATGGCACCAATGGCGCATCAGACTCTGGGCTGAGTAGAGGACTGGCTGAAAGAATATGTGCTTTTCTTCCAATCCCTCTCTTCCAACACAGAAACGAGCCGCTTTCAGATTTATGTGGAAATTGTCAGCACAGTGTTCAAGAGAAAATTGTCCTTTGCTATTCTTTCTTTATTCTATTTATTGCTTATTTAATAAAGCGTAATGACACACTCCTGTGCTAGACCGGAAAAGATTTCACCTCTGTCCCAGTTGAGTTTGTGGTGGGTTTTGAGAAAACGGAATAATTTCAGGCAGATGTATACTGGAGATGCTGCCAAGATGTGGGAGAAGGGGTGTTTAGACTAAACAGAGGTCTTTCGGGAAGACGTGCTAGATAATTAGATATAGGTTATTGGCTTGGATGACTCCTCAAGTCATTGGGGATAGGAAGGATTGAACCAGGAGGTGGGAGGGAGGCAGAGGGAACAGATGAGAAAAGACTTGGAAGTATGAACAACAGATGGTGAGACAGAGGAAAGCTAAGCTGGAAAGTATCAACACGGCAGGAAGGATGAGGGTGGTGGCGGCGGAGAAAGAAGGTATAGATAAGGAGAGAGAGAGTTAAAAAGGAAACTCTTCATCGGTGGGATTCAAAACCTGTCCATTGCCCCGCAGCTTCTGTCTTCCATTTTGCCCTGTGCTCCTGGAAGGTGAGAGGCTGTGAGCACAAAATAAAAAGATAGGGACTGTGCAGAGCTTTCAAAGTAAAGGGACTCAGTTGGGATCCTCCAGTTAGAGAGAGAGAGAAGGCTCCAGAGTTCCCACTGACTGGACCTCCCTGCTGTGTTAGACGCCGTCTATCTTAGGCTAGCTGGTCCGGGAAGCAGAGCCAGAGGCAAAGGCTTGTGTGCACCCAGTATTAAAGGGAGCAATTCTAAGTTGCCAGAGGAGGCGATTCTAAGTCTCAAGGAAGGACGGAGCCAATGCAGGTGTCATCAGAGTGACCATCGCCCCTTACCTGTGGCCACAGAGCGGCACCCGAGAAGCAGCATAAGTGGTAGGGCAGATGCCCATGCTGGGTGGCAGGAAAGAGATCATTTTCCATTGTGTTTGTCTGCTGACGGTCAAGGTTTGTTCCACATCAGATTCACTCCCCTGCACTTACAGACTGGACTCGCTTGAGCGCAGAGCAGGTGGGGAGGAGAGAGGTGTGGGGTGAGCGTCAGGCAAGGCGAGAGCAGATTCCACCTACGGGAAGGGATGGGAGCCCAGGTAGAGAGGTCAAGTCCTGAGATGCTTAGGACCAGAGCCGGGAGAGCCCCAGTGGGTCTGAAGCCGCCCGGAGCAAACATCAGATGTGCACACTGTGAGTTCCCTGGGCTGGGCTGTGGAAATTGTGGACAGCAAACCATTTTATGATCTCCCAGTGCCTGTGGGTCAAGGACTTGGGTATAGCTTGGGTGGACGGCCTAGCCGGTCTGTCACCAGGATGCCATTAAGGTGCAGTCCTTCTAAGGATGAGCCCCTCCCAAGGTCCCTCACAGGGGGACGGGCAGGATTCAGTTCCCACAGGCTGTTGGCTGGGAACAGTCCCCTTATAGCCACCCTCTCTATGGAGCAGCTTATCCCCGGAACAGGAGAGGCAGGCGGAGGGGAAGTCAGAATCCGTGTCGTCTCGGGAGAGGATTACACAAGGGCAGAGACACTGGGAGGGGGGATCCGTGGGGGCTGTCGCAGAGGCTGCCTTCCCCACAAGCCCCCTTGCATTTAATGTTTACAGTAGTCCCGGGGGCGTGATCCTCTTATGCCACAAAGAGCTCAACTCAGATGCCTTTCAGCGCTCACTGGGCCTGGAGCCCATCCTGATAACAGCAGCTCCCCACTCCCCCCACCAGTGCCTGCACCTCGAGGCTCTGTGCACCTGCAGGGCGTGTGACAGTCTCTCCCGGCCTTGGTTCTGCTGTGTGTGATGCACGACTCCCCCACTTCCACCTCCAGAAGACAGGACAGGCACTTTCTTCTTCAACTGTGCAGGGTTGTTTATGGTTGTTTGGGGCCACACCCACAGCTTGTTCAGAGGTGGAGTCCAGGGCTGCTGCAGTGACAACCCTGGATCCTTAACCCACTGAGCCCGCAGGAACGCCTGTAAAGGGCAGTTTAGTTCGTGGGCCCCGAAGCCGGCCTTGGGGTCCAGATCTTGGTTCTGTCATCTGGAGTGACGGCTCCCGTTTCTTCCTCTTAAATGGGTTAATAGTTTTATTCTTCTCCTGATGCTGTTTTGAAGATGGGATAATTTCATGCATGAAAAGCACACTGAAGAGTGTGGAATTTTCGGGGCGTATAATTCTCCCTGCATATACTCCAGATTTCTCAGCCTCGACAATACTATATTCCACGTAGTTGCATTTATGGCCTCTATTCGCGAAACGCCCGTGTCCCTCTCCAGTTGTGAAACACAAAATACCTCCAGATATTGGCAGCAACGTCGCCCCCACTCGAGGACCTTTGCCCTGTGCCAGTCAAGAACTCAGGTTGGGAGCTCCTGTCATGGCTCAGCGGAAACGAGTCTGACTGGCATCCATGAGGACACAGGTTCCATCCCTGGCCTCGCTCAGTGGGTGAAGGATCCGGTGTTGCCGTGCAACCCTGGTGTAGGTTGCAAACGCAGCTCGGATCTGGTGTTCCTGTGGCTGTGGGTGGTGGCAGCTGTAGCTGCAATTTGACCACTAGCCTGGGAACGTGCCCCAGGTGCGGCCCTAAAAAGACACACACACGAAAAAAAGAGCTCAGGTTGAATAAATATCTAGATGGGTGCTGAGGGGGGTGTGTCTTGGGGAGGAGTGTGTAGAATGTGCCGAAGGGGCCACATTTTCAAGGTCAATGTGCCTTGGGCTCAAGGTCAGGGTCCAGCCCAGCTCTCCATGGGCGCTGGGAAGCCACTTCCACTCTCTGGCGTTCAGTTTGTTCATCTGTAGCCCAGGCTAAAACGCCCTGTTTTTTATTGCGATGAGGGTTGAGTCAAGCCCTCTTTCTGTGACACTGTGAGGGGACTTCAGTTTTCCCAGCGGCAGACTCCTTTTCGTAGGAAGAGCTCTGCTCTGCGTGGCTGGGATCCCAGTTCGCCGAGCTCCTTGAATGAAGCTTCCCAAGAAACTTGACTCCCAGAGGATGGGTGGTTTCTGGGTCGCTCCCCAAGGTGCTCAAGCCTCCTTCTGCCCGGTGGAGCTTGGGTGGAAGGGTGAGCGGGTCCTCTGGGCATTGGAAAGACTGAGTGGGGAACAGAGTGGAAGGAACTCGCTGCCGAGTCCTTTCATGGGCTCCTCGTCAAGAGTTGCAGGGAGTGAGAGACACAGTTTCTCATTTCCCCACTAAAGTTTGTGGGTTCCTCCCTTTGGCACCGGGAGGGGGACCTCGTAGCCACGCAGTGTGGTGGCCGAGAGCATCGCCTCTGGACACAGACCACCGGGTGGGTCCTAGCACTGTTCCCTCCTGCCACTGGACCATGGGCAGGTGGCCGGCTCTCCTGTGGCTTCTCTGCTTGAGTAAAAGGCATCTACCTCCTTGGATGGAGGTGAGCTAACCTGGGGACTCAGAGGGCATGTGTCTGGCCCAGGCTGAGCGCTCTGTGCGTGTTGCTGATCGATGCTATTTCAGGGGAAATAGGACAAAGTTGTGGGTCCTGCTTGAGATGGTAGAACGGAAGCTGTCCAGTCCTCTTATACCTGGGTCGGTAATATCCACTGTTGGCATGAGAGTTCTCTATTTGTGTGTGTGTGTGTGTGTGTGTGTGTGTGTGTGTGTGTGTGTGTGTGTGTGTGAGCTTGGTTACCTGCTTATTTACTTACAGAGGGACCATACCCTGGCTGAGCTTTATTATGTGACTTTATTAGTGTGTGACCGATGTGTAGGAAGCAGTACATGTTTAATGTATAAAACTGTGAAACCATCACCCGCATCAAGGCTATAAACATATCCTTCACCCCCTAAAGTCTCCTCCTGTCTCTATTATTATTATTTTTGTTCTTTTCTGTGTGTGGTAAGAATACGTAACATAAGAGCTACCCTCGGAGTTCCCGTCGTGGCTCAGTGGTTAACGAATCCGACTAGGAACCATGAGGTTGTGGGTTCGATCCCTGGCCTCTCTCACTGGGTTAAGGATCTGGCGTTGCCGTAAGCTGTGGTAGAGGCCGGCGGCTACAGCTCCGATTAGACCCCTAGCCTGGGAACCTCCATATGCCGAGGGAGCGGCCCAAGAAATGGCAAAAAGGCAAAAAAAAAAAAGCACCCTCTTGGAGTTCCCACTGTGGCTCAGTGGGTTAAGAAACTGATGGAGTCTCCATGAGGATGCGGGTTTCATCCCTGGCCTTGCTTAGTGGCTTAAGTGTCCAGCATTGCCGGAAACTGTATTGTAGGTCACAGATGTGGCTTGGATCTGGTGTTGCTGTGGCTGTGGTGTAGGCTGGCAGCTGCAACTCCAATTGGACCTGTAGCCTGGGAACTTCCACATGCCGTGGATGTGCCTATAAAAAGAAAAAAAAAAGGAGTTCTAGTTGTGGTGCAGGGGAAACAAATCTGACAGAACCATGAGGTTTTGGGTTCAATCCCCGGCCTCGCTCCGTGGGTTAAGGATCCGGCGTTGCTGTGAGCTGTGGTGTAGGTCGAAGACTCAACTTGGATCCCGAGTTGCTGTGGCTGTGGTGTAGGCTGGCAGCTGCAGCTCTGATTAGATCCCTAGCCTGGGAACCTCCACATGCTGCGGGTGCAGCCCTAAAAAAACAAAAGACAAAAAAAAAAGAAAAAGAAGATTTACCCTTTTTGCAGATTTTAAATATATACAGCATGCTCCATTGTTAACCGCAGGCACCATGCTGTGTGATGGACCTCAGAACACGTTCGCCTTCACAGCTACTGAAACACTGAGCTTTGGACCCGTCTCCCTTGCCCCTGGCAACCACTCTTTTATTCTCTATTTCTGTGAGTTTGACTTTTTAATATTAATAAGATCATATGGTGTGTTATTTGGTGTCTAGCTTATTTCACTTAGCGAAATATCCTCCAGATCCATCCATGTTTTTGCAAATGGCAGGATTTCCTTCTTTTTAACAGCTGAGTAATATTCCATTGTATGTATATACAACATTGGTTTTATCCATTCATCCATCAATGGGCATTTAGGTTGTGTCCATATCTTGGCTATTGTGAAAAATGCTGCAATGAACACGGGAAGGCGGGTATCTCTTCAGGATCCTGACTTCAGTTCCCTTTGGCTGGATACTCAGAAGGGAATTGCTCGATAAGATGTTAGTTCTGTTTTTAGTTTTTGCGGGACCTCCGAACTGGCTTCCAGTAGTGGCTGCACCACTTGAAATCCCCACCCTGTGTACTTCTTGGATGTGCATTCTTGTTTCCCAAGCAAAGAAAGAAATCCATCTTCTATTAGTGTCCTGACTTTACAGGACCCGGTACAAAACGAGAAATATCCTGTGTGACACCCACAGGCAGGTTGGATTCTGTCGGGGAGGAAGTGTTTCAGGTACTGCTGGGTCTGCAGACTTGAGAGGCCCCAGAGAATTAGGAGTTTCCCCTTGACTGCCCCCCTCCTCCTTTTCTCTGAGCGAGAGGCCTCTTGTTGGGAGAGCTTTTGTGCCAGTTCTTTCTCTCTTTCTAACACACACACACACATACACACCAGGGACACACACAGAGTAAGTACTCGATAACTGTTTATAAAGCACTTGACTGGCATGTGAACAGTTTAGATACCTGCGGAAATCAGGGCTCCCCCGGAAAACCAAGCCCAGGTTCCTGGAGAGCTGATAATCTCTGTGAACGTCCACTTAAGCCAGGCGGTGCTCAAAAGTGAGGAAGGGTGTTTACTCTCAAAGCCTCACCCTGAAATGAGTCACCCAGAAGTGCTCCTTCTTGCCCATCCGTCGCATCCATCACCCAGCTCCTGAGAAAAGGATGCAATTGGTCCTTACCTCTGTAGGAAAATTGTGTATTCGATGGAAATGCTCTTGTGTCAGCTGGGGTTCAAGGGCCATTTTTCTTTCTTTTTGCTGAAAGCTGGGAAAATAGATGTGAAAATACCCCTGGGACCAACAGTTGGCTCCGAGCCTGGGCTGGCGACCAGATGGGTTCCTTTCAAGCCCGTGGCTCTCACTCAGGGGAGAAATGGCGACGTGAGTTCCATGTGTCTCCTGTGTGCTGGCCCCTGGTTTTGTAGTTATTCGTCTTTGGTCTATAGCTGTAGGTGGCAATTCGAAGGAGGAAACCACAGTTCCAGAAGTTTCAGTGATGTGCTCAAGGTTGCAGAGCTGAGTCTCCGTGTCTTTAATAGGAGGGGAGTTGATTATATTAGCTTTTCTCAAAGAGTGGTCTGTAGCCTCTCAGTCCGGGTGATAACCCACAAAATGAGAATTTCACAATCAGGGAAGGTAGAGAGATACCCTGTACTAGATTTGCTTGGTGGGTTATAGGGGAAGCTATCCTATCAAAGGCTCTGAGAAGTCCTGCAGCCTTGACATCTGCTTAACCTAGCCTCTCCTAAGCTTATGGAAACCTCTTTTGATACAGCACCAATGAGCATCCCATATGAAAGAGTGTCCAGACTCTCTCTGCTGTTGTTTGTAAAACAACAACAGCAACAAGAAAAAGCTCAACTAGGTGAGCCCTAGGGGCCTTTCCTTTGCATCTCAAACATTTTGTGAGTTTCCTAAATTTCCAAGTTGCTCGCTAAGCACTCGCACTGCGAAATCCCATTGGAGGTATTGACATGCTTTATGGTTCTGTTTCTGCCAAACCACCAAATTTTAGACCATGAACTGCAAATAGCCAGTGTTTCAGTTCTTTATCTGAGATAGCATTTCCCAAACATCACAGCTTCTGGGAACATGGACCCACGTTCTGGGCATATGAGAATACGGGATGTGGAGGTGTCTAAGATTACAGAAAGGAGTCAGTTCCTGTGAGTGTGGAGTGAGGCTCGGGGTGGCCCAGGGAGAAGGCGGTCCTGACGCCCCTGGAAGGTAGAAAGTTCCCTGGCCGGATGGGTTTCAACGAGGGCTGAGCAGCGATGAGCTGAGGAAGCAGAGGGGATTCCTCGGGTTGCATCTGGCAGCTCCTTCCGCACTTGGGATGCTGCTGGAAGAGCAGGCGTCTGACCTGCCTTCTCTGACTCATCTCTCCCGGTCCTCCTCCTCTTGTTCTCCCCTTCCTCCCACTTCCATCCAAAGGTGGTGGGCGGCAGGTAAGACCAGGACCAACTGGGGAGACACATCGCCCTTCTGGAAATGGCCGGGCTTCAAGTTTGCCACCCGCTCTCTGACCCCTGGCACTGCGTCCTCTTCCCCAGCCCCTCCAGAACTGCTGGTCAGCATTGTGCTGCGTGATTTGCCTTTTTGGTCTCCCGGTCTGGGACACTGGCGTTTCACCGAGGCCCACCTGAGCTGGGGTGTCTGAGGAGTGGCTCTGGCTCCAGCATCAGCTTCCTTTTGACCTCAAGCAGAATCTCAGCCAAGCGCTGTTATGTTTCCAGAACACATGAAGTCCACATTCCAGAGAAACCTGGGTTCAAGGGCCAGGAACAAGGCACGCGCTGTTCTCCTAGTCAGTCTTTGAGCAGGAGTCTGTCAAAGAATTTACCAGAGGGCATCTTAGGGGACTGGAGGCTGGAGGCAGGGCCAGGTAGGGGTGTGTGGATGGAGCACAAAGCATTTTCACTACTTTCTCTTGGGTTCTGAGCTCTGACGTCTCAAGAGCCTGTTTTCCAGGGCTGCCTCAGAAAGCTTTTCATCACAGGCTTGAAACAGTTCTGTTAATGGGCTGCCTTGTAATGAAAGCAAGACCCCTGCTCTGGGGAAATGTTCTCCATCCATTCTCTGCTCCCTCTGCCACCTCCTCTCCCACCCCACCCTCATCATCCATCCCCAAATCAAGCCTCCACCCCGCACCCTGAGCTTGGGGCTGAGGGTTCATGCACTGGACCCCTCCCTCTGGGGTCACTGAACTTGATTGATTTTCTAATAAAAAACAAAAAACCCATGGCTCTCTGTTGCGTGTGCTATGAGCACCTGTTCCTTGTTACCTGAGGTTGGCGGGGGTGGGGGGAAGGTGATGAGGTTTCCACATGTGTGTTGAGCAGCCGGAATGGGACATCCCTCATCAAAGAACTACTGTTTTGAGCAGCATCCTGTTGGCTCCAGATGCTTCTCAGAGCCTTGAAAATCCAATCAGGCCCTCCTCTCTCACAGGGCCCTTTGACCTGCTTGGCCCCAAGGAGCCCACCCTCTGGAGGGTGTGTGCCTTGGCTGCTGGCAGCTCCTGTTGGTGCTGGATGGCGGCACCGTCCCCGTTTTATGGAAGGGGTGACACAGCTCAGCCAGTGTCATGCAGTCCTTGAAGAGCTGAGTCTGGGGAGCTCCCCCTGAGTCTTCAGGGTCCGGAGCTGGGGGGGAGGAGCAGGCGGAGGCTCCACAGGGCTCCACAGCCCAGGTGCCCAGGCCAAGGATGGGCAAAGACGCCGCAGGCTGGGGTGCGCTTCCTTAGCTGTGAGAATAGATGCAGTGTTGAGGACAGGGAGGTTGCTGCCCTGGCTGCCCAGGCTGCTCCAGACGGGCTCCTGCTAGGAGCCTTGGGGCCACCGTGGGCAACGGGTGACATGCCTGGGGCTGAAAGTTCCCCGCATGCACCATCCTCAAAGGACAGTGTTTTCGGACACAAGCTCTGACGTCAAATTCTTGAAGCTCTGTCCTGCAGGAGAAGATGACTGAATTTGTGGAATCTAAACTGAGAAGTGGAAGCCAGGAGGGGCAGGCGGAGCTAAGACGTGAGAAAATTGTACAAGTTATTATTTTTTTTTTTTTCGGAAGGAAGTCATTTTTACTGAGCTGTTGGGTAGCAGATAGCATGATGCAAGCAAGTGCGATACTGGAGACTTTTTAATATTGAGGTGAATTTCACATAACATAAACTTCCCTACTTGAAGTGAGAATTCAGCGACATTCAGCTGAATTCACAGAGTTGTGCAGCCACCACCTTTTTCTCCTTCCCAAACATTGTCATCACCCTTAAAAGGACATGCAGGCTCATTTTGCATCCCTCACCAGCACCCCTCTCCATGGTCCCTGGAAACCTCCCCCTACTGTCTCTGGGGATGTTCTGGCCAGTGTGCTTTCCTGATGGACACGGAGGACTTAGAGGGCCGTGAAAGGAGCCCTCAGGGGTCCCATAGCCCAAGGCCACACTGCCAGTGAGGGGCAGAGCTGGCCTTCTGGTGCAAGTCTGACCCCAAAGCCCATAGTCTTTCTCAGGAAGCAGAGCCACCCTCTGATTGCACAGGCAGTAACCTGAGGTCCATGAACAGGAAAAGAAATGCCATGAATTTACACCAGGGATGCTGGTACTGCAGCTCAGATGCCCTGAGTCCTGTTGGTGGGATATCAGTAGAGTAACTGCCTCGATTTGTTGAGCACTGGCTGTGACCCAAAGACGGTGGTAGGGATTTGGCATATATTATTTTCATCATCACAGACATATGGAAAAAGGTGACTCTTATTCTCCTTTTGCAGAGAGTGGAAATGAGGTGCCACAAAATTAAATGACCTGCATAATCTTGTGTCTTGGTTAAGCAGCAGAGTGGTTAAAACCAAGGTCTCTATGAGTCAGACTTTTCCTGCTCTCTTCCCACAAAGTGCGAGGACCAACGATTCTCTTTCGTGTTGGAATGCCAAGTGGCAAGCCGACGATTTGGCACATGATGTGTGCTCAATGAATGTTTGTTGAGCAAATGAGACCTGTGCCCAAGGAGACCTACCCGGGACCTGGGAAGATGAGAGATTCAGTCTCATTCCTGCTCAGATCCAAACCCTGCAGTCTAATAGGGCCAAATCTTGGAGGGGTCGGGTGATGGCCCCAAGGCCACCCAGGTGGTGAAGGGCAGAGCCTGGATGCAAATTCAGGTGTGTTCCGCCCTCGCTTCCCTGCCCCCTCCCCTAGAGCTCCTTGGGCTTTCCAGGCTCTTCTCTGGCTATGCCTGGGGGTGGAGCACATCTGTGAGGCAAACCAGAAGACCTTCCTGCTAACCCAGCAGGTGTGGCCTCTCCCCTCCCCACCAGACTCCTTCTATTTGGGGGGCTGCCGGTTCTGTGGGGAATTCCTCCGAAGGCCCAGAGACCAGGAGAAGGGCTAGAGAGGAGAGAGAATGCAGGGCTTTGCAGGCAAATTTGTAGTGTGGGTGGATAATTAAATATAACGAGTGTAACTGACTGCGGTCTTATTAGATAAGTAGCACTTGGGAACTCAGGGCATGTTTCTGTCACAGACATGGGCGCCCAGAGAAGGCAGAGGCCTTAACTTAGCACATCAGGGATGTCCTGCAGGATGGGCAGGGGTGGCTTAAACCGAGTGGGATGGAGAAGGGCAGAGAAATGGAGGAAAAAGGAAGGTCTCGAGAAGGGACACGGTGACCTAATTGCACCCAGGCGATCAAATGACTTGCCTTAAATGGCTGTATGTGCCCCTGCCCCCATCTCTTAGGAAATTTCCTGACACCAGCTTCCTTGTGGACACAGCCATCGGCCTCATGCAGGCACTGATGTTTGCACTTGTACAGACCTGAATTGGAACCTGTCTCTATCAGTCAGAGGCATTGGTTTGCCCCTGAACCTGTGACCTCATGAGAAAAACTGGAACACTGACCCTCACGGGACTGCTCTGGGGTTGAGTGAGAGCCCAGGCCAAGGTCAAGGCCAAGGACACGGCTGGGGCACCAAAGGAGGACGACGATTTGGCACATGATGTGTGTTCAAAGCTGGTTGTCTCCAAGGCAACCAGCTCCAACTCTGTTCTCTGATGAAGGGGAAGTTCCTTAGCCTCCCAGAGCCTCAGTTCTCTCATCTGTAAAGTGGGCATCATGATGTCACCACTTCCAGAACTGATGGGAGATTGAGATGATAGGGTAGCTAGATCGCTAGGTTTCTGGCGCATGGCAGCTGTGGAATAAATACCTGGTTGAGTCACAGGCACAGGTGTGCTCATGGAAGATGCTGGGTTTCAACATGGGTCATGTGAGTCTTTGATTAGAACTTTGGCTCTTGTGTCATTCTGTCTCTTTGTCCACCCACTCTGCCCTGCTCCCCAGGACATCGGATGCTCCAAGAGGCACAGAAAGAACAAAGGAACAAAGGATGGGGGTGAGATAAGGGGAGGTGCTGGACGTGTGCTCAGTGGGGGCCAGAAAGTAAACCGCCTGGAAGGTGCAGCGTGGGGCCACCCACTGAGGTTCCACTCTCAGGCAGAGGTCCCCACACTGAAATCGCAATTAATCCTTCCAGGCAAAAAAGGATTTTCTGTGAGTGAATCTGCCCTCCAGGCTGTAAGCTAAGTTTCAGGAAGTAAGTTCACGGTTGTAGATAAAGATGTTGATGGCACACACCACAGTCTTAAAATGCATATATATTTTTTTCTGACAAATCAGTGTCATAGTTCTCCGTCTTGTAGATCTGCAGGCGCCAGTTATGGCATGTTAAAGCTTTTGAGAAATCTTTCAATGTCAAGGATTAACCTTGCATAATCTGGTGATTCCCAAATTTATTTGACCAAGAGATTCTTGGGGGAAGAAACACCTATTAAAGAATATTTTCAGGAGTTCCTGCTGTGGCCCAGTGGGTTAAGACTCCAATTGCAGCAGCTTGGGTCACTGCAGCAGCACGGGTTCGATTCCCACCCCGGGGCACAGTGGGTTAAAGGATCCAGTGTTGCTGCAGCTGTGGTGAAGGTCGCAGCTGGGGTTTGGATTCAATCCCTGGCCTGGGAACTTCCATATGTGGTGGGGGCAGCCATTAAAAGAAAGAAAGGAAAAAAAAGAAAAAGAAAAAAAAAGAAGAATATTCAGAATATAGCCTGAGAGATAGTTTCTAAATCCTTTCCAGAGACTAGAGAGGGGAAAAGAAGGGTGGAGAGGTTGGCTCAAGGAAGACTCTTGTCACAACACTCAGCCTCCTGTCTCCTGCTTGTGCCTGGACTGTCTTGGGCTCATCTGATTCCCTCCAGACCCATTTTACAGATGAGAACTTAGAAGCTCAGATGCTTCTGGGTTACTTGTCCAAGGTTACAGAGCTGAAAAGTGGTCAAGACTATTTGGGCTCAGAAAGTCCCATTCCATTGGACCACAGACTCTGGGGCTTTGAGGAGAAGGTGGGAGAGGTGGCGAGGCTGACCCTGAGTTCCAGAAGGATGAGGCGATCAAACACAGGATTTATTCAGCTCCCGCTTTAAAATGCACTTTCCTTCCTGCTCCCCTCTAGCACTGGCTTCATTCACACTTTAGTGTGAATTACTCTATTTAGCTAATGTCTTCGCACTTAGCAAACTGCCACTTGGTCTTCTGGCCTCTAGAGTTCCCTGAAGCAGGCCTGGGGGTATAGGAGTTTCCGGGAGCAGAGGCCAGAATGGGTAGGAAAATTCCTGGGCTAGGGCCAGAAGAGGAAAGAGCAGTTTGCAAAGACTATTTTGAAGACAGGGAAGGCATTTATTTTTTATTTTATTTTATTTTTTGCTTTTTGTCTTTTAGGGCATATGGAGATTCTCAGGCTAGGGGTCCAGTCGGAGCTACAGCTACTGGTCTACACCACAGCCACAGCAATGCAGCATCTGAGCCCAATCTGTGACCTCCAGCTCATGGCAACATCAGATCCTTAATCCACCACTGAGCGAGGCCAGGGATCGAACCTGCAACCTCATGGTTCCTAATCAGGTTTGTTTCTGCTGCGCCACGACGGGAACTCCGGGGAAGCACATATTTATTCAAATGAGATGCTTACATTCCAAACTGTATTTGAATGTATGTTTATGCAAGGAACTCAGATCCTTGCACACGTGGTCCAGCTCCTTTCGATGAATGTGTTAACACCCGGTCCTTTCCACCACGCACCCAGCACCGCCTCCTGGGCCAGGCGCTGGGCCAAATAGCTCAGCCTGCTGGAGGCACAGCAAGGAGCTGGGACCACAGCCGTGCTGCCTTGATGCGCATGCCAGTTTTACTTTTGATGTAGCCATGTGACCATTCGGCAAGTTGCTTAACCTATCTGTGCCTCATCTGTAAAATGGGAATAATCATAGTCGTATTTACCACATCGGGGCTGTTGGGAGGGTTCAAATCTATCACAGACACATCTTACAATGGGAGTGCTCAGTAAATACTGGCTCTTATAGTCACATAGTACAATAGTAATGAGTAAGAGGGGATCTGACCAGAGCAGGACAGGGTCTGAGGGCTTGTCCACTAGCCTGCTGGGTTTCAGAGGGCAGCTGGCATGTGAGTTCTTCTGGAGGGAGGAGTGGGAGGCGGAAGTTTAGGTCATGGCAGAGGAAGAGTTTGTGCAGAGGGAGGTGAGAATGATGAACTGATCTGAATGTTCCGGAAATCAGTGGGGTCTCTGTGACTGTGGCAGTTTGAGAGAGATGGAAGGGGAGTGGGGGAGGGAGGCCCGTTTTGGGGTGGGTCCCACCTCTTGGTCTTCATCTATAAGATGGGGAGGGATGATGTCATGGGCAGTGAGCCACCCGCGGGAAGGGACCTGGTCAACCAGCATTTCACAAATACGTGTGGATCCCAGACCAGAAAGAAGATCAGCCGGGAGAGAAGGGGGCTTGCAGGTGTGCAGGGTGGGAGGTGGGGTGGTGACTTGGGGGCTGGTGGCTCTGTGGTTTTGGAGGGGTCTTCTGCTGCCCCCAAGCTCCTTCCCATCCTTCCGAAGCCCTGATGGAGTGTCTGGACCCTTGGAAAGTCATGGTGGTCCTTCCCCACTGTGCCCAGAAACCTCTGTTTCCTTGGGTCGCACTTACAGTGTCATCGTGATCCGGACAGTTGCTCCCCTGTCTTCCTCCTCAAAGTGCAAACTTCTGAGGGGCAGGGTTTCCACGTTGCTGCTCGGACATCCCCAGTGCTTAGCTCTGCTTCAGTACTGCTGCACGTGCTGGGGAAGGAGACAGAAAGGAAAAGGCGGATCTGCACATGGCCACCTCCCCACCTGCCTCTCCCTCTCCTCTGGTCCTCTCTGCACCTTGGACCATTGCGGTGCTCAACACACATTCTCTCTCTCTGAATTTCTCATTAGTGCGCACAAGAATATCAGACTAGAATGATCTAATATGGGGAAGGGGAGCTTTTGTGTCTGCCCTTTTTCACTTTGTGTACTCCTTTATGGCTTGTCCATGTTGCTGTCTATGTCAGTACTGCAGTCCTCTTTATGACTGAATAATATTCCATTGTATGGATGTATCATGTTTGTCTACCCATTCATTCACTGATGGGAATTTAGTTCATTTCCACCTTTTGGTTATTGTGAATATTTCCTCTATGAACATTCACGTTTAGTTTTGGGGGTATGTACCCAGGAGCGGGATTGCTGGTTCCTCTGCTAATTCTGTGTTATCTCTGACGGAACTGCCCAACTATTTTCCTCCATGATGGTCTCATTTTATATTCCCACCAGCAAGGTACGTGGGCTTCAGTTTCTCCAAATTATTGCCGGTGCTTTTTTCCCTTTATTTAGTTATTTGCTTGTTACAGCCATCCTAATGGATGGTGGATGGTGTCTCACTGTAGTTCTGATTTGCGTTTCCCTACTGACGGATGACGTTGAGCCTTGTACATGTGCTTGTTGGCTATTTGTACATCTTTGGCGGAACTTGCTTTTATTTAAAGGGTGAAGGGAAGCCAGTGGGGGTTTATAGCAAAGGAACTGTGTGAGTTGATTTCTGTATTAATCGACCTTCTGGTTTCTGGGTGGAGGAGGCAGGGAGACAGCATGGGGAGGTAACTTAGGACTTTGGGGAAAGACACTGGAGGCTTGAGTGGGTGTGGTTCACGGCTCCATCCCTTCCTCTTTGACACTGGGTAAGTCATGGCACCCCGGAGCCTCAGTTACCCGCTCTGAGGAATGGGGCCATAACAGCATAGCCCCACAGGAGCATGTTTAGCATTAACCGGGATCACAGCTTCAGAGAGCCCTCCTGGGTCTGGCATGAAGCCTGAGCTCCAGGAAATGGGAGGAGCCTCCCAGGCGGCAGTTTGCAGGTGCGACCTGGTCAGTCTAAGGGGGGACTCGGAGGAGCATCACCTTGGCAGTGTCACCCATTTCATCTCTGCCCTCCTGCTGCTGGGCGGCGGGGAGAGCAAATAAGAGAAGGGAGAGGACAGAGGGGTGGAGAGGCAGACGTATCCAAGACTGCATCTTCCTCTCTCTTTCTCTCCCCAAAGCGCTACTCTTGGACGGACAGCCTTCCTTGTCGCTGATCCACAGAGCCAGAGCAGTGTTGGGAGCTGGGGGCTGTGGGAGGCTGGAGGGAGGACCAGAGGTACTGACCTGAGGCCCGAGGCCTGAGCCCAGCTGTGAAAGGCCCTTCGGGGCAGGATGTAAGGAGTCTGGTGCTGATGTCGCCTGTTCAGCTGGACTCGGCCAGCTCTGCAGCGCTCGCCTAGTCTGTGCAACCGCAATATTTGCGTGAACTGTTTACGACTTGTCCTTCATTCTCGAGTGTCAGCTGACACTTTGTTAAATGTGTCCGGTTAAGGGGTGATGTTGACACATCCATGTCACATGGGCTCAGGACGTGGGTGCTGTGAGGCAATCTCCAGCCCCCTCAACCTCTCACACAGATGAGGCAGTGGTGGGCCACCTTCACGGTCCGGAGACAGGCTTCTTGTGTGGTTCCCCTCTCTGTATATTGTATGAGAATTATCTGTTGTCTTATTTCTCTTTCTTGAACTCGTGACTTAGGCCTTCACGTCTCGCTGGCACCTCGTGTCATGGCTGACACATACGAGCCCTGTATTCGTATCAGTATTTGTGGAACGATTGAATGAACCAGTGGGCTCACCATGACCACAAAGGGGAGGTCTGAGCAGGTGTTGCTGAGGTGTTTATAAAAGGAAACTTGGTTTTTTTAATTTAAATAAGTAAATAAAAAGCGTGAACTCATGATTAATGCATGCCAAAAAATAGGTTGTCATTGTCATTTTATAAAGATGAATATCCGAGCTGGCGTGGAGGTTTCTATTTCAAGCGTGTTCTCTATCACACCTGAAAGGTCTTGTATTTTTTCTTTTCCTTTGGGTCCTGCCGTCCAGCCTCACTCCCTGTCTCCCCATGTCCCCAGCATAGCTCTGATTCCCGTTTTTCAAGATGCTTCTCATCCCCTTCTCCCTGGCTGAGGGCTCGTAGCACCACCCGTGCTGTTGTAGTGCCATCCTGACACCTGTTAGGTCTGTGGTCTTAGGTAGCTGCAGCTGCCTTCGGTCGCATCAGTTTCATCCCAGAAAAAAAAACAAAAAAAAACCATGGGCATTTTTATAATGATTTGTTGCATTTGGCCTTAAAGGTTAAAGGATATGAAATGAGGAAGTAGGCAGCATCATAGTTGTTCCAAAAGTTTTGCTCCCTCCCCTGACACCTCCCTACCCTTTTTGTTTTAAATATACCCTATCTTGACCTTCAACTCCAAAATCCTGTACTTTTTTCAGGGCGTAGCAGACTTTTAACCTTTAGCTCATCAGCAGCTATGTACAGTGAGCTGCCTCTGGGTCAAGGCCTTTGCTGCTCACTGGGAATACAGCAACCTAGGCATCTAGGAGGCTTTGCCAGTTTAACCTTTGCCAGTTAAACAAGTCAAGGGTTCCATAGACTGGTTGATACTCCAAGTATCATGTTGAACCTGGGCCATAGTGGTAAAAGTGCTAAATCCTAACCACTAGACCACCAGGGAACTCCCACTAGAAAGTTTTGGTGGGAGGCTTAACGGATGGAAGACACAGATCAACAAATCTACCTACGACCTTCCAAAAAATCAAAAATCCGCATTTCGAAAAGAATCCCGTAGAGATTAGATCGCTGAGGTTGCTTTTTCCTTCACGGCCATTTCCTCCCACGAAAAAAATTATGTTGATGACGTCACATTGAATTTTACTGTTTTATTTTTTTTAACATTTTAAAGTGTAGTTGATTTACAATACTGTGGCAATTTCTGCTGTACAGCAAAGCGGCCAGTCATTGTATATATGTGTACACACACACACACTTTGGGAATGTATATGTGTGTGTGTGTGTGTGTGTGTGTGTGTGTCTGCGTGTGTGTGTGCATATATGCACATACACTTCCTTTCTTATATTATCTTCCATCATGTTCTATCCCAAGAGACTGGCTACAGCTCCCTGTGCTGGACAGCAGGACCTCGTTGCTTATCCATTCTACATGGAAAAGTTGCATCTGCTAACCCCAAATGCCCTGTCCATCCCACTCCCTCCTCCTTCCCCCACGTTGAGTTTTAAAGATGAAGTAGATGGGGAGCCTCGTTATCTTGGGGTTCCAAAAGCTTTGCCTCTGTGCCTTTCTTTGTTTGCTCTGACATAACCCTTCCTCAGGTGTGTCAATGAACGATATGAACAGATGGGAAAATTAGAAACACAGGGTCCCCCCAGCCAGAATTCGAATGCTAGTGTGAATTCCTGCTCTGGGTCACCTGCGTGTATGTCTCATAACCATCCCTGCTTCTCCTACTAGACACATGGCTTTTTGAAGCTGGAATAATGTTACCCACCGGGCTTGAGGTTACAGGGAAGTAGGCCTTGGGTCTGGGATCTGACCCAAAGCCTGACTTGGCTTTAGAGGCTCTTCTATACCATGAATGGAGGATCCCAGTGGCAGAATGGACTCTGGGTACCTCTGGGTTTCAGGGTCCTGAGTCTGAGCCTAAGGAATTGTTTACACCGGAGCAGGAGGAGGTGGTTGGCCTCACTGACACCTGGGTCAGTAGATGACAGTGCAAAAGGGGCATTTTCATGGTTGGAAGGAGTGGACTCCCTCTTTAAGAGTCCCCAGGCTAAGGGTTGAATCAGAGCTTTAGCTGCCAGCCTATGCCATAGCCATGGCAATGCAGGGTCCCAGCCGCATCTATGACCTACACTGCAGCTCACGGCAATTCTGGATCTTAAACCACTGAGCGAGGCTGGGGATCGAACCCGCATCCTCATTGTTATTATGTCGGGTTCTTAACCCTGTGACACAAGGGGAACTCTCAGGAATGGACTCACTCTGGATGATCATTCTCACGAGTTAATTTTGCCCAGCCTGTGATTCTATCTGTCCATTGACAGTGGACGCATCCATGCCAGAATAATGCCTACATCTCCCGTTTTCCCACCCTCTCTGTCCACTAGATCGCCTCATGGATCCCTCTCCCCCGTCTTGGGGTAACTTTTGCTGGATCATGCATGCAGGGCGAGTTTTCAAGGAAGTGTTAGCTATGGAATGAATGCCCCTCTTTTCATTTGAAGGGAGGGTATTTCTTACCTTGAATAAGAAGCGTATTATTTCTCAGTTACGGTTCATTAGGTGCTTGTCATTATAAAAAATGTTAATCACAGGAGCAGCTACTTTGAGTGTTTTCTGTATGCTGGATATCAGACTAGGTACTTACATATAAATTCTTCCGTTTCTCACACTAACCCTCCTAAGAAGGCATCGCAAGCCCCTCCGTTCATAGACGATGACATTGAGGGTCAGAGAAAAACACAAAACCAGGAACTAATACAGGGACGGGTTGGTGGCTGTGAGGTTGGCACCAGACGTTGCTGCCCCCTGCACCTAGCTGCACCTCAGCGTTCTCTGGCGGCTCAGTTTTCTATATAAATGCGGAGTCGGGCTTCCTAAGCCCCACGGCTCGCGTGGCACTGTGAGTAGGGAGCCACCAGCTGATGCCACAAGAGAGCCCTTACCTGCTGGGCTGCATCTGGCCCTGGGGGTACCTGGGGTCCCAGAGAAGGGGGAGCGTGCAGCCTCTGCTTTACAGAAGTAGAGCACAGGCCGGCTGGTTCTCCCCTTGCTGCTGGCTCCCAGAAGGCTCCAGAAAACATCCCTTCCAAGTGCTGCCCTGTCTATTTTGGCTGAAAGGGTGGCCTGGAGGAGGGCGGCCGTCTGTGTGTGAGAAGGTGGAGAGCGGGGGCTTGCAGATCTCCTGGGTGGGCTGTGTGGGAACGCAGACGCAGGCTGAGTCATCGCCGTCCTTGGGAAGCTGACAACAGATGCAGGCAAAACCGGGTCCCAAAGCTCTGCAGCGGGGGCACAAACAGATAGCACGTCTGAAATGCCAGCCTTGACTCCTTTGGCGCGAGCCTTGCAGCTTGCTGTCACCTCCTCTCCTGTTTACACTGTGGCTTCAGGAACGATAAGCCGGGTCCTCCTTCGCTGTGGCACTGCCATCAGTGACTACATCCTTCTCCAACGCTGGCTTCTGCCTGGGATCCCCTCGCGCAGGTTGGCTTGTGCTGTCTTCATTTCCCTCTATAGACAGTGCGAGGACAGAAGGAACTCAGCCTCGCGTCCACCTGAGAGAGGGAGAGCTATTTCAGTCTAAAGTCCTACGTCGGGATTGGAAAGAAGAGTAATCCATTCATTCATTCTTTCGTTCATGCATATGTGAGTTTCTCTTGCATTTGTTTATTATTTCATTATTTCTCTCATTTGTCCCACACATGTTTTGGCATGCTCTTCTCTGCCGGATTTTTTCTTGCTAAAGTCAGTAGCTTTACTTCCTTTATTTTATTGGTTTTTCTTTTTACAGCTGCACCTGCCGTATATGGAAGTTCCCAGGCTAGGGGTTGAATCAGAGCTGCGCCACAGCCACAGCCACCTGGGATCTGAGCCACATCTGCGACCCACACCACAGTGCACAGCAATTCCGGGTTCTTCATCCACTGGCAGAGGCCAGGGATCAAACTCAAACCCTCGCTGACTCTAGGTGGGGTTCTTAACCTGCTGAGCCACAATGGGAACTCCTGTCCTTACTTTCAGGAGCTCGCGGTGTAACCTAAAAGACGGGTATACTTCCAGAACATAGGCCGCTCAGGGCTGTTTGGGCATGTGTGTGACCAGGGGCATTTTTGCTCGGAAGGTGGACACATGACCGCTCGGGAACGGCTTCCTGGGGAGCTGTGTGGGCTGCCCTGTAGCAGAGGCAGGTCTGGCTGTATCATCTTTCTAGAGCATCATGCTCTAAGGAGAGGATATCCCAGGTCCTTCGTGGCTCTTCCCTCAGGTGGCTCTGGTCACTGAGAGAGTCCCAGAGCCACCCAGATGTTCTGTTTCCTCAGTCCCGCCATGAGGTAGCTGAGCCAGGGGAGCCTGGAGGTTCCCATGAGGTCCGCCTTTCTGAGACCCTGATGAATCTCTGTCTCACCCACTTCTCAGGATGCTGCGCCTGCTTTTGTCCCTCTGGGCCACCTTCAAGGACCAGATGAGATCACGGATGTGCAGCCTTTGACCACGGGGAATGCAGAGACCACTGGGCCGGGAATCAGGAGGCAGAGGCCCTGAGGGCACCATCCTGGGGTGGGGGGGCACCCGCTTCCCTCTCGGGGCCTCGCATGTCTCGCCTGCATCAGTGATGAGGGCAGGTGGGACAATCACGTGGCGCACCGAGTCCCTGCGCTTGGACTGTGAGGTAGTGCTCCCTGGATTTCCACGTGTTAGACAAAGAAGCCACTGAGGCCAAACCAGCCAGTATCTTCACATGACACAACTTGAGTTGGGGGGGACTGCCACTCTACCAACAGAATGCTCTTGAAACTTCATCATGCACATAGAACCGTCATGCGCACAGGCTCGTATGCATAGACTGTAGGGCACATAGAGGACTCGACTCGGCTCCAGGCTGGTTCCCAAAGCAGGGGTCCCTTCCTCTGCTTCTGGGGAGGACTCTGCAGCTGAGGGCGCTCTTTCGAGGCGGACTGTCGGTTATCTCCACCTGGAGTTACCTGTCATTGCACGGAACGTCTTCCACCTCCACGAATGGAAATTGCCTTCCAGGAGGGGAGGTGCAGCTTCTGCTTCCCCCAGGACCCAGAGAGTCAGGAGCTTGACCTTGAACCCAGGACCTTTGTCCGTGACCCGAACACCCCCAAGCCCTGGCTCCTGATATCTGGCTCTAGACACCACCCAGGTCTTTCCCTAGTGCCTCAGTGCTCTGGCTGCTCGCTCAGCCCAGGTTCTCCCACTGGCTCCCTGACCCTCCAGGGTGAACTGCTAAGCGTGTCTTTGCTATGTGTAGACTCCTCGTGTTATTGTTAGTTAGTCTAATATGAGCCATTGTTTTTTGAGCACCTATAATGTTGCTAGAAACATGTCCATGAGTGTCAATCTGGGGAAAAAAAAAAAAAAGAAAAAAACCCCTGCAAAGTAGATGCTACTTTCATAGGGTTTCAGACATGGAGAGACTGGGAGGACACAACCTGATTTAAGGTCACCCAGCTTGTGGGTAGAGCGGTCAGCGTGTGACCCGCGTTTGGCAGATTCTGTGTTGTCTCTCTAAGAGGTCAGCTCACAACATGCATTGTGTGTGTGTGTGTGTGTGTGTGTGTGCGCGTGCACACGTGCGCACACTTTGGTGCCCCTTTGTGTGCTTGCATTTCAGTAGGTGAGAAGAGGGATGAATTGCCAGCCTCTCTGGTCACATGCTCAACTCCGGCTGAGTGCCACCAGCACGGCGGGAAGGCGGAAGGCTCTCTCTGCTGGGGCTGCTGGCAGAAATGGGGCTGCCTTGCTTTTGTGGCTTGAAGGCTCTGCCTGAGTTCGAGTCTGTGACTCCTTCGGTGCCTTCACGCCTGCGTTTTAAGATGCGGTCTAAGAGCAGCACAGAGCCCCCAGGGAAAACAGGGACACGCGTCGTGTGATTTGCTTCTGTTGCCACTGTTTTCAGACACGAAACAAAGATACACAAACATGCGCAGCCCATTTTGGTTTCTGTACTGAGGGAAAGAATAGAACTTTTTCACCTCGGGGCCAAGTGGCTGGGCTTGGTTGCATTTGCTGTGGTGTGTGGGCGAACGCTGGCCTTCCTTCTGCCCCCTGCCCACTGGGAGGCCCTGGGGAAGTTCACAGCCTGCTGGGGGTACAGCAGCTCCTTGGCGAAAGGGGGTTATCATTTCTTTCCTGCTGTCCCCACAAGATTGTTTTTAGGGTTCGACGATGTCCCTGCAGCATCAGGGACGGGGGTTTAATCCCTTGCCCAGCGCCGTGGGTTTAGGATCTGCCGTTGCCACAGCTCTGGCACAGGTTGATCCCTGGCCTGGGAACTCTACGTGCCGCGGGGCAGCCAAAAAAGAAACATAAAATGGTGCTTTCAGGCATCCGTCCTCATCATAACGCCGTGCGTATTAACCGGGTATCGTGTGCCAGGCTCCAAGGCAATTTCCAGTTGGGGAAACTGAGGCACAGGGAGCCCAAGGCCTTCCCTGAGGTCCTACAGCTCTGAGGGGCTGATGCTGGGGTCACGTGCTGGGCCACGGCCTTCACCCCTGGGCCTTTGTGCCTTTTCTGGGCACCTTCGTGTCATGGCTTCTATCCCCGTGGACCACGCTTGTGACCTGGCTCTTTCCTTTCTGGCCTGTGTCGTCTGATGGCACTGTTGTCCCTGGCCCCAGGGGCTGCGGGCAGGTCCGTGTGCTTGACCCTCATCCCCGTGTGGTGAAGAATTGAACCACCACGAGAGGCTGCCCCTTTAACCCTCAGCAATCGGGCCTTGAAAGGGAGGTGTTGGCCCAGCTTCCAGGTGGGAACACGGAGGCCCAGAGAGGCTCCAGGGCTGGTCCAAGGCCCCATTCAGAGGCCAAGCCCAGGCTCGGGGCTCTAAGGCAGATGGGGGGCTCTTAGAGTTCCCCCACAGCCTTCCTGCTAGTGGGACACTCCAGCTTCAATGAAGAGATGCTCATTCTCCTTCCTAAGGAGACCCTTTTCCTTGAACTTGGAGCTGATTCTGACCACAGGGACCTGGCAGAGACCTGGAGTTACCGCCCTTCCTAGAATACCTGTCTGGAGAAAAGTGTGCTGGAGGAAAAGGCATCTGTGATTGCATTTACCTGTGGTCCGAGGCCACTTCTGCTTCTCTCAGAGCCCAGGAGGCAGCACAATCTGATAGGGCGCTTCCGGCCCCTGGGGCTCCCCCAGGAACTTGCTGGCTTGTGCCCTGGCCACGCTGCTCTGGCCTCAATTTCTGTTCTGCAGCATCAGAGGCTCCTTTCGTGAACCTTCCTGTGATGCTCTGACTTATAATCTTTTGAGCACAGTAACTGCATGCCCTTTTCATAAAGTCAAGGCGGATGAGAATTAAGATCAACACGCCTTTTTTCATTTAATCTTTCAAAGGCCACACACTTTGAAGATGGATGTTTTAAAAGAAAGATTACATTTTAAAGAAGACGTGTTTGTCAAAGGATTTGTTTCCAAGCAGCATCTAATGAGTATCGGCACCACAGTCTTTCTCCAAAATAGCCTTAATATTTTTAACACATTTCCTCAGAGGCTCCTGGGGATGTTCGGAAACATTTTCGAAAATGTAAATAACTCAGGAAACACTTTAGAGACATCGCAATGAAAAGTGCGGTCATTCCACCTTAATGGACCTGGAGTCCAGGCCTCCAGGGACCCCAGAACCTCTGAAACACCGGAGAGAGGACTAGTGCGTGGGGTCTGGATTGCATGAGGGGCCTTTTGAATTTCTGCCAAGAGTGTCGAAGGCAGAAATGAAAAGACGCCCTGCTTCCGCTGATGAGTGATTGATGACCTGTCAGGAAATGACTGAAGCTCTTCACCCGCGTGATCCTCTTTAATGCTCGGTGCCGCCTCAGTGCCCGACCTGCCCCCCCTCCTCCCCCCCGCACCCTGGAGAGGTCTCGAGATACAAGAACGGGGACAGTGGATCAGGCTCAGCTGTGACCTGGTGCGGGGGCTAAGGCTCTGTGCCTGGGGGGTGGGGACCCCGCCTGCTAGGGCGGTGGCTTTGGAGATGGAGAGACGGGCTTGGATTCTAGGAGCCCCGGACAGTGAGATCTGACAACTAACTGTCTCTGGGGGTGTCTTCCTTTGTTCTGGAAGCTGTAACAAAACACTACAGACATTTATTGCTCTGGAGCCGAGTCTGAGATGCGCACGGTTGCCCGCACGGTCCGGTGAGGGCCCCTCCCAGGTGGCAGACGTCTTAGGTTCTCGCGGGGCAGCGGGGGAAGGGAGCGCCTCCGGGGCTTGTTCGTAAGGGCACTGATCCCTTTCATGGGGGCGCCGTCCTCATCCCCTAGTAACCGCCCAAGGGCTCCAATCTCCCGGTGGCTTCACTTTGGGGATTTTCAGCATATGATTTTGGGCTCATGTTCAGAGCAGGGCAGGGGCAGGAGGAGAGAGGCTGCCCCTCTGAGCTCGGACAGCTGAGGGCTGGCGGTGTCCTGCACACCTTTGGTGTCACTGAAGCTGCGTCTGGGGTAGGGAGTGGAGGGTCCTGGTCGTCTGGCCCCATGACTGGGCAGAGAGCTGCGGGCCCCGGTGTTAGAACAGAGACCCAGGCCTCTCTCCCACCCTCACGATGCTGTGGTCATTAACGTCACGCCCGTGGGTGAACCTCTGCCTTGGGGACTCAGAAACCCACGCACAGACACGGCCGCTGCATTCTGGGGACCTAACCATCTCTTGGTTAAGGAAGAATAAAGACCATGCTTGTGTTTCCAGAAATAATTTCTCTTCCTACTTTAATAAGACCTTGGTGGCCATGAAAACGATGTAATACTTTACAGAACCTCTCTGGTTAGTTACCACTTCGTAGCACTCTCCTGGGTACGCACTCCCCGATCGGGAGTCCAGGCTCAGAGAGGCGAAGGGACCTGCCAGGTGACACGTTCCCTGACACCACAACCTGCCTCTCCCCTCCGCGCTCGGACTTAGGATGTGTTCCTTGTCAAAGCTCAACGCGGCCCGCCTGGGGATGATGGGGTCTTAGATCTTAGAACCTTTTGTAGTAGGAAGCCAGTGTGGAGGGGTGTGTGTGTGTGTGTGTGTGTGTGTGTCTGTACCAACTGTGTGGGTGTGATGCGTGTGTGTGGTGTTGGTGGTGTTTCGTGGCTGGGATGTGTCGTGATGTGGGTGTTGAGTGTGTCCTGGTCATGTGCCAGGGGCATCCTGTGTGTGCGATGAGTGCTCTGTGTGTATGTGCGTGTGTGCGCCTGGGTCTGTACCAAGCGTGTGCGTGTGATGTGTGTGTGTGTCGAGTGTGTTGAGTGTGTGCCACGTTTCTGTCCTGTGCGTGTGTCATGCTGGTGCCGCTGGCCCGGGGACCACCGTTGAAAATGCTACCGGATCCCCCGGGGCTCACCCTGTAGTGACAGACAGCACTGCGCTCTGTCTAGTCTCTGCTCTAACACCGGGGCCCGCAGCTCACTAGTCCTTAGAGAGATGAGGGAGAGGGTTGGGACCAAAGCCAGGAGTTTGGGATTCCTGCACCTCCGACAAAGGGGACCTAGTACGGTGACCAGCGAAACCGATGTAGAGTTTTAAACCGATGTTTTAAATGTGAGCGCATGGCCCTCGTTGAACAACTGAGTGTTTGGTTGTAATGCATCACACGGTGCTAAAAAGAAAAAAGGCAGCGTCCCACCAAGAATCTGTGTTTGCAGCTCCACGTCCTGGGATTGCTTCCTGTTTGCCCTGAACGAGCAAGGATGGCACAGAGCATCTTGGGAGAAAACCATAGTGTTTCCTCTATGCATTATTTTTGCTTCTAAACATGCATCCCCCTCAAACACTGTCCCAGCCATTCTGCAAGAAAGGACTAGCGCTGGAAAAGCAGAACTGTGGGCTCCTGGGTCAGTGTTCTGCCTTCCTGTGGCGTGCCTGATGGCTCTGTGTGAATGCCTCCCTCGGGGAGATGTTGGGGAGAAGCCCCAGGCGGTGATTAGCACGTGGGTGTTGGTGTGTGTTCTCGCTCCCCTGCTGTTCCCCTCTAAGCTGCTTCAGGAATCAGAGAGAGCAGAGACATCAGAGATCAGAGAGGGTCTGGCGTTAGCGGAATGGGTGACCACGAGCAAGGGTGGCAGCGGATTTGCCAGTTCTCCCGCATTTTGAGAATGGACACGGAGTGGGGTGCGGAGAGAGGGGGAAGATGCCCTGGCTGCTGTGTGCTGTTGAATGTGGTAACAAAATGAAGCCGAGTGGCTTTTCTGCTGGCCCCTCCACTGGGCTGTTACTGGAAATGCCTTGCACTTGAAGCGGAGAGGCGCGTTCCGACCTTGACAGACTCTGATGCATTCGGCAGGACCAGGGCGCGCCTGGATGGCTCTCCCATTAGGGAAATAGGTTTTCAGCACTTTTTCTTCGTCAGGACTTTCCAGGCTTATCCGCTTGAAATGTCCCCCTGCAGCCTGTATAGAGGCTGGGTCTAGGATCTGTTGCGTTTTCATCAGGCATGCGGAATTCTGCGTTTTCAGAAATGTTTTCCAGGGTGGCACCCTTGCTGGAGCTGAGATGCTGTTAAGGCCAAGTTAATCCCTTGTACTCTTATTCTTGGGACCTGGCCTGGCATGACCCCTCAGCCGTGGGGAGATCGGGCTCTGAGCCCCAGCGATGGTGGTCTGGTCCTCGAGGCGTCTCGGGGGGCCAGAAAGAAGAGGGGCTTTGAAGGGACATCCAAGTACCAGCCACACTTGCCAGCTGGGAGAGATCAAACCCCTCTCACCTTCCCTCTTCCTGTCTTATCCTCCCCCTGTCCCCAAGACCATGCCAGCTACTACCTGTTGAGAACCTTCTAGCTTCCCCAGAACCTGCTCAATTGTAGATAACCCCTTTGTACCTTCCGCCTGGGTAGCTTGTCTCATTACCTAGGACAGTAAACTGAGGCTGCTTACCAAAGGCCACCACTAGAACTTTCTAGAGTCACAAAGGGCTCTCTCTAGGTTAGAGACATCCAGACCCCTTTCCTTCTCTGCAGTATGGGGCCAGATTCTTCCTGGAATGAATTGGACAGCTTACATACAATACTTTAGGGAGTACCAAGAATATAGTAAATGCTCAGTAAAAGTCGGTTTCTTTTCCTTCCTCCAAATGCTCGGTATCTAGATGATCGCGTATCCTCGGGACATCCAGCCTGCCTTGAGTCTCCCGGTCAGTGTGTTTCTCCTCCTAGACTGGGAATATTTTAATTTTGTTCCCTTTCATCTTTCCTATCCAACCTTCTTTTTTTGCTGTGGTTGTCTTTTTAGGGCTGCACCTGCGGCGTATGGAAGTTCTCAGGATAGAGGTCAAATCGGAGCTATAGCTGCCAACCTACGCCACAGCCACAGTAACGCCAGATCCTAGCCGCATCTGCAACCTACACCACAGCTCATGGCAGCGCTGGATCCTTAACCCACTGAGTGAGGCCAGGGATGAAGCTGTGTCCTCATGGATGCTCGTCAGATTCGTTTCTGCTGAGCCATGATGGGAACTCCCGCCGTCCAACCTTGTTATTGGCCCAGGATCTCCTGGCGTGGAAAATTAACAACCTGTCAAGTTGGGTTCAGTGTCTGCTTGGCAATGGCACCCATTCCCTCTCCTTCCCCTGCTTGGTAGAGACACCTTTGTCTTTGCCGCTCCAGGCACCCTCGCTCTTGAGGGGCTGTGTTTATAGTAATGGGGAGAACCAGCTTCGTTATCATTAGTCATTATTCATGGTACCTACCGCTAACTGTGTGCTTACATGTCAGGGACTGCGCGGAGGGTCCTGTGTGACAAATGGATTGACTCTTCCCGTCCTCCCCACTTACGTGCTGTTACCAGTCCTCCTGTTACAGATGAGGAAACTGAGCATGGGAGGAGTTCAGTGACGTGCTCAAGGTCGTACAGGTAGACAGGGAGGAGAGGGCTTTGCTTTGCTGTCAGGAGGTATGTGCTTGCAGCTGAGATGCTGTTGGCTTCGGGTACTGGCGGATAAGGAAGCGCAGGGGACTAGCCCAGCTTTGTTATTTTCTCAATTTGTATGAAAGGATCATTGATTTACAGCATGATGTAAATTTCTGCAGCATAGTGACCCAGTCGTATATATATATATATTCTTTTTCTCCTATTATCTTCCATCATGTTCTAACCCAAGAGATTGGATATAGTTCCCTGTGCTGTACAGTAGGACCCCATTGCTTATCCAGTGTAAATGGAAGAGTTTGCATCTGCTAACACCAACCTCCCCCTCCCTCCCCCTCCCTCCCCTCCCCCTTGGCAACCACAGGTCTGTTCTCCACCTCCTAGAATAATGACAATTAAAAACAAAAATAAACCAATGGGACCTAATTAAACTCAAAAGCTTTTGCATAGCAAAGAAACCGTTAAAAATCGAAACGACAACCCACAGAATGGGAGAACATCTTTTCAAAGGTTGCAGCTGACAAGGTCCCAATCTCTGAAATACACAAGCAACTCCTACACCTCGACAACAGCAGCAGAAACAGCTCAGCTTTGAAACTAAAATGTTTGGGTCCAGGTCCCAGTTCCCAAGAGCTGTGTGACATCCTGCGAGTCACTTCGTCTCGCCGTGTCTTTCCTCGAAAAGGAACCCCTGAGTGAGGGCATCCAGGGGACACGTCATTGTCGCTTGGGTCAGATAATTGCTCAGATACTCCTGCCCACCGAAGTCAGCGCTATCGGGCTCCCCGTGGTAGAAGCCCCGGGCTCTCTGTGTTTGGCGGATGTGATCTCAAGCTGTTAATTCCCCTCTTGTTTTTTAGGTAATGAACCAAAAAGATCATGTCTGAAGTACAAGGAACGGTGGAGTTTTCTGTAGAGCTACATAAGTTTTATAATGTGGATCTCTTTCAGAGAGGGTGAGTATGCTTTTCTCTCTTCGTACGTGTTTATGCATTTGATCCTTATTTTTTTTTCTCAGGCAGGGGTGATAGTGGGGAGGACAGGTCATAGGAAATTTTTGGATCAATGACGAAAGGTTCTGTAATTTTTTTTTTCCTGCCAAGCGGAAAAGCCAAACTGGAGTGCATTTGAACATAAGCCCTGGGTTGACAAAGACCAGACAATGCTGGTTTCTCTCTCCTCCTCCTCCTCTTCCTACTTGCTCTTGCCATTCAGTCTGTCAGTCAGTGTCAAAGGAAAGTGAATTTATTGGCAAGGAAGGCTGCCTGTGTAGCTCTGATAAAAAGGTGTCTGAAAGATCAATATTTGTAGGGGGCCCAGTCCCCAAACCACGGAGCATAAAAACCTATGCCCAGATCTCTCAAAAATAGAATTGACAGAGTCCTTCTTAAAGGTGCAATTAAACTACAGCTGCTTCTACTTTTTGAGGAGGGACTCTGAATTTTGGCATTTTACCTGTATGACCCCAGATGGAATGACCAGTTCATTAGCACCAGCACTAAAGAGACTGAGACACGTGATCTTCCTTCAGAAAGCATCTGATCTATGGATTTGTAACCATAGTTATTCATACTGTACCTCATCTGAATTGTATATTGACCTTCAGTTATTGACTAAGGCTTGTCTGAAATCATCCCTGATAGGAAGACATTTCGAAACGGCACATCTGGAATTCCCATCGTGGTGCAGTGGCAATAAATCTGACCAGTATCCCTGAGGATGCTGGTTCGATCCCTGGTCTTGCTCAGTGGGATAAGGATCCCGTGTTGCCATGAGCTGTGATGTAGGTCGCAGATGGAGCTCGGTTCTGGCGTTGCTGTGGCTGTGGTGTAGGCGGGCAGCTACAGCTCCGATTCGACCCCTAGCCTGGGAATCTCCGTACGCTGCGGGTGTGGCCCTAAAAAATAATGGCGCATCTAAAACACAAAGAGAGCCCTGTGCCATTGGCAAAAGAGGTTGAAAATGGGTGTGGGAAGCATAAGTTACTCAATAAGCCTGTGGTCCTTTTGCTTCTTTCCACATCTCTGTGGTTTGGGGAGGTATCTTACGTAGCTGTGCTCACTTCTAAAGCCTGGTATTGAGTTAGCTGAATTAAAAACCTGAGCTTTGAATCATTTGTTCTATGTATAGATGTAGATTTGTGTGTGTGGGGGTATATAATTTTTATTACTCTTTGTATTACTATAGTATATAGTCATAAGAACAAAAAGTTACGTCCCATTCATACTAAAAGTAATTGTTTTTAAAACATGAATCATCACATTTCTTAACTCATTTTTTTTTACTTTTTTCTTCTTTTTTCTTATCTCGTCTTTGAAAATACCTTCTCTTGTTTTTATAATGGATATTGTATATGAGTAGAACAGTACATGCATATGACTTATAAATAAATATATATATATTGGGGTTGCAAGCACGTCAGTGTTTTTATGGGTAGCTATGCCGTCAGTACCAGCTGGGGACCACTGGTCCATCAAGCAGAACAAGGAGGACTCGTGTAACCTCCTTCTAGCTCTTGCTGTTCGCACGCGTGAGATAGAGGCGTGTGCACATATGTAGGCACACACAAAGATGTGGATGAGGGCATCGTCGTGTGATCACACTTGCTTGAGGGTGGGTTTTGTTGTAGCTCCATCCATGAACAGACCAGGGCATCCTTGGGTTGAAGGCGTTTAGATCTCTCAAAAGGATGGAGTGAGTTCTAGGGTCTCTAAGCTCTCATCTGTAGTAAGACCTGGCTGTGAATGGACCCCAGCCCCCTGGATTCTGCCTCAGAGAGCTGTGGACAAGCTGGGCATGATGCCAGCCGGGATGCTGCGTCTGCCAGGGGAATTCCTGACGGGCGTGATCCGTGGTGCTCGCCTGCTAAGGACTTTTCCATCCTGAATCCCACAGGAGCCATGCGTAGGGCCAGATGTAATTACTGTAACAAGCACACCATGGGCATGTGGCGGCTGCAGTCCGAGCCTAGGAGGCGAGGTTGGGGGCCTGCGTGGAAGAAAGCAGATGATCCCCTGCTGTCATGAGAGAGGGACGCTGGGCTTCGGGGAAGCTGGCTCATTTTTCTTGGCTGTGAGGATGTGCAATTCAGCGCCTGCTCCGTAGTGTCCTCGGGTGGTAGCCGTTCGAGCCAGGGGTTGCAGAAGAAGAGGGCCCTTCTTTGAACTGAGTTTGACTCTGCTCATCCAGGTTCTGTCTGGTTTCTCCGGTTAATGAGAAATGCCCTCTTGTGCCTCCAGCCAGATGCGTGAGCTCATTACCCTGCCCGCTCAGAGAGACGCCCCCTCTTGCTTTGTGAGGATGCTGCATTGGAACCACACGGGCACAGAACTCAGACTACTGATCAAGGATTTGCCCTGATCAAGGAGCTCCTGGCTCCCAGCACATTTATGTTTGTGAATAGTTTTTCTCATCCCAGAATGCACACTGGTTTTTGGTGATGTTTGCTTTGAACGGATAGTCAACTTGCATTTATCCGAAATCTATATTGAGGGAGATGAATTCTGAAAGGAAAAAGATCTGAGACCAATCAAAAGCATCATGAACTGTCACCCCCGTGCTTGGCAGCCAGACTCATCGTGACAAAAAAGCAGGGGCAGGGAGGCACGCGTGGGGTGGAGGGAGCTGGCTTTATGGTCAGACCTGATTTCGAAGCCATGCTCTGCTAATTATAAGCTCTGAGACCATGCAGATGTCCTCTTAAAGCCTGTTATCACTGTAAAATGGTGATGACAAAGTCTGTCTCGTGGGAAGATCCAGGTGGGAAGGCCATAATAAATCCAATTATGGCCTTCGCTTCATTAATTAATATATGCAGAAGAGCGAGCATGGTGCCTGGCCTGGTATCTAGTACATGTTACCCAAGTTGTCACTTCTTCTGGTAAATCCTTACCTCCAACCTGCCCTTAGCACGCTTAATGGAGCTATAGGCCCAGAGGGTGGATGTGACCATCTCGTTTCCCCCTTTAAAAAACCTTCTGCTTCTTTCTGCTTCCCCCCATCAGCCTAGTGCTCAGAGCCGGAAGGCTTTGACCCTCAACTTCTACCTTATTGTCTCTGCTCATTCTTTTTTGTCTTTTTTTTTTTGCTATTTCTTGGGCCGCTCCCGCGGCATATGGAGGTTCCCAGGCTAGGGGTCCAATCGGAGCTGTAGCCACCGGCCTACGCCAGAGCCACAGCAACGCGGGATCCGAGCCGCGTCTGCAGCCTACACCACAGCTCACGGCAACGCCGGATCCTTAACCCACTGAGCAAGGGCAGGGACCGAACCCGCAACCTCATGGTTCCTAGTCGGATTCGTTAACCCCTGCGCCACGACGGGAACTCCCTCTGCTCATTCTTGACCCTCCTTCTCCTAAGATCTGCCTTGAAAATCTCGCCCTCTGAGAGCTCCAGCACCGATGGGGAGCTCCTCCTCTCCAGACCATTTCTGGGTGTGGACCGATAATCGCCTATCCTATCAGCCCGGTTTTTAGGCACCCCTCTTCCTTGTTTCCAAAGCACATCTTATATATTTCTGTTCTGTCATCCACTCACCCGTGCAGGACTGTGAACACGAGTGAATGTAGGTTCTTGGATCAGGCTTCAGAAGCGTGAAGATGAAGGATGTTCGCCAGCGCACGAGGGGGACAGGTGTACATAGGAAGTAACTATGCCACGTGATGTTCCATGACAGACAGATTTGGGTCAGGAAGCAGAGCCCACGCGGAAGAGTTAAGAAGAGTAAGGCGAAGCGGGTGGGGGTAAGAGGATTATAGAATTTATCCCAGGCCACCTTTTACTAGACTCGTGATTGTAAGGATGTTGATGCCACAAACTTTCGTAGATTGCAGTGGGGGTGGGGGAGGCTAGGTTGCAGAAGTGAATGGTGGTGACGGCATGTGCGGCTTTATCCTCTTAAGTGGATTCAAGCATCTTAAGGGTAAGGACCCCATCTTATTTGACGTTATATGGGCAATGCTTGGCATAGAGCCTGGTGCATCCTGGCAGGTTCAAGAACAGCTTAGGTGTGGGCCTTTATTTTGTTTACGTTTATTTTATTGAAGTATGGGTGATTTACAGTGTTGCCTTAATTTCTGCTGTACAGCAAAGTGATTCGGTTATACCTAAATGTTCTTTCTCATGTTCTTTTCCGTTATAGTTTATTACAGAAGAGTGAATATAGTTCCCTGTGCTCTATAGGAAGATTTTCTTGTTTAGCCATCCATTCTATACCTAATAGTTTGCATCTGTTAATCCCAAACTCCCAGTCCATCCCCCGCCCCTTCTCCTTGGCAACCGCAAGTCTGTTCTCTATATCTCTGAGTCTGTTGTTGTTTCATAGATAAGTTCATTTGTGTCATATTTAAAATCCCACGTATAAGTCCTATTATATGCCATTTGGATCTTTATTAAATGACAGTAATAAAGATAAAGCTGTCCCTGATTCCTAGGGTATTAAATTACTGCGGCTCAGGGTGTTGCCCGTGGACCAGAGGCATCTCCATTACCTGGGGACTTACTAGAAAAGCTCATTCTCAGGACCTGTGTCACACCCACTGAGTCAGCATCTCTGATTGTGAGGCTCAGGTTGGGGTTCTAGTTGGAAAGCACAGGAAGTACTGATGGAAAAGTTTCTATGAAAATACTAGCAGGGCCATGTATTAGAATCATCTGGAAAATCCACCCTCCAGACAAATGGAAAAAAAAAAAAAATGCTGAGTGGACACCACCTAGGCATCTTTCTCAAGTTCCACAGGTAACGCCAAGGTTGAGAATGACCGGATTAGAACGAAACGCAGCATCTGCCAAGCAACCTCAGCCTTGGGTCGGTAACATTTTTGTCAGAAGGAAAGGGGACACATCTCTTCCTTCACGATGTGGTTGTGACCATCTTTCCTGGGGGGAGACTGGATCTGAACTCCCTTCGCCCGTGCCTTTCGCGCAGGAATCTGTAGAGGTCCCGTCTTGACTTTCTAGCGTGGGTTCTGGAGGTCAGAAAGCAAAAGGGAGATCTTATTTCATTTATAGTAATCTTCTCATAAGGAGATGCTTAAGCGAACAGTTAATTACAGAACCCATTGCATGGGTATTTATGGCGTTAATGTATCAATAACCCATTTATACCTATTTCTGAGGGCATGAACCTTCATTTCTGATATTGTTAGCTGAAAGGGAGCTAACGTTTGTCCTTGAAAATGAACTCAAATTTCGTTTTTAAAAAAGTTTTTTTTTTTTTGTCTTTTTAGGGCCACACCCATGGCATATGGAAGTTCCCAGGCTAGGATTTGAGTCTGAGATGCAGCTGCTGGCCTACACCACAGCCACAGCAATGCCAGATCCGAGCTGCGTCTGCAACCTGCACAACAGCTCACGGCAAAGCTGGATCCTCAACCCACTGAGCGAGGCCAGGGATCAAACCCGCATCCTCATGGATCCTAGTTGGGTTCCTTGCTGCTGAGGAACTCGCTCAAACTTCGTTTTAAATCTTAACTCGGACAAGGCTCTGAATCCAAACTGATCTTCTTTCTAAGTCAAGTTTTTCATTGTTTGATGTTCAGATTCATCTCTTGTCTTTCCTCCACCCCTTGTCTACGATGTCATTTAGAAGATTTTTCTGCCTTGGAGGTTTTAGGTGTTTGCGCCTGTAAATTCTGCCCTGCCCACAGACTTCTTGCACATGAAGAACCTACAGATCCTGTGATCAGATCTGATGTGAGAGGTTCAAGCATCACGGAGATGCTGGGATTGAAATCCCCTTTGAACAAATTCCCTTGCCTCGTCTCTACCGGAGTGAACATAGCTGAATCCTAAGTCAAGTGGCTCCCGAGAGAAAATACCACCTGTGTTTAAGCCCTGGCTGTCGTCCCCATCATGGCCTGATGCTTGGTGACAGCCAGGTCCCTGCGAAATCTGCTAACCAGCCTGGATGCGCCTTAATAGACTCAGGAATACAATTACCTTTGCTTGCCAGAGATCAATTCATTGATTGGACTGGTTCTGTTAGAAACAGTCTTTTTTTTTTTCCCCCCACTTCTCTTACTAAAATACGTTGAGATCCTTCTCATTCATTCCCACATTTTGAAAAGGAGTGAGGGTTATACATGGTTTGATTTGAGATTTTTATCCCTTGCAGCCAAGGGTTCCATGTAGCGCAAGGCGAAGGGATGGGCTCGGGGATCTTTAAGGTTTGAGTCCTTCTGTGAAACTCCATGATGATTATTTTAATAAAAAATCGGATCTCCCTTTCCCCATAAGATGGCATTTTAAAATAATTATTCCTATGGGGAGTGAACAGACGTTGGTTACCCGAGGGCTTATGTAGATGGACCTTCTGGATGATTTTTCTGGCAAATCCACGTTCCTGTGAACAATTACACTGTCCCATTTTTTTTCTCCTATTTTTTTCCTCTTTGAATCTGTGACTTCATACGCCTGCTGCTTTAAGCCTTTTATCCTCTTAAGCCCTGACAGAGGACATGCTCAGCTGGTCTATAAAGAAAAGACCCTCCCAGGGGGCTGAAAGTTGACCTGCAGAGATTAAAATGTCTCTGGTGAGCTCAGAACCACCCACGGGGCCTAATAACCTCCTGGAAGAATAAAGGCAGAGCAGAAAGCCACTGGGTAGAGGGGACCTTTCTAGTTTCGCGCTGACAGTGGTTCTTGCTCAGGCCTCTCAAGGAGAACGAGAGGGCATGTGGTCATGAATGCGGGGCAGATGGAAAAGCAGAAGCAGACCTGGTCTAGGACACAGAGGTCTCTTACTAGCTGGGTGCCCGTGGGCAAGTCTCTGACTCTCTCTGATCTCAGTGTCTTTACTTGTTTCGCAAGATCTTGGTTAGAAGTCACGAGTGATATTTGTAGAGCATCTAGCTAGAGAGCCAGGCTTGGCAGTGGTGCTGAGACGGGCTAAGCCCACATTAGCCGATCTGTCCCATGGGTGACAGCTGAAACTCTGCACCAAACGGGCCTCGGCTGGTCCGTGCAAGGCCAAGACAGACCACGGACTTGGTGGGCCTCTGGACTGGGGGCTTCTTTTTGTATTTTAAGCAGGTGTTACATACCCTGCCCTCCTCATCTCCCACGAAGAGGTGCCCTTGCCAATGGGAACCCAACGGGCTCCATACTGATTCATCTTGGCCTCAGTGGGGCAAGCCTTGCTTTCTGTACTTTACCTCATATTTGGAATTAAGGTGGAAGGGCCTCAGTTCCACTTCTTTTTTTTCACCTTTACTGAGATGTGACTGATGCCTAAGATTGTGTAAGTGTAAGGTGTGCACGTGACAGTGTCGTCTCTGTATGTGTCTGGAAGGATTACAGTGTGGTCAGTTCACACATCCTTCAGCTCAAATGGTTACCGTTTGTGCGTGTGTGTGCCTGTGCATGTGTGTGTGCGGTGTGACCCTTTAAGATCTATTTTCAGGAACGTTCAAACACACAATTCATTTCTAAAGAAATAGTAACTTTAGGGACACTACGGAAATACTCTAGTCAATAGAGGTATATGAAACTGCAGCATGTTTCTTTTCCAGAAGGTTCTTTGAGAGGACCTTGGGTCAGGGTGGAAGATGTAAGAGAACGAGGGCCCTGATGGTCAGGTCTGTTGCTGTATTTTTCACAGGACACATGTTGCTTTTGTAATCAGACCACGCCCGCACCCCCTCTGTATGTGTGTATGTACATATGTGTGTGTGTGTGTGTATGCATAGACACCTCTCTCTCTCTTTTTCTCCCCATTACTTGTGTTTCATATGCCCATGTGTTTAACTTTACAAAAATGTAATGTATTGGTTGGTTTTCTTCTTTCTCTCGGCCCATGTTGTGAACTTTTTCATCACCCTGTGTGTCCTGTTTATTAAGTGTGGTTGTTGTACAATGTTGTGCCAGTTTGTGCTGTACAGCATAGTCATCCAGTCACACACACACACACACACACACACACACACACACACACACACATTCTTTTTCTCTTTCTGTCTTCCACCATCTGCTGTCCCAAGAGTGGATATAGTTCCCTGTGCTGTGCAGTAGGACCTCATGGCTTATCCATTCTAAATGGAATAGTTTGCACCTACCAACCCCAAACTCCCTGTCCCATCCCACTATCCTTCCTCCCCCTTGGCAACCACAAGTCCGTTCTCTGTGTCTGTGAGTTTGCGTCTGTTTTGTACACAGGTCCATTTGTGCCATATTTTAGATTCCACATATAAGTGATGCCCTATGGTATCTGCCTTTCTCTTTCTGACGGACTTCACTGGTATGAGAATCTCTAGTTGCATCCACATGGCTGCAAATGCCATTACCCCCTTCTTTTTTACGGCCGAGTAGTATTCCATCGCATATAAGTACACTTTGTCAAAGGACTCTACCACCCAAGGCAGTCTGCAGATTCCATGCAATTCCTATCAAATTACCAAAGACATTTTTCACAGAGCTAGAGCAAAATATTTTAAAATTTGTGTGGAAATATAGAAGACCCCAGATAGCCAAAGCAATATTGAAACCGGAAAATGGAACTGGGGAATCAGGCTCCCTGATTTCAGATTAGACTCCAAAGCTAGTCATCAAAGCAGTATGATACTGGCACAACAACAGAAATATAGATCAACGGAACAGGATAGAAAGCCCAGAAATAAAATCAAGGACCTATAGTCACTTAATCTATGACAAAGGAGGCAAGAATATACCGTGGAGGATAGCCTCTTCAGTAAGTGGTGCTGGGAAAACCCACGGCTGCAGGTAAGAGGATGAAATTAGAACATTCTCTAACACCATACACAAAAATAGACATGAAATAGATTAAAGACCTAAACATAAGGCCAGATACTCTAAAACTCCTAGAGGAAAACATTGGCAGAACGCTCTTTGGCATAAATCACAGCAACATCTTGTTTGACCCACCTCCTAGAATAATGACGATAAAACCAAAACCAAACCAATGGGACCTAATTAAACTCAAAAGCTTTTGCGCAGCAAGGGAAACCATTAAAAAATGAGAAGACAACCCACAAAATGGGAAAATCTTTGCAAATGATGCAGCCAACATGGGCGTCCTCTCCAAAATGTACAGACAACTCATAAAACGCAACAACAACAGAACAACCCGATTGAAAAATGGGCAGAAGATCTAAATAGACATTTCTCTAAGGAAGACACATGGATGGCCAGGAGGCACATGAAAAGATGCTCAACGTCACTAATTATCAGAGAAATGCAGACCAAAACTACAGTGAGGTAGACACCGCCTCACACTGGTCAGAATGGCCGTCGCTAACAAGTCTACAAATAACAAATGCTGGAGAGGGTGTGGACAAAAGGAAACTCTCCTGCACTCTTGGTGGGAATGTAAAGTGGTACAATCACTGGGGAAAACAGGATGGAGGTTCCTCAGAAAACTAAATATAGAACTGCCATATGATCCAGCAATCCCACTCCTGGGCATATATCCAGACAAAACTTTCATTCAAAAAGATACTTGCATGCCCAGACCAGCTCAGCAGGTGAGGGCTGAAGAATGGGTGCTGTGAAACTTAAGAAAAAAGTTAACATAAAGCAAGACACAGGGACATTTATCTTAATTAAAGGTGGGAACCGGGGGACTCAAGGTCTCAGGGACCAAGAGTGCTGCCTCAAGAAACCACACTGCTTTTATTGTGCTCTTTAGGATTACATCAAGTGAGAAGGGGGTTGTAGGTGCAGGGTATAGGTTTTTTTATTATTATGTTAAAAGTTCTTTTATTATTTTAAAAGTCCATAGCCTTAGCTGGTTAAGCTTTTTTTTTCTGCCCTTTAGGCATTTCACAATCATTAGCATTGAGGAAGTCTGGCGCTAGTGTCTGTGCATAGCATCTAGAGAATCATCCTTGTGCTTCCGCAAACAGCATGCCTGTCTGCAGCAACCCAGCGTGTCTAGGTTTGCACCCTGGTTCTCCTTGCTGGTGCAAATTCTGCTAAGGACCGCTCATAAACCACTTGGGGCCATGAGGTTCCTCTTTCTCTTATTTTATCAAGATGCATCATACTGTGCAAACGGTGTGCCAATCTGCACAGGTTGGCATGCCTAGATCAATGCATTATATCCTCATTGAACTGGCCACATGAATAACTTATGCCTTCTGGTCTTTGTTCTTAAGCTTAAGTTATTTATCAGCACTGCGACTGTTTTTCAAGCAGCAAGATGGGGTAAAGTAAGGCAGGACAAGATGGAGTTTTTAGCGTAGAAAATAGAAGCAAGAGGCTAAGAAAAGATGGTAGAAACCTATCTCCCGACACCTGCACCCCTATGTCCATTGCAGCGCTGTTCACAATAGCCAAACCCTGGAAACAACCTCAATGTCTGTCAACAGATGAATGGATTGAGAGGCTTTGGTACATACACACAACGGAATACCTGTATGTCCCTTTACAACACGGTTCATAGCTGCACCAAATTCCATCATAGAATCCATCATAATTTATTTAACCAGTGCTCTATTTTTGGACATTTTGCTTCTTTTTTGAATTATCAAAATACATTTCATATTTAGAAGCCACCATGACATTTTTGTTCTTGAATACTTAGAAACACGTCACTCTTGGTTATATAAACAGTACCCCTGGAAAATGAAGGGGTACCTTTGGCCACTTGGTTTGCTTCGAAGTCCTGGCAAGGTGGACGAAGATGGGTTCTCATCCTCCAAGGTGAGGGAGGAAATGATTGGCAGCCGGACAGTCCTCCTTTACCCCTAAACCTCTGTCCCACCTCCTCCTAAACTTTGGCAAAAGGCCCTTGACAAAGCTCAGAGGAATTAATTGCTGACCTAAGAGTCTTCCTGGCATCGGGCAGGGAACCTCCAGCTTTTGAGTAGAGGAGCGTTTTTGAACAGCGGGCATCTAAACATCCCCGACGTAGTTCGTGTCTGGGTCTCCATGGCCCCACGGATTCCAGGCATCAACCCCCAGTCACTGAAGTTACTGGCTGGGGACTCTGGGGAAAGTCACCTTTGGAAGGCTGGCCCTCTTCTGTTCCCCCTAAAAGTGGGCAGAACTTTGCTTTCACCTGTGTGCTCTGTGTTCCCAGAGAGGGTGAAATTCTAGGCTTTCTTTGAAAAAAAAAAAATCTCTTTGGTTTCCTGGCACGAGCTGTCTTTAATGTCTCAACCAGAATTCCTCTGGAGTAGAAACTTTAATAATTCTCTGTTATTACCAATAACCTCACGTAATCCCCCCATGTCTGCGAGGGCTGTGGTGTCATTCCTGCATCGGAGAGGAAGCAGAGGCTTCCTGGGTTCAGAGTCAGGGTCGGTTTGGCGCATTCTGCACGTGGCCAGGTGGAGGGGCTTCTGGGGATGCCTGCCCCCCAGAGTCCACGCGTTGGCTCGTTCCCCCGCTAGGCGTGGTTTGTTTTGCCTGGAGCAGGCAAGGGGGTTTCAATTTTATGATGACCACGCGCCCCCGCGTCTTTAAACACGACCCAGCTCTGCAAACCACACAAGCACAGCTCACTCCTTTCAGGGAACTCCTACTCAAACTTTCTTTCCTGGCTGCCCTGGAGCTGCTTGGATCCTTTCCCTTGAACAAGGAGAGGATGTTGTGCTGGGGACAGAATCCCCCTGCCGAGGACTGACAGACCCCAGAAGCATTTTCTTAACCAAATCTCTGTACGCTTCCGTGACGAAAGCTCTTTCCATAAAGAGAACCCTGGGAGCCGATCTTCTGTCCGCCCCTTTTCTCACCCAGGAAAGCTTTTCTCGAACACCCTCCTCCTCCTCCTCCTCCTCAAGCGGGAAGGTTCAGCCTGCCTCCCGTGGAACTCCTGTGCAAACCGCCCCTTGTCAAACACACCCAGATCCTTGCTTGTACCCATTCACACAATCACTCGAAAGACCTTGAGCTCTGCCCTAGGACTTCTGGGCGGAACTCTGAGGAAGACAGAGCCGGGAAGTCAAGCCAAGTTTCCAACATGTTACGGGAGAAAGAGGTGGAAGTCAATGCAGTGATGTCAGCAATGGGACAAAAAACACAAGCCTGGACAAGGTCCCGAGGTGCTGAGGAAAGACAGGCACCCGCCTCCCCTCACCCACAAGGCATCAGGATGGGTTACCTGGAAGTGGGGGGGATTCTCTTCGTCAGCTGAAGGCCGGAAGGGAATCTCAGGCCTTGAGGACAACGTGTGCAAAGGCCTGGAGATGACAAAGCTCATGGCATCCCCTGGGAAATGCCATGCTGCTCGGGAGGGCTGCCTGGAGGCGGTGTTTTTGATGGCGTGGAAGGGATGAGACCAGCCAGACTTCCGGGAGGTTGACCCTGAAGCAGGGGTTGTTGTGCCCTGGAACTGAGATAAAGGAGGACCACGAAGCAGTTTCTGGAAAGGAATGACTTGATTATTTGTGTTGTAGAAATGACACTTTGGAAGCAAAGAGGGTGACAAGTGGATGGAGGCAAACTGATAATGGGTGAGGACAGCTCCGGGAGAGAACCGTTGAGAAATCTTGAAGCGGTGGGACTGGGAGAATGGCTGCTTTTGTGTGGTGTTGGCGAGGGAGGCCAGTGACGGACATCTCTTTCCTTGGATGATTGAGCAGGTAAAGCTGAGGGCGGGGCGCCCCAGGCAGCCAGGGGGCCCCTGTGAGTCCCCAGGTGCAGAGGCAATGGGGCATCTGAGTCCAGGGACCAGATGAGAATCAGGGCCGGGAGTGGTCTGCTTGTGGGCATCCCTGAGCCTGGCTAAATCCTTCAGTGACCCGTGACATTTCGTGAGCTCCGACTGTGTGCTGGGACCTTCACGGTATCCACTCACTGGATGCTATTGACATTTGAAGGTGGAGAAACATGCCCAAGTGTCTGAGCTAAAGCTGTTGGGAAGGCACCAGAAACATTGAGAGAGAGGAAATCACAGTAAGAGAAGAACTGGGAGAGCCTGAAGGAGGGAGCATCCTTGGGCTCAAATGTTGCAGAAGGAACAATGAGTATGAGGACCCAAAGGTGTCTCGGACTTGGCCTTGGCGGGGGTGGTGTGTGGCGAGGCTTGCTTTTGTTAGAGCTGTGTGGGTGTGTGGACAAGGGGCCAGAGAGCCTGAGAGACAAGTATGGCTGTGAACTTGCCCCACGCCTCCCCTGGTCCTGGGGAGAGCTGCAGCTAAAGTGGGTTTACTCTTCAACCTGATCAAGCCAATCTAGAGCTGATGGTCATAGCAGTTTGCCACGGGATGCCCTCTTTGAGCTGATGCTGCTGAGGTCAGGGGAGGATGCTGAGAAGGGGATGGGGAGGGGCGCACCAAGGAGTTTGAACTTTGTCTTCTAGGGGTGGCACAGGAGGGGTGCGAATGGAATGTTTTAAGTGGGGAAGGATCTGACTGGGGTCAGAACATCATTTGGCCAAAGCGTGGACAATGCACTATGGCGGGGAGAGGCAGTGCCTGCCGGGAAGGTAGTTGGCACTCACACACTGGACTTCTATGTGCTGGGTGAGGCTGCTTTTCTGACCTGGGTGGTGAGGACGGAGGAGGCAGTGGCTGAGCAGTGTGATAAAGAGGTTTCCTATTGCTCCCAGTCCCATGGATTGGTAGTTTCTGAGGTTTGTATAAAGCTCAGATCCACCACTGATGTTTCTCTCCAGATGACTTCGTGAGCCTCGGACCCATGAGAAACAGTAATGAGATGGAGCCAGTGTCCTTTATTTATAGCTTGGGAAGGTCCTAGTTGTCTCTTTGTGGGGGGCACTGGGAAGACAGATTGAACAGTAAGGATTCAGCACAGGCATGGATGCCAAAATGGGATTCTTCCTGTCTCTGTCACCCCGACTGAGATAAATCTTAGGCTCAAGTGATTAGAGACAGAGCGTGGAGAGGGAAGGAATGAAGATAAATGGATCCCAGGGCCCAGAAGGGGCCCGGGGTTCCCAGGCTGAGCTGTACTTACCGAACACAAGGAACAAACGGCAGCTAGAAAACTGCATGGCTCTGGAAATTTATTGTCTGTGATTAAAATACATCTCTGCCAGTCTCTCTGGTTTTAACCAATCCATTTGGCAGTGCTTTTTCTACTTTCATGTCCTGGGTCACCCGGTCCCATGGGTTTAAATTGCACGTACAAGCCCTTGGCTGCTCCATTTATGTCATCAGTTTCTCCTCCCTCCCCATCTTCGCATCCCCCCCAGCAGGTGTCGGCCATCCATCTTCACGTTGCCGTCTAGAAGTCGTCTGAAACTTGGTCTCTCTGAGCCAAAAAGCTGACTCACCCTCCCAGACCTCGTCCATCAGACAACGCCAGCTCAGTTAATGGCAGCTGCCCCTTCTGGCTGTCGACACCAACACCTTAGCTCGGTTCTTGACGTCTCTCTCCCTCCCACCTGGTGTCCACTTTATCTGGAAATCCTGTTGGCTCTATCTTGAAAACTGATCTGGAATGTCCTGTGTCTCACCTCTCTGGCTAATACCCTGGTTCTAGCCACATCCCGTCCCATCTGGATTTGCACAACAGTCTCCCCTTTCCGGTGGCCTCTATTGCTCCCCTTGTCCATCTCTAGTCCTCTCACACACGACACAGAAGCCAGATGGTCTTTGCAAAGCATCAGTCGGTCCACGATGCTCCTTTGTTCCCGCTGTCCAGCAGCTCCCCAGTCTCCTATGGATAAAGCCAGAATCCCTACTGTGGCTGGATCGTCCCTTCGTTTGCTCACCTCCTGCCACAACAATCTCTTTGTAGTTTCTGATTATACTGGGTACCACTCTGCCTTAGAGCCTTTGTGTTGGCTCTTCCCATTGCCCGGAGAACTCGCCCATTGACTCAGTCACGTTTATTTAATCTCTGCATAAGGAAACTGGGCGCCAGAAGGGGTACTTTGCCTTGTAGTAGTTAGACAGCTGGGTGCTGGAAGAACCCTCTGAGGAATCTCAGATTTCCTGATTCCCAATCAAAGCCTTTTCTTCCACAACCAAAAAGAAAAAAAAATTGCAGAGTGTGTTATCTTTGTGGAACACTGGTCCACCCGTGGCAGCCTGCTGTGGCCTCTCTTGGGGATTTTCCCTGCAACCGCGTCCCTCTGTTCATCCCATCACAGATGGGTGCACATAGGTGTGTGTGTGCACGCACGTGTGTATGCGTGAGGAGTGGGCTGTGCGATACGAGTGTTCCAAAGCACACCTCTTGGAGGTTGCTCTTTGCCCTGTGCTGTCATCCCTCTGTCTACAGGGTAGACTTGCAAAGCTGTCCAAAGCTGGATGTATCTGGGGAGGGGGATGGTGCGTTGCTTTGAGCCCTTGGTGTCCAGAAGCTTTCTTTTGAATGAGGAGCTGTGAATGGTGATGGAAGTGAAGGCAACGGGGAGACGCTTACTGCCATCTATTTATATCAAGAGCTTCACGTGGGATTTTTAGTTTACATCTCTGAGATACTGTGCGAGTGAGGAGACTTCTTAGGTGCGGACCCAGGGGAGACGCAGAGGCTGGGATTTGGACTCCGGTGTCAGCGCGTTGGAGTCTGGGCCCTGGGCCCTGGACCTCAGAGCCAATATGGTCCTGGACAAAGTGCTTCATGTCTCCACATCTGAGAAACAGATAATGCTAGCATCTGCCTCGTGCGATTTTTGTGAACAAGAAATGACATGCATGCGTATCGTTCTCGAGGATTTTTAGCTGTGAATTTATTATTTATCATCATCATCTTTATGGTTATTACACCATTTGCCTGAGGGAGCACTCTGGCTGGTGAGCAGCAATGCAGAATTTAAGCCTGCCTCTGGCTCCCTGCAAAGCTCATATATTCGTGTACGTGCCTTGCATCGCTGGCTCCACTTTGCATATCCAGCCTGCAGGAAGGGATGCTTGGAGGGGCCACAGAACTCCCTATTGAGGATTTGTCTACTTTTCTATCCACAGAGCCATTCATTCCTTCCCCCGTTCATTCTTCCTCTTGTCACGCACCTAGCGAAGTGTAGTAATATGTGGCCCAACCTCTGCAAATCCCGGGGAACGAAACAAGCAAACAACAAAAGAAACAAAAAATGAATCAGCCCGATTTATAGTCCCTGCTGTATCCTAGGGATTGAACTAGGCATTTTATCTCCATCCTTTCATTTAATTATCTGGGAAAAGCAGATAGGATCTTTCCCGCGTTACAGGTGAGCAAACAGCCTTCAACAAACAGGAAAACAGCTGAAGCCCTACAGGCTACTAATGGTTCCATTCCAAGTCTGTCTCACTTCGAATCCCACACTCCTTCTCAGCAGCCACGCTGCTTCCCTTCCAAACACCATGCCCTGGACCCCTACCTCCCGTCATCTTCCTGGAAACGCAAGCCTTGAGGGAGCTCAGAGAGACACCGTTCATTTTGCTGCAATAATTTCACAAGTGAGTCCAGAGCGAGCTCGAGAAGGACTCCTCTTGGCACAGAAGGCAAACATCTTGACTCCACTGTCCAGTCCTGGTGCCAGCTGGAGACTCGGCGCTGCTTGCTCCTCCCTGCGCTGGTCAGACCTCTGGGGCTTTGAATTCCCCTCCGTGTATCAAATCCACAACACCCGGGAGCATGTGACAAACCTGAGTACCCTACCTGCAGGTGAAGCCCCGGCTCTGCCCAACCGGGAGGAGCTGAATGGATGCAGAGGATTCACACCTGTGTGGTCATCCCTTCGGGACGGCGAACCGTCTCCCGGGAAGATCAATTAGATTCGCAGTTAGTTTCTGCAAAGGCCAGAACTAAGACCCTGGCAGTGACAGGGAGATCTATTTTATTTATTTTTTACTTAATTTTTTTTCGGATTTTTATAATGATTTTTATTTTTTCCCTTTGTAGCTGGTTTACAGTGTTCTGCTCATTTTCTACTGTACAGCGAGGCGACCCCGTCACACATACCTGTGTACATTCTTCGGAGACCTATTTTAAATCTTGGATATCAGGATATATGGTTTCTAATGGATTTGGCTTCAACGGGCAGGGTTGCTTTGGGCATCACGAGTGTCCACACTCTGCGGAAGATGAAATTTGGACGATCAAGTGGCCAGGCAAGCTGCACATTTGGTGAGAAGACAGTGGTGATATATTAGATCAGAAATGTGACATTGTGTCTTCTCTAATCAGGAGAGGGGTTCTGTTCCATTTAGAATGGAGAGGCAGTGAGATCCTGCTGTACAGCACAGAGAACTATGTTCTGTCTCTTGGGATAGAACATGATGGAAGCAAATATGAACGAAAGAATGTGTGCATGACTGGGTCACTCTGCTGTGTATCAGAAATTTGCACAACATTGTAAATCAGCTATACTTAGTTAAAAGTTTTGACTTCCTCTCCTCCGAGTGAATCTTATAGGAAAGGCTGATATATGAAAGGAAAAAAGGGGAACTGGTTCAGTGGACATTTCCTGGGACGCAACCTCAGGCTGCTTGTCAGAATATGGGGGTGTCATTGGACCTATTTGAAAATCCCTGGAGAGGCAGCAGTAAACGTAGTTAGCACTGTGTTGGCTACCATTTATTGAACACGAAGCCTGGACCTCTTCTAGGTTTTATATTTATGATCTCATTCAATTCTTAAAGCAACCCCATGAAATCAGGGCTATGATTCGGTCCCTATTACGTGGGTGAAAGAACTGAGGGTCCCACGGGTGATGTGACTCGCTCGAATGGACCTTGTTGGTCTCAGGCAGAGCTGGGCTGCCTGTTAGGACAGAGATTGCAGGGTCTCTAGGGTTGCACCAGTTCTCACTAGTCTTTGATCATCTCGCGTCTGGTGTGTCCGGATCAGGTCCTGACTAGTCAGCACCTGGAGACATGCAAACAGAGAAGATGGTGGGGGACTTAGGGCTGCTGCATGAGTTACCCAGAAAGCACGAGGAAAACCCCAGGAGCCCGCGAGAGGGCTCTTCGCTGGAGAAGCAGCGTGTCTGCAGGTGCCATGCTCATGGGTACCATTCCTTTGTGCCGGTTCTTTCTCGTGACCTTTCTGAAGCCTGGGTTTCCATGAACGATGCACTTGCAGAGATGACCTGTAGGACTTTTAAGCCTCCATGTGACGGTTCCTGACATTGATGCAAAGGGCCCAGGACTTCCTGTAGGCATCGTCATCTCTTTTGTCCTCTGACTTAAATGCTAAGCCAGTCGAGGGCTTACGGACGGTTGATGTCGCAGGAAGTGATGGTTTGTGTTCTGAAAAGCTGAGCTCTGCTTCCACTCTTTTGTTAGAAAGCATCTGCGCACATGGTCTTGGGGGATTAGGGCACCGGTTCTGAAAAATTCTGTCTCCCCAGCGAGCAGCCAGCTCCTCTTGGAGAAGATGTCTTCCTACTGAGGCCCCGCCGCCGCCACCCCCTGTCTTCTTTCCTTTGCTCTTTTATTACTCACTGTTCACACTGTGATCAGTGCCTGTGTGGCAGGCAGGGTGCTAGTTACTGAGGACTCAGAAGTGATGGACAGAAGGCCTTTCCCTTGAGCCTCTAACTCCTCACGTAGGAACAGACACACATTGCTGCTCAGTGTGATGTGATGAGCATTTGAGCCCCTTCTACGTGCTGGCCCCTCTGCGCTTAATCTGCAGAGAAATGGAGGCGAGTCCTATCAGCACCCACCTTCTGGGATGGGGAAACGGGCTGTATAAGTCATGCAAGGCAATATGGGAAGTCCTCTAGAGGCAGAATCCGGCTTGCCCTTGGGGAATTCAGGAAAGACTGAGACTCAAGAATTGAGGGGTCCCTTCCTGTTTGAGGTGCCAGCTCTTTTAGCTGGGGCATTGGATCTTTTGGGGCAGAGAGTGGCTCCAAGTAGAGCCAGAGGGGAAGCGGGGTTAATTGCACCAAATCCTTAAAGGCCATGCCAAAGGGGTCTGGATCAATACATTAGTTCAACCAAGAATTCTCTTGGGATTCTGGCAGCTAACTTGCCCCCACCCCGTCCATTAGGGATGAGCCAGGATTTTGTACATCCTGTTGCCTCTGAGCTTTGCACCTGCCGCTACAACTACGAGGAGCATCCTTTCAGTCTGCAAAGTTCCCCCTGCTAACTCCTGCTCAGGTTTTTCTCTCTTTTCAGATGTCCCCTGTGTCAGGAGCCATCCTTATGCCTTAGCCTGGGTCAGGAGCCTCCTCTAGGCTTTCCTTTGTTCTCTCCCCAGCTCTGACCATCTCTCCATCACCTGTAAGGGCCTGGCCTCCAGGGTCCATCAGTTCCTGGTTCTCAGGCCTCCCACTCAAGGCTGACACTGAGTGCAGCTCAGTTAAAGCTTGTTGTTAAATGGATGATTTGGGTGGAAATATTTTGATTGTCCTCATCTCTGTATTGAACTATATAGCAGGATTTATTGAGTTTCTACTGTGTAGTTGGCACGGGCCTGGGTGCCATTTTCCTGGTTACGACCTGAGTAAAACCGTCCCTGTTCTCAAAGAACATTGGTCCGGTGGGAGAGAGAGTCATAAAATGTAAACTCCCCTTTCTAAGTAGCCAATTCAGCTTGAAATACAGAGTATGGTGTAGAGGGCAGGTGGCCGTAGGAGCCAGGACAGGCGACGCCTCATTTAGTTGAGGGCTCAGGAGAGATCTCTAGGAAGAAGGAACATTTAAAAGGAGACTTGGAAGTTAATTAAAAGGAAAGTTAAGTTCAAGTGGGAGGAAAGAGGCTGAAGGAAGAGCAGGCAGGAGGCCCCAGGAGGGAACGGCTTCGTCCAGAGAAGGAAGTCAGGCCCCTGGCGCCGCTGAAGAGGGGAGCTCCTACCTGATTCTGCGTGGCCTCCGCGCTCCACTGACCGTCTCCCTTTGGATCCCACGGGGCCTCCTACCTTTGAGAATTACCGGTGGCCGCACACAGTCGGACCTGAGTTGACACTTGTTAACCCTGAGGCAATGCCTTTGACCTTCTGTTCACAAGATACCCCAGCCCCGGCCCCTCTGCTCCCCATCTTCGCTGCTGCCGTCCCAACGCAAACCACTGTCCTCTCTCATCGGGTGCCTTCTGCGTAATCTCTCTGCTCCCTCCCTGTTCCCACCTTCCTGCTGTTGTTAGCACAGCGGCCAGAAGGTTCTTTTAAGACCTAAGCCAGGGAGTGTTGCCTCTCAGCTAAAATCTTCCCAAGGACTTGGCTTCCCATTTCGCTCAGGACAGCAGCCCCAGTCCTCACGATGGTCATGAGGCCATTCCTGACACTCTGGCCACTCTGGCCACCTGCCTGTTCGTCTGGCATCGCCCCCACCACCCCCCCCCCCCGACCGCCCCGACCGGGGGCCTTTGGAGCATCCTGCTCCATCTGGCAAGTTCCTCCCTAGTAGGTCTGCAAAGCACAGTCTCTCACATCCATTCTCTCTGCCTTTGTTCATGTTCCTTCTCTAGACACACTTTAAACCTCAGCTTCCCCCAGTCGGACCCTCTTTTTCCTCGTCATCTTCCAACATGCCATGGATGTAACTCATTCCTCACATTTTTGTTTATTTAATCTTCCTGTGACAATGTAAGCTGCAGAGATGCAGGGATTTTTTTTTGTTTTTTAATCAGTTCTTTTCACTGATGAACGCCAGCGCTTAGGATGCTTTTCAAGGAGTATATGTAACTATTTGTTTAAAAATGGAATGAATGATGTAGGGGAGATACGAGAGCCGATTGTCACCTTAAAAATCCCTCTGGCTATTCCATGGGAACCCCTGCCACTTCTCCCAATGAAGCAAGTGTGTTCACTGTCTTCAGAGCCCAGCCAGGCTCCTTTGCGCCTTTCAAGCAGAGCAGGACTTCCAGTGGACAAGGTTAGAAGGTAGCGGAAGGACCACAGGCTCCATCAAGGGGAAGGAAGAACAGGACATCCTGGGATTCCTGGAGAAGATACCTGGGCAGGGCGGGTCTTCTTACCCTTTGGACATGGACCAATGAAAACAGGCGATGATGGAGTTGGTCTCTTGGGGGAGGCTTGCCCTGGCATATGCCTTTCACCCTGTGGGTCATTGTAGAAGTTGGGCAGAGTTCCTGTGGCTTCACTGCAGCTGTTCCTGGTCATGAACAGAGACTACATGTGGGATGGAGGAGGCTCTGAGATGTCTTAGAGCCTTGTGACCTTTGAAGGTCCATCTGGGGCCAGAGTAGAGCTCTGTGTTTAATAAGCTGGGGTCAGTGGCATCCTTGCCTTTTGTGTGGCTGCTCATGGCAGCTGTAATGAGGGTTGCAGTGGCTGGAAGAAGGGAACAGGCATGAACATGCCACTTATTTCTTCCTGCTTGCCCACCTCTGGCGATGAAAACCCAAGGCTTCATGGGAGCCAGTTCCCTCCCCAGCCAGCTCGGTGATCAGATGCCCAGCAGTGGGTGGGGCACCCTGGGGCCCCTTCCTCTGTCTTGCAGCCTCAGTCCCTCCTGGATTTTCCCCATGAGCTTTATCAGGAAACTCCAGGTCTTTCAAGGCACATGTGAAATAGCCTCAGTTTAACTCTTCTTCATGGTGCAAACTTTTAAAGGAAAAAAGAAACTTTAAAATATTTTTAAAGTTTGTTTGGAAGCACAAAAGACCCAGAATAGCCAAAGACATCCTGAAAAAGAAAAATGGAGCTGGAGGAATCAGGCTCCCTGACTTCAGACTGCATTACAAAGCAATAGTCATCAAAACTGTATGGTACTGGCACAAAGACAGAAATATAGATCAGTGGAACAGGATAGAAAGCCCAGAATTCAACCCACGCACCTACAGCCAACTCATCTATGACAAAGGAGGCAAGAGTATACAATGGAGAAAGGACAGCCTGTTCAATAAGTGGTGCTGGGAAAACTGGACAGCCACATGGAAAAGAATGAAATTAGAACACTTCCTAACACCATATACAAAAATAAACTCCAGATGGATGAAAGACCTAAATATAAGACCAGACACTATCAAACTCTTAGAGGAAAACATAGGCCAAGCACTCTCTGACGTAAACAACAGCAACATCTTCTCAGATCCACCTCTTAGAGTATTGACAATAAAAACAAAAATAAACAAATGGGACCTAATCAAACTTAAAAGTTTCTGCACAGCAAAGGAAACCCTAAACAACACAAAAAGACAACCCACAGAAGGGGAGAAAATCTTTGCAAGTGAATCAACTGACAAGGGATTAATCTCCAAAATTTATAAACACCTTCTGCAGCTCCATACCAAAAAAACAAACAACCCCATCAAAAAATGGGCAGAAGATCTAAACAGATAGTTCTCCAAAGAAGACATACAGATGGCCGAGAAACACATGAAAAGATGTTCAGCGTCACTCATCATTAGAGAAATACAAATCAAAACCATGATGAGGTACCACCTCACACCAGCCAGAATGGCCATCATCCAAAAGTCTACAAACAATAAGAGTTGGAGAGGGTGTGGAGAAAAAGGAATCTAGTACACTGTTGGTGGGATTGTAAATTGGTGCAACCACTGTGGAAGACAGTATGGAGATGCCTTAGAAAACTAAACATAGAACTACCATTGGATCCAGCCATCCCACTCCTGGGCGTCTATCCAGAGAAAACCATGACTTGCAAAGACACACGTACTCCAGTATTCATTGCAGCACTGTTTGCAATAGCCAAGACATGGAAACAACCTCAATGTCCATCGACAGAGGAGTGGATCCAGAAGATGTGGTACATATACACAATGGAGTATTCCTCAGCCATTCAAAGGAATGAAATACCGGCATTTTTAGCAACATAGATGGACCTAGAAATTATCATGCTAAGTGAAGTCAGCCATACAATGAGACACCAACATCAAATGCTTTCACTGACATGTGGAATCTGAAAAAAGGACAGACTGAACTTCTTTGCAGAACAGATGCTGACTCACAGACATTGAAAAACTTGTGGTCTCTGGAGGAGACAGTTTGGGGGGTGGGGGGATGTGCTTGGGCTGTGGGATGGAAATCCTGTGAAATTGGATTGTGATGCTCATTATATAACTACAGATGTCATAAATTCAAAAAAAAGAAAGAAAAATATTCCATGCATGTGATGTACAGTCAAGTCTAAACTCTGTAAAATGTGTGTCTCTACCAAAAAAAAAAAAAAAAAAAGGAAAAAAGAAATGCAGGCAGACCTTAAGAAGGCGCTTGTCACTGCAGCATGGAACTTAAGAAAGACAAGCCTACTGGTCTGTGAACATAGAGACTCCATTGCGGTTGTGCATGCATGCATGAATCTTGTGCATGCATGTTTTTGGAAATGCATGGTGTGTGCACACGTTTGTGGGCAAGTAGCGTGGGTATGCGTGTTTCCATGTGCACATGTGTGTGGTCATGTGTGGTTATACCTGCGGGCATATGTGTTGGTGGGCTCACATGCATGCTCATTTAAAGAAATGGACCAGCCAACATAGGTGAACCCTGTCGAGCAAAACTGAGGACTGACTTCGGGGACAGACTCTGGTTTTATTGTTTCTTGTGTCCTTCCCCCAAGTCATCCTTTAATCATCCACCTCACTGTGCTCAGAGCCACGTCACCTGCTCAGCTGCCCTCTCGGAAGCCCCTCCCCTCTCTCGGGGTCTCCAGGGTGGTGTTCTAAGGACAGTGTGATTGCCAATGGCTCTTCAAAGTCACCAGGAGGACTCTGTCACCAGCACAGTTTAAAGCGCCCTCCCCCTTCTCAGATCTGGAAGGAGGCTGTGTCTTTTGTGACCTTGCAGCTGGCCGCCTAACTTAGAGGTCAGGCAGGGATGGATGGTTCTGCTGCCTGGGAGAGGAGGAGCTTCTGGGTCCCTCCTCCCTCGGTGGCACTTGGCTCCTCTGGCTCTCCGTTCCCCAGTCTGTCCCTCAGGTCTGGACCCGCACACAGCGGTTCCCTAGGATTGACTCCTAGCTCTGCGTCTCCCCAGCTGGAGAGAGAGCTGGCGTCATGGCTCTGAGCTCAGCCCAATTTCTCTGTATCAGAAAAAGACAGTGTTCGTGTGGGAATCACCTGAGGAAGACACGTGGACATCTGAGCACAGCGCTTGGCACATAGCTGGTGCTCCTTGTGGTAATTAATGGCAGAGGTAAATGGCAGACAAGGTGCCTTTCACATCTGCTGGCTTGAGGACACCAAGAACGTCTTAAATAACTTTGTATCCCTGGCGTGTTCAACAGTGCTGAGTGCTCAACAGGGCTGAGTGCACGGTTCCGGCTCCTGAAAGGTTCATTGTAAGATACAATCAAAGGATGCACCACCAGCACCTCCCCCTTCCCTTCCTTCGAGGTTAATATCTCTGCTGAGAGAGGGCTTGGATGCTGGACCAAAACATGTCAATTTATGCTTTGGGGGCAGGAAGGGGGTGGCGGCAGGAGACACGGGCGCAGTTAGGTCTGAGGACAGTGGAGAGGTGTTAGAAGGGACACCAGGAGGTGATCGAAGTGGCCAAATCTTCCTTCACTCATTCAATTTATCAAACACCGTTTCCTCCCATTTTTAAAAACTGAGGGAAAGACACACACACTAAAAGGGTACATGGACCCATGTTTTAAGGGGGCGGTTCCGAGGCGTTAAGCGCGTTTATGTCGTTGTGCAGCCTTCATCACCGTCCATCTCTGGAGCTGTCGCCTCTTCTCCGACGGAAACCCCTTCCCCTTAAACCACCCCTGGGAAAATGGAGCAGAGTCTCCTGTCACCCGGAGCAGAGGGATTGCCTTTAGATATTTTTAGTGCTGTAACTCTATGAAGCTGCCGTGCTCCGCCGGGGGCACGTTCTTGTCACCCCTTAGACACAGTCCATGCCCCAGTTTTGTCAAAGGTCGTGCAGTTTCCTCTCGCCCCGCTCTGGGTACCCTTGAGCATGGTGGACACATTAGAGGTCGCTGTTCCTGAGTCTAAGCCCCTCCTGACCCACCACCCTGGCTTTAGGTACCAAGGAGGTGTGGGGGTGGCGGGGTGGGAGAGGATTCACAGGGTGTATGTTTAAAGCACACATTTAGTTGGTTCTTTAAACATGACGCAACTGGCTTATCCAGCCTGGATTAGTACCACACAGCCAGCTGACACTCGTATGATTGTTTGGGGTTTTAAAAATATGCGCAGCACGTGACATAAAGTCAACGGTAGAAGGAGGTAGGGGGCGGGGCACTGGGTGAGCTCGCTGAGACCTCATTTAAATAGTGAGTGTGGCTCCCTCTTCTGTCACCTCTGTGGCGTCTTTGCTGCAAAGCCACCAAAGTCACAGCATCTGCACATGGATTCAGTTCTTCCTTTAGTAACGAGTCAGGACATGGGCGCTGTGCTGGATGCTGGCGCAGGGGCCCATCCGACCTCAGGGCTTGTAACAGTGACTCTTTGAGGAGGCGTTTTCACGCAGGGGGCACAGGGTGCTGACTGCAAAACTGGGGCTCGGAGGACCCCGCTGGGCTAGCGCTTTGCGGGGAATATCCTGAGGACTCATTATTTTTGAGGCATTTGTTCTACTGCACAAAAATACACATGTATTTGCATAGATTAGAAAATGCACAATAACAAATATCCCATTTCTCAAAATCGTCTCTAAACTTAAGAAATTTACAGACGTCTCTGTATATGTAAGTGTGCGTATACGTATTCTTTGCATATATCTCTATATATGTACACACACACACACACACACGCACATGCTCTGGTGGATGCATTTTAAAGAAAAATAAGATTATATTGTCCACCATGAAAGTATTTTTCCTAAGTGCTTACTTGCAGTTGAATGGATGGCTCTTCTCTGAAGGGATGTATAGCCATTTGCTGTAAGTCAAAGTCTGAGTGACATGAAAATGCAAAAGTATTGCCAGAACAATGTTGCCGGAGTGGTGGGAGGTCGGGACGAAGAACTCAGCGGTCAGATGCCGGCCACTGGAGCAGCTCAGGACTGCGTCACTCTCTCCTCCCCACAGGAAGAGGTTAGGGAAATACGCTGTAGGAATCATTAAAAAATCACGTTTTTATTTCTTTTAGGGCCACACCTGAGGCATATGGAAGTAGCCAGGCTAGGGGTTAAGTCTGAGCTGCAGCTGCCAGCCTACACCACAGCCACAGCAATGCCCAGTCTGAACTGAATCTGCAACCTATACCTCAGCTTGTGGCAACATAGGATCCTTAACCCACTGAGCGAGGCCAGGGAGTGAACCTGCATCCTCACAGACACTGTGTTGGTTCTCAACCTGCTGAGCCACAATGGGAACCCCAAGGCGCGCATTCTTCTAGCAGGGAGCTCAGAGTCCAGGTCTTGGGCGAAACTATAAAATCCAAGTATTGATCCTTTCCTAATCCATGCGTTGAGGGATGGCTGGATGCTGGGCCTTGCCTGGGGCCTTGGGCTGGAACGGGGGCGGGTGGGGGGCAGGATACGATTCTAACCCTCACTGAGCTTGGTCTCCCCAGGGAAAGGCTGCCTGGAAAGCCAGCAATGGGGAGACCAGGTCCTCTGCCAGCAGCTGGGAGCCTCAGGCACTTAGAGAGCTTGGGGGGGGGGCACGTAGAGAACAGATGGGCGGGGCCCTCCTCTGCAGGTGTCGTGGGAGCCTCTGAGTTAAGTCCTGGCTAAGGGACGTTTCTGAGGTGTGGGCGGCTGTCGTCCCAGGGAAGGGGAGCAGCACGTTCAAAGGTGCCGACGTGTGGGAAAGTAGGAGGCACCCACAGAACAGCGACGCTTGACACCAGGAGCAGAGGCCGACGCCTGGGGGGAAGAAGCAGGACCTCCAGATAATGTCGGAGGGAGGACAGACTTGTGGTTGACCGGGGGAGGGGGAGGGGAGGGAGGGGTGGCGCTGGCATTTGCGACGAGCAGATGCCAACTATTCCACATAGAGGGATCAACAACAAAGTCCTACTCTATAGCGCGGGGATCCACGGTCAGCATCCTGCGATAAACCATAAGGGAAAAGAATATGAAAAGGAAGGGGTGTGTGTGTGTGTGTGTGTGTGTGTGTGTGTGTGTGTGTGTGTGTGTGTGTGTAATTGAGTCACTTTGCTGTACAGCAGAATCGAACACAGCATTGTAAATCAGCTCTACTTCAATAAGATAATTTTCTTATTGAGAGGAAGACAGACCCTGATGCAGAATAAGGGGTAAGAACTTGATCGAGGGCAGACCCTGTGCAGAGGAAACTGGTGTCAGGTTTAGCTGTCCCCGGGCAGGGGTCAGAATTGCCTCTGTTCCATGAACTGGTTTTGAGGCTCATTTCAGAAGGTCCCTGATTAGCGGATGATCCCTTATCTCCTCACAGGTCACCGAGCCCCACATCTGCTTCGACTCAATGACTTTCTGCACTGTTACATTTTTTCCCCAAAGCATTTAAAGGTTTGTCGAAGGACTGTCATTCTAAAATAGAAGCGTGTGTGTGTGTTTCTATCCCAACGGTCGAGCGCTTTGTTACGGAGGATTGTGAGGCGAGGGTGCCACCTGCTTTATCTCAGGTCATCTCACCTCCCTATCTCCCTCGAGAAGCATCACGTGGGTGTCCAGCAAGCACTCCAGCCCTGCTGTCGCAGCGGAGCTCGACAACGTTTAAGGCTTTTCCTTTCTTCTCTGGCGTGTCAGGAGTCCCGTTCCTTTGGTTGGAAGGTCGGTGGGCTCCCGAGTCCCGTGCGGGTTGGCTGTGCTGCTCAGTGTCCACTCCTGTTTCCCTCCTGCCCCCGTAATAGACCCTCCACACCCGCTCTTCTCCCCAGGTCTTCACTGTCAAGGTTAATGGCATCATAATCCACCCGTTACCTGAACTCAGGCAGGACAGAGTGGTAGAGAATGTGCTCTTTGCAAGCAGGTCTGGGTCCGAATCCCAGCTCTACCTTGTGAACAGGTGGCCTGGTTTTACCTTGATTTTCAGGTTCGTTTCCTCTAAGTGGGCATATGATGCTTTAACAGTACCACGGATGCAATTTATGTGACAGCATCTATCCTAGTGCCCGGTGCCTAGTAGGTACTTACGGACCCCTCTCCATCAACTCTTGATGTCCCCCCCTCCCCGCCCGCCGCATCACGTGAAAGATGTGGCGGCAACATGTAACCTGAACCAGCCAGGCTCTTCTCGGCTCCACACCTTTGCCAATCTCTTACCTGGATGAAAGGTAGCTCACTCTCCTCTTGTCGCACGCAGGTTTCTTTCTGGACTCCTGCTTTCCTTGGACGCTGTTCAAATACCCCTGGCTCCTTGAGAGACAGGTTAAAGGAATAGATTGTGGCAAATGTTAACTCTTCTTTTGTGACCCTGAAAGGGTCAGAATCATTCCAATGCCAGAGGCAAAGAGAGCTGTGGACCGTGATGTTTGGTTCCTGGAGAAGCAGGTGTCCTCCTGGACCTTCCCGCCCAGGCTCTGCAGACACACAGACAGACGTTCCTCTTCCTTGCAGACCAAAGGGGTCACTCTCGGAAGATGGGGGTGATCTGGTGTCTGGGGGATGTGAAGCCCCAGCCTTGGGCTTAGAGCCAGGTGTCCAGGTGCAAATCCAAGTTCTGATGGCTCCCACCGAGAATGTCACTAGTCAGAAGGATGCACCTGCCTTTTTTTTTTTTTCTTTTTGCCATTTCTTGGGCCACTCCCATGGCATATGGAGGTTCCCAGGCTAGGGGTCAAATCGGAGCTACAGCCACCGGCCTACGCCAGAGCCACAGCAATGTGGGATCCGAGCCACGTCTGCAACCTGCACCACAGCTCACGGCAACACCCGATCCTTAACCCACTGAGCAAGGCCAGGGATCGAACCTGAAACCTCATGGTTCCTAGTCAGATTCGTTAACCACTTCACCACGCATCTGCCTTTTTAACTCTTTTTTATTTTTAATATCTTTTTAGGGCTGCACCCATGGGATATGGAGATTCTCAGGCTAGGGGTCAAATCAGAGCTGCAGCTGCCGGCCTACGGCAGGGCCACAGCAATGCCAGATCCGAGCCATGTCTGCGACCTACACCAACAGCTCACGGCATTGCAGGATCCTTAACCCCGAGTGAGGCCAGGGATAGAACCCGCAACCTCATGGTTCCTAGTCAAATTCGTTTTTGCTGAGCCACGAGGGGAACTCCTCCTTTTCTCTCTTCCTTGCAAATAAGTGGAGACGTGACTCACAGCCCCACCTGGAAATTGCAGGACTCGGTGGAGCACTGCAAACGGATCCTTGGGCAGCTTGGAACAGGGGATTTAGTTCTGATTTTCAGACTTTAATTCAGTCTTCTCACTTTGAACATCTAGACAGAAAGGCCTGGAGACATTAGGTGACTTGCCTAAGGTCACATGTTAGCCACTAGCAGCCAGGGTTCTAGGACCTTTTGGCTACATCTCTTGGGCTTTTCTTTCTCTGAGGAATATCCCACCCGAACCTAGTAGGGACCCTCTGTATCCTGGTATCCATCCCAGAGTTCTCATGGGGCTGGGTCCAGTTCTGTTACAGTTCTTCACCCCAACTTCAGCTTGACCTGCTGTGAAAGAAGTGGAAACCAAACCAAACCAAATGAACCAGCAAAACCCAGGGCTTTGGGAATGCAGCAGGTCACTCAAGTGGGAAGACGTTTTTCTTTCAGATGTTCACTCATTTGTCATCTGTGTGAGGTCACTAAGTGTTGACTTGTTGTGATCAACTTTGGAAGACCTTTCTGTGGTGTAGGTTATGTTCTTCAAAGAATCTGACAGCCCTTGGATTTAAATCCCAGCAAGGCTGCTTCTTTGCTGTGTGGCTTTGGGGAAGCTGGTCAGTCTCTCTGAACTTCTTTCCTCATCTGTCATCTCAGCTAATGCCTACCTTAGACTGTCTTTTTTGTTCTGTTTTGTTTGTTTCTTTTTTTATTTAGGGCTGCACCTGCAGCATATGGAAATTCTCAGGCTAGGGGTCGAATCAGAGCTGCAGCTGCCGGCCTGCACCAGAGCCACAGCCACACAGGATCTGAGCTGTGTCTGCAACCTACACCGCAGCTCACGGCAACGCTGGATCCTTAACCGACTGAGCGAGGCCAGGCATCAAACCTTTGTCCTCATGGGTCCTAGTTGGGTTTGTTCCTGCTGAGCCACGATGGGAACTCCCTAGATAGGCTTTTCAAAAGACACGAAACAGTTTTCTGTCACCCTGAAGATAGTAGAGCCATTTTAGTTCTTGAGCACTTAAATCGTAAACTCTTTGGGGTTTGTACGTTGTTGATTAAAACCCCCCAAGACCCTCCTTGGAGTTTGCCTCAGTTAATGACAAAATGCCTTCCCAAGGAGGCAGAGTACGTATGTAAATATGTGTGTGTGCGCATTTATGATGTAAGTCATTCTTTCCTCGGGTCCTTCTGTTTGGGGGGGGGGGCTCTGTGTTATGTCAGCAAACATTTGCTAGTACCCACTGTGTGTGGTGTGCCAAGGGCGCAGGGGTATGACAGATTTATTGAGAAGGTACTGACAGCTCACCCAGGAGAGGACTGATGGCCTGAAACTTGGAAGCTTCTAGAATGTAAGTCTGGCTAAGAAATAGTGGGTGGGGAGGTCAGAAGAGAACATGGGCTTTGAAGTTGAAAGGAGCCCTTCTCAATCCCCTTTTGACCAATGGTTAGCAGCGGAGCTTTGGGAACAGCTACTTAACCTCCGTGAACCTACCTTCTTCGTTAATACTGTGAAGGTGACCACACTTAGGTGGCTCACTGGCGCCTAGAGGTAAGGTGTCCTCTTGGACGGAGCAGTGGCACATGGCAGGGTCAGTGCTGGGTCAGTAGACGTGGTCCTATATTTCATTTGGACAGGGCAGTGCCTTCCAGCAGGACCGTGTTGAGATGGTGACCGAGCAGTGGGTTCTCTCCTGGGTCACCTGCAGGTTCAGAGGTGCCTGGAGCATCCCAGGCCCTGCCCTTGCCGATGCGGGCTGGGCATGTGCTGTTCCCCGTCCACGAGGGTGAGGACGACACGGGAAGGGGTGGATTACTTTCAGCAGAACTGACATGGCCCTGAACTGCATCCACCAGCAGCCGAGCTTTGAACTCAAGACACCTGGAATACAGGTTAAGAGAGAAACGTCCGAAAAGGCACCTGAGAGTAAAAATGGCAGCTGGTGCCTGGCTGCAGAGAGGAGAGCGGACGTCTGGGCTTTGCCATCAGAGAAGGATGTGTAGGTGGTGGGGATGGAGAGACAGAGAGAGACAGAGAGAGGAGAGAGAGATAAAGTGAAAGAGAGAGGGAGGGAAGGGGTTGGAGGGAGGGAGGGAGAGAGAGAAGGGGGGGATGGTTTGGGGAGGGACAAACGCAGCCCATCCGAGGGCAGTCTACCTACACACCAGGGCGTGGGGCATCTCAGATCTCAGCTGCCATTCCGGGGTCCAGTTCACTGTAGTTTTATTAAACCGCGGGAATTCTGCTCTTGAATACTCGGGGATCTTTTCCCTTTGGTCTTTCTGTCCAATCCACTTGACGTTCAGCTAGTGGCATCTCTCTGTTGAACTTCCTGACCCAGCGCTTCTCACCCTGAGTCCAGGGCTTTTCCCGGCACGCGCATCATGTTTGCATTAACTTGCCAGCGATGACCCGCGTGCAGAGCCTTGGCAGAGCGTGGAGCGGTGTTGCTCACACCCACCACGTCCTCTGAGCCTCCCAGCCGACCCGAGAGGCAAGCCTGCTGCTTCTCCAAGTGCTTCCGACCCAAGTCCTTGCCTTCTAGCTGGCCAGGAGTTTGCTGCTGGCCATGGGCCTCCCGGAAGGACCTCGGGGTGTAATGCCCCCCATTGTAATTCGTGAGCAGATCTCTTAGTCAAATGGATCTAAGGGACGTCTTTGTTGTTGTTCTTTCTGAACAGTTTTGCAGAAGTAAAGATTTGATGGCTAAGGAAATGGAGATTTTTCATACGGACAAGGAAATCCCTTGAAATCTCCAGGATGGTTTTGAGCTCTTGTTAGTTTTTATATCAAAAGCAATTAAGAGGCACAGCAGCTGAGGGAATAAAATTAACCAGAGTGGTGACAGTTTCTTCTGATGGAAAGGGCTGGAAATCGGTCAGGGCTGCTTCTTCTGAAAGAACAGCTGGCGTGTGTGTTTTTCATTCTGTCTCATCTATCCATCCATCATCTATCCAGCTGTTTTTTTTTTTTTTTTTTAATGCAGTTTAGTAGCCCACTGGCTCGTCCTCATAGCCTATGCATGAGACATGACTCATACCAGATGGCTTGTGTGTGTGTGTGTGTGTGTTTCAGAAAGGAGGCAGGCTGGAAGGTGACATCATCCAAAACAATGTTTTGAAGGAGATCCTTCGTGGCTCTGCAGTAACAAACCCGACCGCTATCCATGAGGACGTGGGTTAGATCCCTGGTCTCGCTCAGTGGGTTAAGGGTCTGGTGTTGCAGTGAGCTGCGGTGTAGCTCGAAGACTCTGCTCCAGTCTGGCTGTGGTGTGGGCCGGCAGCTGCAGCTCTGATTCGACCCCTAGCCCTGGAACTTGCATGTGCTGCAGGTGAAGCCCTGAAAACAAATAAACAACCCCCACCAAAAAACAAAAAAAACAAACAAACCAAAATGATGTTTGAGGCATCTTATATTTTCTGAGTACATACAGTGTGCATTTTTTGTTTGTTTGTTTGTTTGTTTGTCCTTTTAGGGCCACACCCATGGCATATGGAAGTTCCCAGGGTAGGGGTCAAGTTGGAGCTGCAGTTGCCGGCCTATACCACAGCCACAGCCACACCAGATCCAAGCTGCATCTGTGACCTACACCACAGCTCTCGTGAACACCGGATCCTTAACCCACTGAGCGAGGCCAGGATTGAACCTGTGTCCTCATGGATACTAGTCAGATTCCCTTCTGCTGCGCCACGACGGGAACTCCCAGTGTGTGTATTTTCTGAGTGCATACAATGTGCAGGTGCCTTTCACATATTATCACATTTATTCCTACAACAGACCTACCAGGTGGGTGGTGCTCTCCTGCTTTGGCAAATGAAGAAACCGAGGCTCAGAGAGGTGAAATGATTCTCCCAAGAATGTCACACACCTGGCAGGTGGCAGAGCCAGGATTCAAACTCGGGTTTGACTCCAAAGGTGGTTTACCCCCAGCATAGCACAGTGCCGTCCGCAAGCCTGCCTTTATTAGAATAACAATGGTAATAACCCCAGTGGCCGAGCCAGTGAGTGTTGAAGCCTTACTCTGTGCCCTGCTAACCATTTTTATGTCACCCTCACGCGAACTAGGAGTTGGGTCTAATTGCTTCTCCAAGCCTTTCGATGGAGGAAGTGGTGGCTCAGGGAGGTTAAGTAACTTTCCTAAGGTCACACAGCTGGAAGGGGATGAATGTGGGACTTAAAACCAAGCTGAGTTTGCTTTCACAATTGGTACCTTTAACCATGACTCTTACATCTCCTGATGGGGGTTACCTTGGGCCAGCTGTTGGTTTGTTTGTTTGTTTGCTTTTTTTTAGGGCCACACCTGCGGCATATAGAAATTCCAAGGCTAGGGCTCGAATCAAAGCTACAGCTGCTGGCCTATACCACAGCCCCAGCAACACAAGATCCAAGCCGGATCTGTGACCTATGCTGCCACAGCTCACGTTAACGCCGGATCCTTAACCCACTGAGTGAGGCCAGGGATCGAACCCACATCCTCATGGATCCTAGTTGGGTTCGTTAGTGCTGAGCCATGGCAGGAACTCTTGGGCCAGCTGTGTATATAGTAGGAGCTCTTAGAGTAAATATCTGGGAGGTATCCATCTGTAGTTCCTCATTCTCCCTCCTGTACTCCAGCCAGACACAGTTCCCCAGAAACGACCCTGCTGCCTTTCCCCAAGCTTTTCTTCTGCCCTAAACTGTCACTCCATCTTTCCCTCATGCCCAAGACCTACCCATTCTTCAAGGGGGAGCCGAGATGGCAGGCAGGCTTCATCAGTACTGACCCGCACTTAGAAATGGGGCAAACCCCGAGTCGGTCTGGTGAACTCGTGTGTAGCTGTGTTGGACGTGACTCCAGTTCCGTTACAGGGCACCTCTGTCTGCCAGGATCTCCATCCTGCTGTGGGTCGGAGCTTTCACTTTCGTCCTGGAGAAGCAGCTGTGGTTCTACTGAACATGGTTCCAGGCTTGTTCCCCTCGGACCAGCGTTATAGATGAGGGCCTGGTGCAAATGGGGGATGTCAACAAGATCCCTTTCCGCTCCAGCCACTCTGCTGCCTTCACTGGCTGTGAACTCTTGGCTCACACTCCTGCTTCTTGACACATGAGGTCTCTACTGCATGCTGTGCTACTTTTAAGGGCCATTTAAAAATTTTTATTTATTGGCCATGCTGGTGGCATGTGGAGGTTCCTGGTCCAGGGATCGAACCTGTGCCACAGTTGTGGGCAACGCTGGATCCTCAACCACCTGCGATACAAGGGGACTTCCAGGAACCAGCTTTAATTCGCTTTTACCTTGGACAGAGCCCTGCCCCCCACTCTGAGCTAGCCTCACCCTTTAGCCCCTCCTCGTGGAAAAGCCGAGAGCCTAATTAGGACTAGAACTATTATTTGTGGAATTGGCTTTCATCTTTGCTGGACTGTAAGCTCCTCGAGGGCAGGGACTGTTTGATCATCCATCTCTGGGTCCCCAGCCCCTATCTTTTTTTTTTTTTGTCTTTTTGTCTTTTGTTGTTGTTGTTGTTGTTGCTATTTCTTGGGCCGCTCCCGTGGCATATGGAGGTTCCCAGGCTAGGGGTTGAATCGGAGCTGTAGCTACCGGCCTACGCCAGAGCCACAGCAACGCGGGATCCAAGCCGCGTCTGCAACCTACACCACAGCTCACGGCAACGCCGGATCGTTAACCCACTGAGCAAGGGCAGGGACTGAACCCTCAACCTCATGGTTCCTAGTCGGATTCGTTAACCACTGCGCCACGACGGGAACTCCCCCCAGCCCCTATCTTGATGCCTCGTACCTGACATTGATCAGCTGTCCATAACCAGTAGCAAGAATGCGAATAAAGTGGGCAGAAAACTTACAGTGGCTTTTCCCATCACCCCCACTGACATGGCTTTGCATGTTTAGGCACTTCGTGCTAGTAGGCGTCATCACGGTACCTCACTTACAGTGTTTTGGCCTCGCCTTCAGCAGACAGAAGTTCCAGGGCCAGGGGTCAAAGCTGCGCCATGGCTGTGACCCAAGACACTGCAATGACCATGTTGGATCTTTAACCTGCTGCACCACCAGGGAACTCCAGTACCTCACCTATATTTGCTGGTGACCAATATATGTATGTGTGGACCTTAACTTGAAGAATACACACACACACACACACACACACACACACACAATCTGAAGTTGCATAGACATGAGCCTGCACCCCAATTCTTCTTGTAAGCTCTACGTCTGTGTGTAAGATAGTTTTTTTGTTTTTGTTTTGTGTTTTTTTTTAAGTGGCTGTTCCCAGGGCCTGTGGAAGTTCCTAGGCCAGGGATTGAGTCCGAGCCCCAGCTGTGCCCCGCGCTGCAGCTGCAGCCATGCTGGCCGCATTCACCCCCTGCACTGGGCTGGGGATTGACATCACAGCTCTGTAGTGACCCAAGCTGCTGCCCTCGGATTCTTAACCCATCACGCCACAGTGGGAACACCAAGATCGATTTTTTTTTTCCCCCCGAACTTCTGTTTCCTCAGAAGGACCAGCAGAGGAGAGAACGAGCATCTTCTATGAATGTCATCCAGGTAGAACATGACATTGCAGGTAACGCACCTGTCTGGCGCCTGACTCAGGCCAGCTCGTGAGAATGAGTGGCTTCCTTTATTCTTTGTCTGATACTGTGGCTGTTACTGCTAATGTTGATGGAGCATCCGAAACAATGATATTTTACTCATATATATGTAGAAGGTCTTATCCCTGAATATCAATATCCATCCTAGAGTTAATATATCCTATGTATTATGTCCGAGTAGATTGGTACAGTGAGTTGGACCATGAGCCAAAATGAGCCGTCTCGTGCTCTAGCCTGGATTCTGCAACCTCGCCCTGTGTTTACTTTTCAATAGCAACATCTGGAGAAGTCACGATTGTATTAATAATTACCACTAGAGGAGTTCCTGCCGTGGTACAGTGGGTTAAGGATCTGACTTCAGAGGTGGGGGTTCTACCCCTGGCCCGGTGCCTTGGGTTAAAGGATCCAGCATTGCCGCAGCTGTGGCTTAGGTTGCGTCTGCATCAGTTCCTGGCCAGGGAGCTTCCATATGCCACAGGGGCACCTATACAATAATAATTGAAAAAATGGTACAATAATTACTGTTGGATTTTTAAAAAGGAATTGGTGATTCCCACATCACATGCACTGTGCCAGGTGCTCTCCCTGTAGGGGACTCATTTTTCCTCACAATCACTGATTTTAGAATATGGAGTATAGTTGCTTTACAATATTGTGTTAATTTCAGGTGTACAACAGAATGATTCGGTTATACATGTATTCATTCCTTTTCAGCTTCTTTCCCCAAATAAGTTACTGCAGAATATTGAGTAGCGTTTCCTGTGCTAGACAGTAGATCCTTGTTGCTTCCCTGTTTTATATATAGTAGTACAGTCATTCGTTTCTAAGAGGAGGGAGCCAGTGCTCAGAGAGGTCAAACGACCTGCTCAAGGTCACGCACCACTGGTGAGTGATGCGTCTGGTATCTAACGCCGGTTCTGTGTGAGGTGCAAGCCAGAGCTCTGGGGGTTCCACTGCTGGCTTTAATCCCATGCCTTTGAGCCCCCTGCAGGTTGTGCTTGCTCTCCAAGACTGTCTCCACCCTTTGACGGCTTGCATCTGGTGGTGGATCTGGTCTCACCCATTAGAAACATTCTCTCTGCAGAGACCCCTGCCTGAGTGTGATACCGTGCAGCGGATTTCTGGTCTGAGGGTTTTAAATTAGCCATGTCATTTCAAGCTGTGCGAGAGGCTCAGAAGCCTGCTTCCACCCTGCGTCGTTAAATCAAGCAACACAAGTGGGAAGAAAATCCAGTGCTGCCTCCAGTCAAAAGGGAAGAGGACCTAGGCTCCTTGGTGCCAGGCGTCTTTGCTGACATCCCATCTGACACTCGAGAAGGAGCCTTCATTTACCTGCAGATGGTGCTGTTCTGGGTGACAAGGAGACTGGCGCTGGCAGCTTTTCTGAGAGCAACACTGACACATGGCCACTCCTGCAAATTAGAAACCCCATCTGGGCTGACGCATGAGGTAGGAACAACAGGTCCAGCAGCCAGTGTGATAAAAACAGCAGAGGGAGATGCCAGGATGGGGAGGCACTTTTCAGGGTCCCTGCAGCGCTCTGCAGCCTCCGTTTTTATATTTAGCATCTGCAGCTAGGCTACTTGTGGTGTTGATCAGAGCTCCTCCACTGGCCTTTTACCAATAGAAGCATGTGTTTGTGGACCTATTGGGGTTGATAGAGAGCAAAAATAACACCCATCATTTACGGGAGCCCAGCATTGCTCTGCGCCTTGAGTTTTATTTCTATCAACTCCAGAAGGTAGCGGACATCCTCTTTGCAAATGAGAAAAAGGAAGTATGCGCATCACTGGAACACATCGTGGTACAGCAGAAGTGAACCCAACATTGTAAGTCAGCTCTGTTTTAAGAAAACTTTAAAAGATGGAGAAACGAAAACTACACTTCAGAGAGTTTGTCTTAGATTGCAGAAAAAAAAATCATTGCTGTTCTTATTGCTGATGCGGTTTTGCTTCTGTTTTTAATGTCACTGAGAAGAGGGGGAAATGAGAGAAGCACCATAGATATTTGGTACAGATTTTCAACCTGTATTCAAAGGGCACACCTCCTGTGCAGGTCATTCTTCCTTCCAGCTTAGAGGAGAATTACCCCAGAAGCCTAATTAGCAGAGCTTTATTCAGTGAGGTGTCTCTGAGCAGTAAGATAGATTTTTCCAGAAGGCTCCACAGTTTGAGTCCCACTCAACAGTGACTTTCTTAGACTTGTTCCAAATTGCCCACTTATTTACTCTGTTTGGGTTTCAGATTCCCTTTGGTTAAAAGAATGCAGCGGTGGAGTTCTCTGGTGGTGCAGTGGGCTAGGGCTCTGGCATTGGCACTGCAGTCCCTCTGGTCCCTGCTGTGGTGCAAGTTTGATGGATCCCTCACCTGGGAGTTGCCACGTGCCATGGATGCAGGCACCCCCCCTCCCCCTGCCAAAAAAAAAAAAAAGAAAAAAGCAAGAATGGAGTGGTGTTGGAGAGGAGAGGAGGGGGCTGCAGTGCTGTGCTGATAAATGTGTGAAACTGGCTCTAAAGGGGAAAAAAAAAAAGAGTCACAACAGGGGTTGATTTCCACGATGCTCTCACCACTTGTAAAAACGCACCACTCTGTGAATGGTTTCCCTAGACATTCAATTTAAAAACAGCGTGATTATACTCAGCGCCTGCAAACTTGGTTTGGCCGTGACTGGTGTTGGGGGCGGGGGCAGGGGGCTGCAGTGTGGGGAGAGAATTTGCAGATTTTGCCTTTAACCACTTGCTTCTCTGAAGCTCTCAGGAGCCATAGCTAATAGGCACAGGGAGCTAAGCTACAAGCATTTTACTGTCACCTGGGGCTCTGACCCCACACCCTGTTGGGGAGTGCCTGGGACTTACGTTCAGCTATAGAAAGAGATTCTTCTCTCACCATGAAGTAGGTTTAAAACTCTGGTGGACCAAAACTATCCACTTGGTTTCTACTGAAAAGTCCATCGGGGAATCTTAAATTTTAATGGCTTATTGCAGGGGAAAGTTAAGCTTCCCACTGCCCAAAGAAAAGTCCTGCCTATATCACTTCCTCTGCGCTTAACTGCACAGAAACTACGGCACCAGTCTGGAATCAGGAGGGTCTGGAATCAGAGTTGTTTGGCTTTGGACATTGGGTCTCGGGGGGGGGGGGGTCCCCAGAAAACCAGATGCAGACAGCACTGCTCTGTTGCTGCTGGTGCCGGGACCTCAGACAACTTCTGTCTTTCTGCTCCACCAGCCCTTCCACGTGGCTTTCGTCCTGCAGCTGGAAGAGGGCTGCTTTAGTGTTCACTCTTCTTTTCTGTCTGTGTCAAGATAGAAGATGGAGTCAGAGAGGGGACCCGTAGCCCAAGCGTTGTGCAGCTGAGGCTCCTCCTTCTAAGCCTTCTTGTGCTTTCCATCTGGCAAGGAGTGGTTTCTCTCAGGAAGCAGGAGAGAATCCTAAGATCGCTTCCAGCTGCAAGAGAGTGAGGAGTGAGAGTGTGTGTTTTCAAGTCGGCGAACTACATTCCCTGAAAAGGTCTTTTTTTATTTTAAGGAAGGAGGGGAGTGGGGATGTCGAATGTGTGGTTGACAGTGTGAGACCCACACAGACCCTTCGGGATCAGCTCAGGATGAGGGGTCTGAGACGGGTCCTTAGTAAACGTTGGTGGAACCTGACTGAACCGTCATCATCATTGTTTTGACGATGTCGAAGCAGCCAGGCAAGTTCTGCAGAAGTATTGGAGTGGGATTTTCTTGGAAAAAGCATCTCATTACTTGCTATGGAGGCCAATAAGTTGCAACAAGTGGATTGTAGTCCTGTCGTGGTGGGCAGATGCTCTTGCAACAGATGGATCAGTCTATGATCGTGGAGTAAAAATATATTGATCATTTCCTGGGTCTTTTTTTTTTTTTTTAAAGTTAATTTTTTGGAACACCAAGCCTCTCTTCCTGGCAAGACTTCCCCGGCTTCCTTGACTGGCCAGAGCATTTCTTGCTAGGATCCGTGGGGCTTCCACTTTTAGGCTGGGTCACATGGCCAGTACCAGGCGGCATTTCAGAGTTCACACTCTTAACCACTAGGCAGTGTTGCCTCAGAAGACCCAAAGAAAGAGGATTTTTTCCCAGCCAGATGGACAAGCCTTATCATAGCAGAGCATTGCATCTTGGAGCCGCCAGTTAGCATTCTCGGGTACGACGTGCCAAGGGTCTCTAAACCGTGTCCCGTCCAGAGCACCGCCATCCCCTTCCTTTACCCCAGTGGTGAGGTCAGAGGATACCTTGGGATCTTGTTTCGGGGAGGATTCGGCCTCACTCACCTCTTAGGCAATAGTAACACCCGTATTTTATCTTCTGTGGAATATGAGTGTTGAGACTCATACCCAGAACATGTACTGCCCTGTTCACACCTCATGACAGTCTGTGAGGCTGTTACAAGTGTCATCACTCATGAGGAAAGAGGTTCAGAGAAGGAAAGTTACTATCTTAACTTTGCCTGCTCGGCTCTGGAACGTAGGCATTCTGACTCCAGAGTCTCAGTTTTGACCTTTTCCCCAAGGCAGTGATTGGATTTTAGGTCATGTCCCACGCCCCTGCGTCAGGGCAGTTGTTTCCTAATACGTCCGATAGGAAGGTGATCAGGACAACGTGCCATAGTTATCTGTATCCCCACGATAGAATGTTATTTCTAGTTTTATTAGTAGTAAAAGAATGGCAGGTGGATGGTGAGCCGCTGACGCCGCTGAAGATGTTGGGATCGGATTGGAGATCCTGGTGGTTTATTGGGGGCATCTCTGTTACTGGAATTTTCATTCATTCACTTGTTCATACATCCGTCTGGCACTGGATGCGTGTCAACTATGTGTCAGCACCCTGTCAGTTGCTGGAAATCCAGAGACCTGCAGGCTGTGGCTTTTCTCCTCCAGCAGCCGGTGGTGATGGCTGTCTCTCGAATCAGCTGAGAACAAATGTCGATGACATGCTTTTTTCCTTCCTACAGCCCTAATAAGAGCTATAAGGGACACAGAAGTAGAAAGCAGCATTCTTATTCTGTGTGTTTTTGCGAAAACAAAGGGAAGTTCATTAGCGATCAGAATGAGGGATTGAGCTTCTGGGGAATAAAAGGGCAGTTGAGGTGAGGTTTTTTGTTTTTTGTTTTTTGTTGTTGTTGTTTTTTTAGGGCTGTACCCTCGGCACATGGAGGTTCGCAGGCTAGGGGTCAAATAGGAGCCCTAATATGAATGTACAATTTACTTAACCATTTCTCTTTGGATGTTTCATTATGATAAAATCACATACAATCACACTATTAAAGTTAGATTCCTAGGATAGAACTATTAAGGAAAATAAACATGTTGAGATTCTTGTCAAATTGCTTTCCAGAAAGGCTGTCATGATTTTCCATTTTTACCAACAGTGTGCAAAAGTACAGCTCTCATTGTATTTAAAATAGTTTTTTGGCCATCACTGCTGATTAGCAAGTGTAATTACACCTGCAACCTTTATTCCTTTTCTCTTCTCTTCTCTTTTCTTTTCTTTGTCTTTTTAGGGCCGAACCCATGGCACATGAAAGTTCCCAGACTAGGGGTCTAATTGGAGCTGTAGCTGCCGGCCTACGCCACAGTCACAGCAAAGCGGGGTCTGAGCTGCGTCTGTCACCTACACCACAGCTCATGGCAACTCCAGATCTTTAACCCGCTGAGCGAGGCCAGGGATCGAACCCACATCCTCATGGATACTAGTCAGGTTTGTTACCGCTGAGCCACGATGGCAGCTCCCCTTCATTCCTGTTCATAGCTCTGCCGATGAGGATGCAGACATCTCTGAAGAGACATCACCGTACCTACTGCATTATGTAAAGGGCGTAGTTCTGTGTTGCTCTTCTAGATGGAAGCCAGTAAAGGATGGCTGTTCTATTGTTATTTTCCCAAAGGGTTCTGGGCAGATCTAGACTATTCAGACCCACCAGCACATTGTCTGAAGTCTCCCATTGCCTGATCTTAGCTTCTCGGTCCTTGGTCCCTATTCCTCCATCTTTTCCTACCACCTGCTCATTCTCCAAGCAGCTGAGCTGGCTGCTCCCTTCCTCATAGTGCCTTCCTTAAATCACCACAGCTGGAAGAAGGTGACTCTAAGATGGTTAAAGAATGTCTGCTCATGAAACAATAAGGTCATTTTAGGAGAGGCACTAACATGACTCAGTAAGTGAACTTGTACAAACCCCTTCATCTCTCGGGATAGTTTTCTCATCTTTAAGACGGAAACCATGCTAAGCACATCAAAGATTTCCTTGAGGGATCCGCTAATTCCATGCCTGTCATGTATGACACGGTTTATGAATTTATGACCTGGCAGAAATTTCGTGTTAGACAAGAGAGAATTGCTAAAGGACTTTAAACATTCTGTTTAATCAAGACAGAACCAAATGGGCCAATCTAATTGAAACTTACTTCTTTCAACATATGCTATAAAGCATCTGAAGTTCAAGATGACTGGTTCGGTAACACCAGTGCTTTTAAGAAGCAAGAATTCAGACAGCGCTCTGGCGTTGGTTGTAAAGGAGTTAAAATTTATGCAGCAAAATATGACTCCAATGAGAAGCACTAGGCAAAACCAAATTACTCTTGTTTCTGGAGTGAGAACCTCATTGTCCTTTTCTAGTTTAACTACTTTAGCTAAGTAGTTCGATATCTGCAGGGGCCCAGTGTCTTCTGTGAAAAACACCTGAGGTAGTGCTTTCTTTTACAGAGGCTTTTTGGAGGATCAAACAAAATTGCATACGTGGAAGTTCCCAGAGCAGGTCCTGGCACGGAGATGCTTCATAAATCTCGAGCATAACTGTAACTTCTCCAAGCACAGGCTGATGCAAAAGTGGTGCATAGCCTCTGGCAAGGATTGGCCTCTTTTATATTTGGGGATGAACTACTGGTGGTTGGGGTGGTGATGATGGCGGTGGTGGGATTTGTGCCTCTTGTTTTGTTAATGAAGTTACTGAAACACATTGGTCTTTTACTGTAGAAACACTAAGCGTGACATCTTATATTTGTATAAATCAGAGTTTGCCAATTATCGGCCCATGGGGATTCAGCCTGCAAATGTATTTTATCATGTCAACACAGCTTTATTGTGATGCTGTGGTCATGGCCGCTGCTGCTAATTGCTTTTTTGCTGCTGTGTTTGTCACCGTCATTGATCTATGAACCAACATTTAAACATTTAAAGGTATTCTATTAAAAATCCAAGTTTCTGACTTCCCTTGAACATTGGAAAGATCTAGCCTTACACAGCCAACACTCCCCCGCTGTGGTAATGAACTATGGCTAAGTAGCAGCTGTCTGCTGTGGACAGTATGGGAAACTTCCACTCCCCCACCTCAGTCTTCCCCACACAGATGATGGGGTCTGTGGTCCATGCCTGTTCATCGTCGTGCTTCCCCTGTGGATTTCATGATGGCAGTAAACCGTCTCCGTCTGGTGAGCCAGGGTTATGTTCCTAGGAGCCTCTGGTCACAACATGTCCATCAACTTATCAATGCGTGACCCTGTTTTAGGTGTGTTTCTGTTTAAAGAAATATAGGCAGATAGATAGATAGATGGATAGATAGAAAAATCTACTATGCATGCGTGTGTGTGTGTGTGTGTGTGTGTGTGTGTGTGTGTGTTCATTTGGTCATTAACATTGAACTCAAGGCTGACAGTCGTATAATTCACACCTGCAGGGAGCCTACTTAACACACCATTTTCTGTATAAGGCACGGCTCAGCCTTCTTGCTTTTAGGAACAGCCAGCACTTTAGTTCTGATTAGTTCATCAAAGGTGATTTTAAAGACTAAAATCACCAACAAAAAAATTGTGGCGGTAGATAGGCTGCAAAAAGACCCTTGTGTAGTGTAAGAGCTGAAAAGAGCAGGTAGGGTCCTGTCTCTTTCGCCCTCAGGTGGGAAGCTACACACTCAAACGTTTTGCCTCTGAGCACGTCTTTGAATGACCTTGAAGGAGCTCCAAATAGTGTTTGTGAGATTACAGATCAACTATGGCAAGAAGCGAAATTTACAGATCCCACATCGTAAAAACTGAGAATAGACACATGTGAAGCAGATATTTTCTCTCCTGCATGGCTCATCTCTTAATCCTCTTTGTAGCACAGTTTACAGAACAAAAGTTTTTAATTTTGAGGAGGTTGAATTCATTACATTTTTTTATGGATTATGCTTTTGATGTCAAGTTTAAGACCTCTCTAGCTCTCAAAGCTTTCCTCTGTTTTTTTTTCCCCTTAAAAGTTTTATATTTTGCATGTAAATCTCTGATTCACTTAGAAATAAATAGTCTTTATATGAGGAGTGAGATTTAAGGTGAGTTTTTGTTTTTGGCCTAATAGATGTTGAGTTGCTTCAGGACTATTTATTGGAAAGGGTTTTTTCTTTTTTTTTTTTTGCTTTTTAGGGCCACAATTGTGGCATATGGAAGTTCCCAGGCTAGAGGTCAAATTGGAGCTGCAGCCACTGCCCTACGCCACAGCCACAGCAATGCCAGGTCAAGCCACATCTGTGACGTACACCACAGCTCCCAGCGACACTGGATCCTTAACCCACTGAGTGAGGCTGGAATAGAACCCACATCCTCAGGGATACTATTCAGGTTAGTTACCACCGAGCCACAACAGGAACTCCTGGAAAGGCGTTATAGAATTTCCTTTGAAGCTTTGTAAAAGATCCCTTGGGGGTGTTTTTGCCCTGTGGCTTCTGTGTGGGGGTAGAGTGCCAGGCTGCCCATATGGTCTGCACTGAAGCCAGGCTCAGTGGACTGCTCATCACCATTCACTGGTATTGAAAATCTGACTCTCTACTGGAGACCCTGTCTTGCCAGGTGGAAAAAGATGCTTCTTACAGCTTGGCAATGGTGACATCTAGGCTTCAATTTGGCCTTTGCCGATGTGGGTGGGGGTGATGCCACAGTCTTTTTTTTTTTTTTTCACCTGTATGGCTTGGCCGGGGTAAAACTACTATTGTTTAAAATTTTTCTGTCTTGCTAGGCTGCTTCTTTCCTGGCCCTTTGTCTAGAGAAAGCAGACATTTTTGTTGGGGCCTTTCCCCCTCCATCTGTTAGCATTTCTGGCTTCTTGGCTTCGCTCTGTTGTAAATGAGGCCAAAAGAAAAGGCAAAAAACTCACTCTCATGTCTCTCCTTGGACCCTGAGGTCCCTAGACTGTTTGCTTTCTCCTTCACCTTTAAGAATCTTCTTTTGTTTGTTTTCGGATTTTCTAGTTGTACTTAGGAAGAAGAGTAGGGAAATGTATGCCTACTCCATCTTTCCTGGAAGCAGAAGTCATGGCAGGAACCTCCCGCCCCCCTTTTAAAACCCTCCTTTTACAGATATAAAAACAAATTCAGAGAAGTTATGTGATATACTCAAAGTCACACAGCTCTCAAATGATGTCGCCCAAGCTACTCGGGTACAGTGCCAGTGCTCTTTGCTCTGCCTCTCCGTGGACCACTACGTGCACATAAACACATCAACAGAAACGATCTCGGAGAACATGCGCAGCACACGGAGTCGAGAGCGCAGTAGCTCCCAGCTGCGAGCTCAGTGAGCCACGCGAGACTGATGTGCTCGTGGTCTCTTTTACTTCGATCTCACTTTGTTTTATTCACATTTTTATTACACAGTGGGTTTGAAATCACTGGAAGGAGAGAACGATGATGCGGCCAGAAAGGTTCCCAAGTGCTTGCAGATGAAAGGGTTTTTAATTGCAGGGCACGGGACTCCAAAATGTGCTTCTGCACCTGGGGCAAAGGGGGCAGATGAGGGACAGATGTTGACTGACAGCCTGAGAACCTGCCCGCATGATGTGCAGGAATGACAGAATTTGGAAATGGCAGTGACACAGCAAAAATAGGGGCACAGAAATACGCTGGGCAAAGTATTTGGTGATACCCTCAGGATTAGCAGTTCAACTGCTGTGTTTCTTTTCCTCTTTTCTTTTCTTTCTTTCTTCTTTCTTTCTTTCTTTCTTTCTTTCTTTCTTTCTTTCTTTCTTTCTTTCTTTCCTTTTCTTTCCTTTTCCTTTCCTTTCTTTCCTTTCCTTTCCTTTCCTTTCTTTCTTTCTTTCTCTCCTTCCTTCCTCTCCTTCCTTCCTTCCTTCCTTCTCCTTTCCTTTTGCTTTTTTAGGGCTACACTCACAGCGTACAGAAGTTCCCAGGCTAGGGGTCTAATTGGAGCTACAGCTGCCGGCCTACACCACAGCCACAGCAGCGTGGGATCCGAGCCACGTCTGTGACCTATACCACAGCTCACGGCAATGCCGGATCCTTAACCCACTGAGTGAGGCCAGGGATGGAACCCACCTCCTCATGGATACTTGTTGCTGCTGAGCCGTAACGGGAACTTCCTCAGCTGCTATGTTTCTAAAGGAAGGGTTACAACATAGTAGCAATCAAATCATGTCTGAGTTGTCCACTGTGCATGAAAGCTCTTATTTTTCTGTCAAATAGACTTTGTTGATGCCAGCAAGCGCAAACCCCTTAATGTACTTGTAGCCCATGACCTAGCTTTTCCTTCCTCCTGTTTCCATCACCAGCAACCTTTGTTGGGCCTTGTATGATCTCAAGGGAACTCCACTTTGGTCTCCCACTTGGCCCGTCCCAGCCCTCTCCCACTGTGCTGATGGAATGACTCTCTCTTTGATGCTGGGTCATCATGCATGCGGCCCAGACCTTCCCTGGTTCCCTTTGACCTGTAGGATCAAGTCTGGGTCTTTTTAGCAGCAGGCAGCATAAGCAGTCTGACATTCAGCAGCCTGTCCTCTGTTCTCTTCTTAGGTATTATCAGATCCGAGTGACCTTAAAGGTGTCCTCAAGGATTCCCCACCGGCTGAGCGCCTCCATCGTTGGGCAGACAGGTGAGCAGGAGGATGGCACTGGGTACTTGTTTCCCCTTGGCAAACCTTCGTTTCTCGCTCTAAGCCAGGGCTTTAGAGTGCCGCACGTCCAGAGGTCCTTGGCAGGTCCTTGTGGGATGGTGAAGGCATGGACTTTGGAGATGGAGACCTGTGGACGCTTGGCCATGTGTGCGTGTTACCGCAAGGAGGACCCGGCTGAAGGAAACACACACACACACACACACACACACACACTCTCTCTCTCTCTCTCCCAGGAGCAGCTGGCATCTGAGGAGAAACTTGGCTGTCAGGGTTCCTTAAGTCAAGTCATGGAGGAAGGGGATGGGAAATGGCTCCCAGCTCATAGGTAAGAAGAAGTGTGTTGTCAGGGAGAAGCTGACCATCAGCAGGTGTATGGGGCTGAGGAAGCAGGCAGTTGTGGTAGCTCTTTCTGTGTACAACAGGGAGTCCAGGGCAGCACTCCTGGCTCAGGAAGAAGTCTTGCCAAGGACAATCCATGGTCCAGTCTTAGGGAGGCAGGTGTAGGCATAGGTATCCAGGGCCCCCAGCAGGGTCAGTATGATAGGGTTGCATCAGAAAGAGAGAACTTGTTTTATAAGAAATAAGGCTGGGCGTCAAGGTGATATTCTTATTCTCACAGAAATATGGACATGAGTAAATTTGGGGGAGTCTAGGCGTGAGCCAGACCGTAAGGAACAGGAGAGACACGTAGGGATGGAGGAGGCAAAGGAGAACAATGTAAACAAAGAAGAAGCTGCTTAGCTGTCACCATGCGAGGCAGCCGAGAGCATTACAGAGATCAGATCCAGTCGCGTCGAGGGGTCTGCTCACAGCGACACTTGGAGAAATTCGTTTGGAGTTGCTCCGGCGATTCGCCCCCACCCTGTTTTTGCAGTGATGTGATGGCGAGTAAAACGGCATGCGGTGGACCCCCCCCCCCCCCAGGGGGAGATAGATGTGCTGGACTGTTGAGCTCCACCTGGGAGCTGGTGTGGGAGATGCTGGGCAGAGCAGGCCACTGCGACCACGCAAGGGGCAATCGAGAGAAGCCAGTGGCTTGCGGACAGCAGGTTGACCTGAGCTTGTGATCTAGAGAGAGAACCTTACTGGAGACCCAGCGACTCCTCCCCCAACTCTGGACAGAGCTGAGTGTTAAGGAGCAGTCAGGGCTCCGCGTTTCCAAGGGGGTCCTTCGCTTCCATTCTTCACTCTACCCCCTCTCTCCAGGGACTAACTCGGGCACCTGAGACTGGTGTCGCCCACTCCCCATGTCCTGTGCGTACTCAGGACACCTGCGGCGCCCCACTGTGTTACCACCTGTGTCGTGCCCCCTCCCCGCCCCAACTCCTGCCAGAAGAAGATTCATGGAGTTGAGTGAGAAAGTAGGAGATTTGAACCCTGACGTTGCACGAGCTCAGGCTGACACCTTGAGCTTCATTTCCTCGCCTGAAACACGAGGATGAACATCTGTCTTCTGCAGGGTTTTGCCTTAGAGATGTTACGTGGAAAGGGTGTTCTCCACTGTATAGGGATTATTCAGGTGAATGTCCCAGGACGGGAACGGGCACAAAGGACGTGTCCAAGCCGTGTGATGTGTGAGTGGCCACCTGATCAGGGGTTCGAGACTGGGTCCTGTTCTCAGGGACAAGACTGGACCTGGCAATCACGTGGGACCAGTGTCCCGCTGACCTGAGGAAAGCCATCCCCAGGTCCCCGACAAAGGCCTCTGCTTCTTCTCATGACCCTGTCGCTTACAAGCTCAGCTCCTGTCTCTGGCTGAGCCGTCCTGGAGCTGACAGGCCCAGCCGGGAGGACCAGACAGGACACCCAAGAGCTGGCAGAGCCCGGTGAGTGGCTTGGGGAGAGGAGGACTTGGGCTGGAGCCTCATAGAGACAAAGAAAAAAATGAAATGCCACTTGGGGTGGGGGAAGGCCGTTTTCTTCATTGGTCTCGTTTGAGACAGGGATAATTGTGGTCCACTCGGTAGCCCACTTGACATGAGTGTGCTCTTTGGAACCGAATATTTACGCAGAGGTCAGTAGCCACGACAGTTGGGATGGCTCGGTGGGCGAGGAACAGATGGCGTTTGTAATTCCTTCCTCAAGGCGGATTTTCCAATGGTGATGTTTGCAGTGAGAGTGCCTTATTACAGAGCACTCCAGAATTTAGTGGTTGAAGACAACAGTTTATCCTTGATGTTTTGAGTTGCTGGGCTCAGCTGGGTCATTCACGGGCCGCTTTCAGCTGGGGTCTCCGTGGGGGCCGGTCACCATGGTTATGACACGTCTTCATGCACATCTGAGCCCTCAGCTGGGGCGGCTGGACTGCTCGTGGGAAAGGGCCAGCTCTCTCCAGTTGGGTGCTCCACCTTCTTCTGCAGTAGCTGGGTTCACCCAGAGAGACCTCAAGGATTGGGGTCCCTCGAGGGCTAGGCTGGGGAAGGGCAGGAGGTCACTGCCTCTACGCTCCATTGGTCAAGGCCAGTTGCAAGACCAGCCCAGCTTCAAGGCAAAAGTGGGTTATACTCTAACCCTGCATGGAACCCCCTTTGTAAACACAGCAAAGGAAGGGTGGTTCAGCGTTCGAATCGCACACCGTCATCCAGACATGCCTCCATTACCTGCCTGTAGTTCTGCGTAAAAAAGAAAACAATACATATGTTTAATCAATCAAGTATGATATACTGAGAAATCACCAGAAGGAGTCAAAACCATAGAAGCTAGTGATGTCTTTGACAGTTATTACTTGGGTGGTCTTGTTGGGACAAATGGTTTAATTTGGCTTTTTTGGGTTGCATTTCTACAGCAGAAAGAGGAACAACTATGTCTAGAGAGGCAAAATTCAGAAGTGGGGCAGGCCGTGCCTTCTGCGGTTTCCAGGTTCAAATCCTGCTTCCGACACTTCTCAGCCATGTGGATTTAGAAAAGTTATTTAACCTATTTGTTTTTTAATTTTTTTTTCTTTTGTCTTTTTAGGGCCACACCTGCGGCATATGGAGGTTCCCAGGCTAAAGGTCAAATCAGATCTACAGCTGCTGGCCTACACCACAGCTACAGCCACACCAGATCCGAGCCACATCTGCAACCTTCACCAGGGCTCACAGCAATGCCAGATCCTTAACCCACTGAGCGAGGCCAGGGATTGAACCTGCGTCCTCGTGGATGCTAGTCAGATTCGTTTCTGCTGAGCCACAACGGGAACTATTGAAATAAAGTTGACCTACATTGTTGTGTTAGATTTCAGGTGTGCAGCAAAGTGAATCAGTTATAGCTGTTCATCTCTCCTTCCTTTGTGCAGACTCTTTTCCCGGGCAGGTTATTACACACTATTGAGTAGATTTTCCTGTGCAGGAGGTCCTCGTTCCTTACTTATTTTGTGTATAGTGCTGTGTATTGTTCATCTCAACCTCTTCATTTATCCCTCCTGGCAGTGAGTCCCCTTTGGGGAAATGTTTAACCCTAAGTTAACCGATGTGTTCCTTGGGGTTCTTCACCTCTGCCCTGGGGCTAGTGGGCAGGACCTGCTTCGTAGGTTTGTGTGAAGAGTTGAAGGAATTATGCAAAGGCATGACTAGAATGGTCCTGGCACAGGAAGTGTTGCTATTGTGCTTTCAGTCGTTGTTGACTTGGTAGCATCTGCTCGGCACTGGTGGTCCCTGTGGAACACGTCCCTGGGGAGGAGAGCTGCCTGCCTGCTCTGGAGGCGCCCTCCGTCTTCGGAGGGAGATAGAAATGTTACACAAATAAAAACAGTGGCGGTGGAAGCTGAGATGAGGTCTCAAGTGAAACCTGGAAGGGGGAGCAGAAGTTGGCCCTGTGGGCACAGGAAGGGAAGGATGTTCCGGGTAGAGGGACCAGGTCCCCGTATCCTTGGGACCCGAGCTGAGCCAGGGTGGGTTTGGGAGGATGAGAGATCAGGGGGGCGAGTGATAGGACGTTGGCTGCCAGGTTCAGGGATGACGCTCTGGGGTAACCGAGCAGAGGGGTTTCGTTTCGAAGGCATAGCCAGAAGAAAGGAGAACACTTGGAAGACACACGCCCGGTGCTGTTCAAACACAAGATGTTACCTCATAAGTTAAGGGGCAGAATTATACATTCTTGGGCTCTTTTTTCGTTTATCCATTCTCTGGAAGCCATGATGTATGGAAATGCATTTCAGGTACGTAGGCGGCTTAGCTTCTGCCTCTCTAGATGGGAAATACTTTCTCATTGGATTATCCAAGGTCGGTGTGTATGAGTAGATTCTGTGAATAAGGAAAAAATAGTTCGCCATAACCTCTACACCATGGTGTTTTCTTCCTTCAGTACTTTTTTGGGTAATTTTAAAAATGTTACTGGCGTATAGGTGACTTGCAATATTGTGTTAGTTTCCGTGTACAGCAAAGTGAATCAGCCATACGTGTACAGATATGTGCATTCTTATGCAGATTGTATCCCCATGGAGGCTCTCACAGAGTACTGAATAGATTTCTCCCAGCTATGTAGTAGGTCCTTGCTACCGAGCGATTTTTGTATACAGTAGTGTGTATATGCCAACCCATACTTTTTCAGAAGGTGACTTGGGAAAGGTCTCTATAGAAAATGGATGGTTCCTTCTTGTCTGTAAGCGATGTATCTCGTAGAATAGCCTGTGACAGGCTCTGACCTCGTGCCAGGGAGGAGCAGTCCTCCCGAAGGCATTTCTGGAAAGATCCCCACGTCACAGAAGGGACGCCTGTGTGGGCAGGTGACACCCCACCTGTGACAGTGGATCTCATCAGGTCACGGTGCAGGGCGGGGAGGAGCTGCTTCTCTGTGGACGTGGGATCGTGGGAGGTTCTGCCGAGCGGCCGGCACGTCTCTAAAGGCTGCTACGTCTAAGTCATCACCCCAAATTGAAAAGTGTAAATTGTAGTTGATGATCCACCAAGGCCAGGCAGTCCCTGGGCGCTTCCAGAACTTTTCAGATTCCTCCCAGAAGCCAAAGTCCTAAGCACTGAAGAGCTCCAGAGAGGAAGGATGGCTTGTCAAAATACGAGTGTTAAGGGTTTCCAGGAAGAGAAACCAGAAGCAAGAAAATTTCTTAAAAATGTGATTCTGCTGGTTTCAAAGGCTTACGTTGTGTGGGTCTCACCGATTTGTTTCCTCTTCGGAGCCTTTTTGTAGGTCTTTGGCGTGTGTCTGTGAAGGAGGGTTCCATATGCGTAGCGTTGGATATTTCCTTCCAGCCGAGTGATGCTGTCTTATGGCTTGTGCAGCCCTTCCTGCCTGGAGATGTTGTAAAATGTTATTTTCGCTTAAAGAGATGATTGGTTAAGTCAGGTGTGGGGGAGGGGCACGGCACACGCTCGTCAAGGCCGCGCCAAGTGATTCGGGGGGAAACAGGCACCTGCTCGCCACTGCTCATCAAAGCAGGAGAGAGGATGGCACAGCCAATTGTGGAGACGTGTAAAAATTGCCATGATGAGTTTTAGTAATGTTTTGAGAGGTAATTTCCATTTTTATTAAGTGGAAGCACTTAAGAATTTCACCGGGTAGGGGGTGGGGAGAGGCCTTTGTTCTTCAAATGAATGAGACTAATTTCTTTTCAGGGCCCATTAAAGCACCTAAATATCAAACACTGGCCTGTTTTCCCGGAGAATGTGAAGCAGGCAAAACACTCGCGCTCCCAGGCTCTGGGCGGTCACTTGGGGCGGGAGGACAGCGCCACTCCGGACGGGAGGCTGTCTGGATCAGCGAGACTTAGAGGCTACTGTCCCCTCTACTCCTCGGGCGTCACCTCGGAAGCACCAGAGCCAGGGTCCCTCCCTTTTGCCTCCCAGTGCAGGCCTGGAACCTGCTCTGCCAGCTGGTCTGGTGACCCCGGTCCCTGTGGATCTGCGCCAGGATTCCTTTGTCCTGAGATCAAACCTTAAAGGCTGCCTGACCTCCAAGGCCCTCCTCCGGGAAGCGTTCTTCAGTCTCGTGCTGCTTTTGCTGTTCCCTCTGCTTCGAATGCCTATCCCTCCCTCCCGCCCCCTGTCAGCCTTCCAGTCCACCAGGCTGGGGGAAAGGAGTCGCGCCCGTTCTCTAAGGACACAAAGACCCCCTGCCCTGTCAGAATTACCGGTTCCCTACCTGGGCAGCCTCACTACCCGTGCACATGCAGCAGTGCCCCTCCCCCACTGTCCCTCCCCGACTGGGTGCCTCTCCTGCGCCCAGGGGCTCTGCTTTGGAGGACTACCCCCAGGCTCCTGGGGGCCCCCAGTCCAAGACTGGAGCGTGTCTGGGGGTGTGATTCCCACCCGCCTCCCCACCCCCACCCCTGCCACCCAACCAGGGATAATTAGTGAAGGGACACGGACCGGCGCTCTCGTCCCCCGTTGGGACAGGGTGAGAAGCGTCCTCGCAGGCTCAGGCCAGCTCTCCCCCTCCCAGGGACCTTGGTAGACATGCACCTGTGCCTGTCTGTCCTCCTCCCTTCGCCTGCCCCATGTCCCCACGTCCCACACGGTCTGCCTGGGTGCACGCGTGCTAGATCACCTGCTCGTGGACCCTCATCTCTGGGTCGGCTCTTTATCTGCTGTACCCAGAAGCCACTGGAGGCGGAAGCAGTTGGTGTGATACGGAAGGTGGGGGGTGAAGTTGGCTGGACCTGCGTTCTCCTGGGTCCCTCGTGACCCTGGGCCAGTAGCCTCTGTGGAAGTGACCCTCCCGGGCTGTTTGGGGATCCGTTAGAGCACCGTGTGTGGGTGGTTGATGGACGTCCTACAGGTGCACCCACATTTGGGTGTAACCTCTGAGGTCCCTCTCCTCCCCCGTTTGTCAGGGGTAAAACCCTCATTTGCCCACATTTAATGCCCTTATGGGGAGATAGTTAAACCGCATCAAATCCCAGTTCCAAAAGCCAGCTGCGTGTGAGGCATGGTTGACACAGAGCTGGAGGGTGGCCCCCGCTGGCCAGGAGCTCGAGTCTCGCGGTGGGGAGAAGAGGGATGGGTGATGGTTATGATAAGGGTGACGAGGGCTCAGGAGGTGGGGGCTTGGGGGCTGGGGGCTGAGGGCAGCCTCCCCTCCAAGGTCCCGATGCTCCGTTCCTGTGTCCGTCTTCTCTGCGCACACCTGACTTCCTGGTGTCCTGACCTCAGCCTGGGTCATCAGGGCAAATCTCTCCGTCCAGAAAGTGAGCCGAGTCCCACCGTCAGATCCTCATGGCTTCAGCTCACCTGCCATCCGTGCACCTGCCCTGGTGCTTCCGCTCCAGCTGGACCCCCAGGTCCCTGCCTGCCCCCCACTCCTCAGGTAGCGGCGCTACCAGCTGGCACCTGTGTGGGGCAGCTGGTACCTGGGGAACCGGGTTTCAGGCCAGCACACCTAGAGAGAGAGGGGCGGGGTCCTTGAAGCCCAGGCCAGAGAAGATGCTCAGCATCAGGGAGGCTTCCCTTTTGGACAGGAGAGAACCGTCTTTATCTCTATGGCGCTCCGCACGCGGGCTCTAGAACCAGCTGCTGGGTCCCACTCACTCTGGGTGACCTTGGCCTTGTTCCTAACCTCCCTGTGCCTCATCTTCCTTCTCTGCAAAATGGGAATAATCATAATACCTTCTTCCTGGGGTTGTGAGAAGTAAAAATGTTAATGCACATACACCCTCAGAGGGGAGCCTGACATCCTAAGCCCTGAGTCACTGCCGGCTCTTTTGAGGTTTATTGCAGAAGCCAGGATCCACAGGCTTGGGTGCAGTTTACATGGACTGATATGTTAGTCGTGATGGGTTTCCACTTGCATGTTCTAGCGCCAGGCACTGTTTCTGAAGCCTTGAGCCCCTAGATGCTCAGCTGCAGACGCTGTCTTAGAAGCAGCGAACTTCCCATTGCTGGGGTTTTAAGCAGAATTTTTCACATGGTATCATGAGACGGTGGCCCATGAAAAGAACATTGTAGCATAGTGTACTTAATGTGCAGAGTTGTTCTAGTCTTTTAAAAATGTGGAGGCTCTATTATTATTATTATTATTAGGGGTTTTTTTATAGGGCCACACCAGAGGCATATGGAGGTTCCCAGGTTAGGGGTCAAATTGGAGCTACAGCTGCCAGCCTATACCACAGCCACAGAAACACAGGATCTGAGCCGCATCTTCAACCTACACCACAGCTCTCGGCAACACCAGATCCTTAACTCACTGGGCGAGGCCAGGGATCGAACCCGCATCCTCATGGATACCAGTTGGGTTCATAACCTGCTGAGCCACAACGGGAACTCCTGTTATTATTATTATTATTAACCCTTAGGGATAGAAATTAATCCTAAATGTGAGAGTTGATGCTTATATTTACTCTCCAAAATGCTGGTTCCATGTTGCTTTCTTTAGTTCCGGCTCCCTGGTGCCTGCTGTAGTGTCTTGTACACAGTAGACCTAGCAGGTATGTTTATTGAATTAGCGAGTTCAAGACCAGAGGGCAGAACTTGGGCCAAAGAACAAAAGGAAAAGGGAGGCTGAATTACATGCAATTAAAAAAAAGTAGGGAGCTTTCGAAGGCTCCAAAAAAAACAGGTTCTTTTTTGGGAGGAAGCAAAAAACAGGTCATTTTGGGAGGAAGCATTTCAGTGGGAAAGGATGCTGTTTCAAATTCTCAGTAGTCCTTAAACTGTTGTTAAAAAAACCCCCAAACCTGATGATTATTTAGAAAAAAGCATAGTATCCAAAAGAGGCCGGATAATTTCCTTCCTGCTTTGGCCAAGTGGTCCTTGGGACTCTAAGAATGAACCATGGTGTGTGGCGTCTGGGGTATCGATGGGACGATGTCTAGGATGGAGCAGGAAGAGCCCAGGACCCCCTCGAACCACGGCAGGGTTTCTCTCAATGTGGTCCCAGGACCTCCCCTCTCAGGATGCCCTGGGGACTTGCAAACAGTCGGTTTCTTGATCCCTCCCCGGACACCTCCTAAGTCTGACTCGAAGAGTGAGACACTCGATATGTGGAAAAAATACCAAAGAGGAAATTCACATGGGGACAGCCGCAAGAGCAGAACCTTGGAATTGTGTAATTGCAGCTAATAAGCTGATGCTAATGATGGCTAATTGGCTGATTGAGTCTTCTCCCCTCAGTGACTTACAGTTACAAGAAGAGGTTCTGAAGTCTTAACACCTTAATGTAGAAAGTCCCTGGGGACATTCCTATGTGGCAGAGGGCCTTTGCTCCTGATCTGCTCACAGATGCATTTTCATCGGGTGCCTACGGACAACAGGGCAGTCATGCGGTGAAAAGAAATATTTTCGTCTGAGCTGGCTGAGGTTGGTAGACAGGTGGAATAGTCACTGCCGTAAGCTGGAGAAAGCCTGCTTTGGCTTTTGGTGCAAATTCTCCTGCCTGTTTACCCTGATGAGGTGAAAAGCGCTCTTTTCACCGTGAAGAATGAGAAAGCCCATCTTGTCCAAAATGCTCACATGTAACATGAGGAAGCCTGCACTCCCTATGACATGTTTGTTTGTTTGTTTTTAAATCCGAGGCACACAGTGGGAGGGCCGGGTGTCTCAGCAGCTCTGGAATGGAGAGAGAAGGGACATATTTAAGGGTAGAGTATCTGTTCTGGAGATTCTGTGCTCCGTACATCAGCCCCCAGAGCCATTTCGAAACTCTCACTTGTGGTGACCCACCCCATTTCCTGGGACATGTGTAAAAATGCACCATTTCCCACACTGAACACAGTGGGGTTTTTTTTTGTTGTTGTTGTTAAAACGTGTCTTTGAAATGATTGGCCTCAAATAATTCTTTATTCATGATGTTTCCTTATACTCGGGAAATGTTGCCAAGTGAGAAAATCGACCCTCAAGTTTCTTGGCAAAAGGAACAAAATTTTTGTAGCGACTGAATGTGACCACATAATATTATTGTGAGGAAATTCAAAATAATAGCATTATTAAACATTTATTCCTCTTGCCTTTGCAGTTTTGTTTTTAAATGTGGACGCTATTTAAAAAAAAAAAAGTACCCATCATTTCTAGGCCCTTGAGCAGCTCGTGGACTCCAGGCTTCCTGCCAATGGTGCCGAGGCATAAAACAGTCCCAGCTGATGGGCGGGGGTCCTATGTGGCGGGCAGAGTCCAGGACCACTTGACTAGTTGATTGGATGGTTCATTTGAGTAAAGAAAAGTGGAGTTTTCTATTTCCCTGGTTCTCTTAAGAACCAAATTTCGGAGTTCCCTGGTGGTCTAGTGGTTAAGGATCTGGTGTTATCACTGACATGGCTTGGGTTTGATCCCTGACCTGGGAACTTCCATATGCTGCTGTGTACTCCCTACCCCACCCCCCCCAAAAAAAAAAAATGGAGCAGGGGCTGTGGAGGCAGAAAAAACTGGATTCACATCTTGGCTCCGTCTCTTCCCGGGTTTGCGCCTTTGGGGAAGTCATTTGATCTCTCTGAACTTCAGGTCTTTTTATTATTTTTTTAAATCAAATGCTTTATTTTGTATGTTTTTTACAAACCCAATGTATTTTTTTAATAATTAAAAAAAATAGTTGATTTACAATTGTTGTGCCAATTTCTGCTGCACAGCAAAGTGAGCCCCTCCCACAAATGCCTACATTCTTTTTCTCATATCATCCCCCATCATGTTCTTTCCTAAGAGACTGGCTGTAGTTCCCGGTGCTGGACTTCAGGACCTCATTGCTTATCCCTTCTAAAGGTAATGGCTTGCATCCACTAGCCCCAAAGTCCCTGTCCATCCCACTCCCCCACCCCCGGCTCCCAGAAGTCTGTTCTCCACGTGGACCTCAGGTCTTTTGTCTGTAGGCTAAGGATCATGATTCCTACCCCCCAGCACACTCAAAGGTCTAAAGCAGCATGTCCCACAGAGTGGTACGAGCACCAACATTGGTTCATAATTATGTGGGATTGTAAGAGAGACGTGACCTCCGGGGCGGGGGGCTGGAACCAGATAAAATCCCACTCCCATTAAATTCTGGGGGTGTGGAGACCACAGTGCATCAGGGACTGACATTCTCGCTGTCCTTCTGCCCCTTTATCCGGACGTGCAGCTTCCGCTCTTGAGGTCACCTTAGGGTCCAGGCTGACTTCTGAAGCCTGGACCACTCCATCTGAGTCACAGGGGCAGGGGGAGGGGGAAGAACGGAGTAAGAAGCCAGGCACCCTCTCCCTGTTGAAGGTCTTCCTGGGGCCCCACACAGCTGCTCCTACATCTCATTCGCTGGAGTTTATGTATATGGCCGCAGCCAGAAAAAGGATGCTGAGAAAGGCAGCCTTTGTTCTAGGACTGCCTCTCCAAGGAAGAGCCTTGTAGTACCAGCCCCCAGCAGCCTTTGCCTCGGTGCTGGGGGTATTGAAGGTGAATTTAGGGGACCTGGGAGGTGATGCTCCTGAATATTAATCCTCATGGAAAAGTTTCTTTTTTTTTCAAGTTTAAGACTTCTGTTTAATTCAGGGAAAAATGCATTTTAGGCTAGTTAATTTTTTTTTTTTTTTTTTTTTACTTTTTAGGGCCATACCTGTGGCCTATGGAAGTTCCCAAGCTAGGGGTTGAATTAACCACAGCAATGCCAAATCCAAGCCACATCTGAGACCTAGGCTGCAGCTTAAGGCAGTGCCTGATTCTTAACCCACTGAGCGAGGCCAGGGATTGAACATGCATCCTCGTGGATACCAGTTGGGTTCTTAACCTTCTTAACCTGCTGAGCCACAACAGGAACTCCTGACTCTGTGTTATTAACCTTTACTAAGCTTCCATTTTAGCCAAGAGTTCCACCCCTCTTACTGTCAAGAGTATCTGGCTAAACTTCAATAAATGTTGACTTGTTTTCACCAATGGTTTCCATGAATGGAAAGTAACACTGGATCAATTGTTATTTAAGAGGGCATCACAGTGCCCTTTCATTTTTTTTTTTTTTTTTTGCTTTTTTAGGGCCTCACCCAGCATATGGACATTCTCAGGCTAAGGGTTGACTTGGTGCTGCAGCTGCCAGCCTACATCACAGCTACAGCAACGCGGGATCCGAGCTGCCTCTATGTGACCTTCGCCACATGTCACGGCAATGCCAGATGCCCAACCCACTGAGCGAGGCCAGGGATCAAAACCCATATCCTCATGGGTCAGTCACTGCTCCTCAACAGAAACTCCCGAATTTTAAAGCAAAAATTATTGCCAAAAAAGTTAAGTATTACTGGCAAAGCTGGTGTGAGGTCATGAGAGTGAAAATCATGTTAGTTTTTTGTAAATAACTGAAGTTGGGGAAATGGCAGCATGAAGCCTATTAATAGATATGAAACTCCCTGCTCTCAACTCACTATACTTCTAGCCATTTTTATTTCCTGGAAGATCAAGAACCAAAGGCACTCCTGCCTTTCCTAGAGTGCCTTTGATTCACTGTCCTACTTATGTGCATCCCGTAAAAAATTAGGAGCAGATCACTTGAGGCTTCACTCAGAGCAAATTTCCCAACAGAGACCCAAGGATTTGAGCAAGAGCCACTTTAAAGCAGAGGAGCGGGGTTCCTGGATCAGGCTTTCCCACTAATTGGCTTTCCATGCATCTGTCCCATGACCCTTTCTGTCCAATGACAGCCCGAGAGAAGAGGATGGATTTATGTTAAAACTGCTCATGCAGGAAAATGAACAGAATATGCCTCGCTGACCTTTTCATGTCTATACAGTATTTGGACAGTTACAGAAATAGGATTTCCCATTTTGTCTTGGGAGCTAATTGTGAAGCTCCCAAGGAGAGGCTATGAGGAAAGCATGTTCTCTGAAAAAATATGGCTTTCACTCAGAGTGTTCTCGAAGGAAAAGCATGAGAGTTTTATTTATTTTTACTCCATTCAATTTTTTTTGTTTTTGTAATGGTACATCCATTTTGAGGAGGCAGTGCTTTTTTTAAAGACTTTGCTTAGCGTGACCCAGCACACACATGTTCTCGGGGAAACTTGGAACTCTAGCTGCACAAAGCCAGTCAGCCTGAGAATTTTTTTAAAAATTATTTTAGTGAAGTATAACTGATTTACAATGTTGTGTTAATTTTTGCTGCACAACAAAGTGATTCATTCATACAGTGTGTGTGTATATGTGTGTATATATATACACACATATACACACATTCTTTTTCGTATTTTTTTCTATTATGGTTTATCGCAGGATACTGAATATAATTCCCTGTGCCATACAGTAGGATTTTGTTGTTTCGCCATCCCTTCTCTATATAGTTTGCACCTGCTCGTCCCAGACTCCCAGTCCAGCCTTCCCGCCCCCTTCCCCCCTCCCCCTTGGCAACCACACGTCTGTCCTCCATGTCTGTGAATGTGTTTTGTAGAAAAGTTTGTGTCATGTTTTAGACTCCACAGGTAAGTGATGGCATACAGTACTTGTGTGTCTTTCTCTTTGTCTTGCTGACTTACTCCACCTAGTATGAGCATCGCTTGGTCCGTGTGTGTTGCTGCACATCGGCCTGAGCATTTTGCAGCCTGTGCCCGGGGGAGTGTCTCTCCATCGCTCTCAGGACTTAGCTCACTTGCCTTCATCACTGACAAAGCCTGACCTGCGCCTTCGCACAGAAGCCAGGTAGCGGTTTTTGTGTGTGTGTGTGTATGTGTTTTTCTTGTTTACAGATAATTTGGATTATGCTGGCCCTACTCACAGTCTTTTAATGATAATAATGACGAGGATGATAATGACATTGACTGCTTAAATATGTACCCTATTTAAATTTAATATTACAATTAATGTTATGTGTGTACCATATTTAATATTAAATTTCCTCCCTTCTCACCACAACTCTGTATAGCGTAGGTGCTCTTGTTACCCCCACTTTATAGATGAAAATACCGACGTGCACATCTGGGAAGAGGCGGGGTGGGAATCCCAACCAGGCAGTCTGGATCTTAACTCCTGCATCACTTTGCAGACCTGGGAGCAAGAGACCAAGTCCTTAGTGGGTCCCGCCTGGCACTGGATGATCCGATCCTTGACTCTCCCCTTAAACTCATCTCCCACTCTCTTCCTCATTGCTCTTACTCTTCCTTGAATGAATGCACCAAGCTCATTCGCAATCCAGAGCTTCTGAACCTCGGGGGGGGGGGTCCTTCCACCCGGAAGTCAGTCCCTCTCCCAGTCTTCACCACACTTGCTTTGTTGATAAACCCCGGTCAGGTCTCTACTCAAATGTCACCTCAGAGATGCTTCTTGCCCATTTTTTTAAAATAGGTTTCTGGTTGCCACTCGGTTTCTTATTCTGCTTTCTTTTTCTTCAGGCTACTTCAGAGCTAGTTTTGTTACGTATTTATTTCATCTCTTTGTCGCCTCTACCATTTAATAATAGTGCCGCTTTCAGTAAATCATTCCTGAGTGTTTTCTAGGTGCCAGGAAATAGTGTTTCAGATGCTTTAAGTATTTATGTGTATGGATGTACTTGTTATGACACCTCCTCTAAGTGGTATGTTACGTGGATAGGTCCCTTTTTACAGAAGAGGAAATTCAAGCACAGAGCATTTGCAGATGCGCTCAACATCCCTTGGGCAGCGAGTCATGGAGCCAGGATTCAAACCCTGAGAGTCTGGCTCCAGAGCTCGGCAGGTCTTGTTGTTCCCTGCTCCACCCACAGTGCTGAGAACAGGACTTGTGCTGAGCATCAGCTGAAGGAACAAATCAGCTGTGTGATAAATGGTCCTGCCCCTGAACTGGTCCAGCGAGAAGGACCAGAACTGCTCCTTGACGCCCCGCCCCCCGACCTCCACATCCAGTCAAATTTCAGGTCCTATCAGTTGGGCCCTTCTCTGCCTCCTCAGGTCTCTCGGGTTCCTCCAAGCCCACTGACCTCCCTCTGGTCCCTCCAAGCCCACTGACCTCCCTCTGGTCAGGCCCCCAGTCTTTCCTGGGGTCAGTGCTTCCTCAGCCTGTTTCGTGCTCCAGCCTCATCCCTCCCACTGACACGGTTGGAATAGCGGCAGAATCAGACCTTCTCAGGCTGCCCCGCCAGTGTCCCAGGGATGCGCTTTTAGGCACATGTCATTCCAGTTCTACTGTTTTAAATATTTTAAACCATTTTAAAAAGATGCAATGTATGATATGCTTAGGTCTTTATTTTAACGAGCATTTACCCATTGACGGTCTCTTCAAGAGCACAAAACCATGTCTACAATCTATCTGGGTTCAAACCCTGGTTCCACCTCTTTGAAACAGTGAAACGAGTGCCTGGTACCTCTGTTTCCGCGTATGAAAACGATAGCAAGAACAGAGCCTCTCTTGCAAGGTCACCTTGAAGATGCGGTTGGGTGATGGGAGTCGCCTAGAAGCAGTAGCGGTGTTCGGATGTCAGCTGCTCTCCTCCTCCCCAGCCCCAGCTGTGCTGCTGTTCCCTGTTCTCTCTGTCCACATTTCAATATATATGCCATTGTAGGGCTGATGGACCCACCTTTAATCAGCCGGGCAGGCACAGATCTGATCACATGACTCTGTGCCCACAGGCGCCCCCTCCGTAGCGCTGCTGTGAGGGGCCCAGATGCCAGGTCTGGCCGCTGCATCATTTAGCACAGTGCTGTGTGGTGAGAGCAGAATGGACTGCATCCTGGGTTACCGTAATCTTGTTACATGGAATTTCAGCATTTACTCCCAGCTCCCCATGCGTCATATCTGACTTTAATTTGCACGAGGAAGGGCGTCTGTTAGATATAATTAGAGATAGAGCTTAGATGCTAAAATTGATCCTGAACTTTTCTTTTTGAATCAATGTTAGAATTCTTGAATATTATCATGAGGGGATTAAAATAAAAACAGAACCGGAGTTCTCTGGTGGCCTGGTGCCTAAGGACTCGACACTGTCACTGCTGTGGCTCGAGTTCTGTCTCTGGCCCAGGAGCTTCCTCATGCCACCGGCAAGGCCCAAAACAAACAGATAAATAAACAAAAACGGAACCAAAAATAATGTTGGGGAGAGACATGGGAGCAATCAAGTATTTATCACACAAATAAAAACAATGGTTGTTGGAAATGTCCGGTATCTTATTAAATCAGAAGGAAAACGCTTAACCAAGGCTTTGTAATCCTGATTTCAACCCTGCATGTCAGTCACAACCTTACGGCTTCATGGATTTTCTTGAGCAAATGTTATACACTTGAAACACATATACTGCCTCGCACTGATGAAATCATGCTTACATGGATTTCCCTTCCATGTAAGACGGGGTGGAGGGAAAGGAGACCTCCACTGCCAAAAAGTCCCTCAGTGTGATAAAATGCAAACGCAGGGAATGCACAGCTGCTCCTGGGGAAGATCTGAGCTGAGGGTCATCCATTCAGAGTCCCCAGCAAACACCCAGAGATTAAAGATGGCACCAGGGCTAAATTTCCATATGGAGGTTCTGTGGATTTTGAAGAGAAGGCAGCCAAGGTCTGCTGGGACCCCAGGAACATCTGGGGTGAGCAGATGAAAAGAAGCTCATGAAGATGCCTGAGGAGGAACAGCCAGAGACCAGAGAGAAAACACAAGGGCAGGATTGGATCTGAGAGCAAGTCTCAGCCCACAGCACCAGACGCTTGAAAGGGCTTTTTGATATGGACTGGGAAGCATCCAATAGCCGGACATTTCTAAACTCTGTCTTCAAGGTCTTTGAAATAAGCCTTTTCAAATTCTCCCCCGACACACGCCCTGGCTCAGCCTGGGCACCTTCCTGGTACCCTCAGGAAGTGGCTGCCTTTGCTTGTTCTGTGACACCCGGCAGAGATGCTTAACTACACAGCCCACCCCACCACCTGTATCTTCTTGCTTCTGCCCTGGTATTACCAGACCATCACGTTCGCAGCTCAGTTTCCTCTTCCTACTTAGACAAAACGTTTTATCTTCCCCGTAAGAATAACCTTGCTTCTTATAATCCCCCCATATTATTTGATCTCAGCATCCCTGTGAGTCTTATTGCCTATGACCATGTGTTCATGCTGCATGTGTATTAGCATTTCCACTGAAGAGCTCGCACCTAGAAGGTAGGACGTTGTCTGCATCTCCTTTTGTCTTCCCTTTCCGTTGCCTCATGGCTCCTACTTAGATCTCTGCCCGAAGTCTGTTCCCCCCGGAAGTCTCCTCCAGCCTGGCTGAGCGCTGGTGCGTTTGCCTTGTGACAGTCACCACTGTGTGCCTGTGTTCCTGTGAGAGCCACCTGACTGCTCCCTTGGTCCCTGCAGCTTAGAACTCAGTGGAACGTGGACCATGCTGTTGTGACCCCTTTCTATTCGCAGCACCTGACCCAGTACCCAGTGCCTGGTGTCCGTCAGGGTCAGCGTGTATGTTCTGTAGATAAGGAGACATTGTCTGTTTATAAAACTGCAGCCCCAGAGTTTCAGTGTCAGAGCCACCATGGAACCCGACGTATGTTCAGTAGATAAGGAGACATTGTCTCTTTGGAAAACTGTAGCCCCAGAGATTCAGTGTCAAAGCCACCATGGAACCCGCATGCCTGTTTCCTTGACCAGTGCCCTTCCTATCAGACTAGACTGTTCATGTCACTGGGACTACAGTCTGAGAAACCTGTCCCTTTACTGCTGTGGGCATTAGCCCTCTTTAGGCTTGTGTATTTCAGAAGCCTGGACAAAGGATTTAACCAAAAGGATGAACCAGCCATGGTGGAATCAGGAGTTAGGAGAACAATTCGGATCTGAATCTCCTTTCTGCTTAGTGTTCATTGAGAAAAGACTCTGGAGATCACTGCCTTGAAGTCTTTGAAATAAGAACCAGAGAAAATAGTCTTAAATGCAAAATACATCAGAGTTTTAGGGCCAAGTTTTAAAGAGATCTTAAAGATGAAACGGAAACCTTATAGACCCAGAGTCATTAAAGGAATTGACCAAGGTCATTAGTCAATGGAAGAGCTACTGTTTTAACTCGAGAATGTGAAATCTAATGGATATTTTCACCCTAAACGATTGCTTCCCCCCTCCCTCCCCTCCCCCCCTCCCCCGCTTCTTCCTCTTCTTCTTCCCTTTCCCTTTCTCCTTCTTCTTTAACTGTTGACTATTATGTATTCAGAGAAGAAGATTATCAAGCTCATTTGTGACTCCAAGGACAGCACCAGTGATGTCTGGTTAAAAGCAGTGAGAGTGAGCACTCGAGAGAGAATTCAGAAATAAAATATTTAGTCTCAGGAACAACAGAGCTGTGCTGAGAGTAGAATCGTCACATCCGAAGAAAATGGCTCTTAACCCAGAAACTCATTGTGGAAGCCAAATAGAATCAATTAATCTTTCAAGAGTGAAGAAAAGAGCAAAGAGAGGATGAGACCCACCCCCTCTCCTCAAGTAGCCATGAGACCAGACCCACTGAGTAGGTTTCTTCTGATTGCACAATGCTCGCACTTTCATTGAATATGTATTTATAACCAGAAGCGCCGGAATAAACATAACCCCGTGATGCCATCGTCTAGGTGTCATATAAACACTTGCAACACTTGATAAGTTCTCTCATTTTTTTTTCAATTTTTTTCCTTTCCCTTTTTATCACTTTCCCCTTCTCTTTCTATTTTTTCTTTCTGGACAACCTCTCTTTCCAATCTCTCTCTGGATATATGTAAACAAAATTGAGATAATTTGGCGGCTTATATCTTTTCTTTTTGTGTCTTATAAATATGTTGATATTCCATCAGTTATGCTGGGATAACTGAGGCATATTTCAATCGCCTCATAGTTTTCTGTTTCGTGGATGTAGTGTGATTTATTTGACCATTTCTGTTATGTTGAATAATTTCATTTCAATGTCATTTCTTCTAAATGATGATGTGATGAGCATTTTAAACCTAGCTTCTGTCTGTATCTTCGTGTGATGCCTCAGAAATGTCTTGCAAGAGTCAAATGCTTAGTTAATGAGTATGCATACACATGGCCTTCTGAGGTCCCCGATCTGTCACTAAGACACGCTATTCTTAATAGCAGAGGCTATTATAACAGAGGCTAAATATAGCCACTTTGATCCAGCCAGTTTTCAGCCAGTTGACTTGGTTGGATTCAGGCTAATATTGCTGTCTCTGCATGTAGCATTTTATGAAAAGTTGCAAGAGCAAGCACAACTGGTGTTTGATACATTTTGAGATCCTGAGAGCACAGAGCAGAGTATGGAGGTACAGGGTCCAGCTGGCTGGTCCCCAGACATCCTGAATCACCTGCTGCCTCTTCCAGGTAGAACAATGTAATGAAAAATGGGGTTGGAGGCAGCAGCGTGCGTTTGCATCTCGGTTCAGCCCCCTGGCTGTGTGCATTGGCTCCCCTTGCCTTGAATTGGGGCTCCCTAAGAACAAAGGTTAGCAGGATCTTAGCCATGGCACTTTTCCTCTCTCAGCCTCGGTTTTCTCATCTGTAAAATAGGAAAGCTAGTGATCAGTGCTCATGGCGTTGCCGAAAGGGTTAAGCATGTGATGGAAATGATGGGATGGGAGAGAGTCAGCCAGAAAGCTGTCTCATGTCCTAGGAAAGCCTCCTTCCACAATACATGACACGACTTATTTCCTCGTCTGAATCTGGTTTTATGATGTTTTATCATCTAATCTTCAGCTTAGACCCAAGGAGGAAGAGAGAAAGGCACTTGGAGTTCAGGATGCTGATTGAGCAGCTCAGCCCCGGGGGCCCTGCCTCCCCCATCAGGTACTGATGAGTGGTCCACAGTGTCCGAAGCTTAGAGGCACAAGTGAGAAAATAACAGCAAGCTCCCACAGAATTTTGCAGCAGGGGGTCCTGCCCACTTTCCAGATGCTGTTTCTGTGACAAAGCAAAGACAGACGCTAGTGCCCGATGGCGCCTTCCACCTTCACCATGTGCGCCATCACCTTGAGCAAATCACGCAAACTCTCCTCGTCTCTCTTTACATTTCTGTACAATCGTGCTGGTGGATGCACTGCACACGGCCGTGCGGACAGGGGGAAATGGCTAAGCACCCTTAAAAGTGCTCTGGGCACAGTAGGTGTTTAAGACATGAGAAGTCCCCAGAGCAGGGCAGACAGGGCAATAAGAGTCTCAGCAGAGGCCCCAGCAGGCAGCTAGTTGTGCCCCTGAGCATGCTCTCCAAGACCCCAGCTACTTAGAAGGTGGAGGGAGATGAGGGAGGGTGCCTTGGACAGATGTGTAAGGACCCGCTCTAAATGACAAGAAGCCCTACTGCTGAGGCAGCCGTATGTGTGTCAAAAGGCATTTCAAAGTTCCAGTTTAAGAAGATGTGGTATATATACACAATGGACTACTACTCAGCCAAAAAAAGAACAAAATAGATGCAAACTGTTGCATTTGAGTGGATAAGCAATGAGATCTTGCTGTATAGCCCTAGGAATTATATTTAGTCACTTGTGATGGAGCATGATGGAGGATAATGTGAGAAAAAGAATGTGTGTGTGTGTGTGTGTGTGAGAGAGAGAGAGAGAGAGAGAGACAGACAGACAGATAGACCGGGTCACTTTGCTGTATAGTAGAAAATTGACAGAACACTAAAACCAACTATGATGGAAAAAATAAAAATAATTTAAAAAAAATAAACTTCCACCGGCAGTTCATGAGGCTATTTTCCTGCACGAATTTAATATCTCATTTCGTTTGCATTTCCCTAATCACTATCTCTTTTTTTTGTCTTTTTGCCTTTTTCTAGGACCGCTCTCATGGCTTATGGAGGTTCCCAGGCTAGGGATCCAATCGGAGATGTAGCCGCCAACCTATGCCAGAGCCACAGCAACGCCAGATCTGAGCCTCGTCTGCGACTCACACCACAGCTCCCGGCAACGCCGGATCCTCAACCCACTGAGCAAGGCCAGGGATTGAACCCGCAACCTCATGGTTCCCAGTTGGATTTGTTAACCACTGAGCCATGACGGGAACTCCCTTAATCACTATCTTTTTATGTGATTATGAGCTATGTGATTATGTGATTAGTTCCCCTTTTAGGAGTTGCTCATTGACAACGTTTGCTGCTTTCGGGGGGATGTAATTTGCTCCTTGGGAATGTCATTGTGTTTCCTGCCTTCTGCCAAACTCAGCTTTGCTCATGATTCCTTGATGTGTCCTGTGGAAAAATACCTTCTCCTAGTCTGTATCTTGAACTTTATCTTTGTTTTAGGCATAAAGTCATGTTGACCTTTGGAGTCTGATGTATCGAAGCTTCTGCCTGCTGCTTTTGCTTAGGTTGGATTTTCCTGTCAGTCACACCAATAGGGATTTATTCTTCCCAACCATCTATATGGTTGTAGCTGACATTATTCCCACTTAGAGCTGGAGAAACTGAGGCTTAAGGAGGAACAGGTTAGGGTAAAGATTTGTACTGGGTCAGTTTGGCTTCACTGTCATCATTTGAGCCGTCGTTCCCTGCTGCTAATGGGGTACAACCACAGGGGTCCCCTATCAGCATCTCTGCAGCACCTCCCTGCTGACTTGGCCTGCCCCGGATCTCCAGCTTGTAACTGGACATGTTTCATTCACATAGGCTTTCCCTGCTGGGGTCTTCTTGACACACTACAGGGTCCCCTTGGGTCAGCCCGCCTCCCTATGGATGTCACATCTGGTCCACGTGCACTGTCTCTTTTGCCTCAGCAAATTCTGAGTGTCTGAGCTTCCCCCAATGCATTGACCTCTATCCTGCTGCCTGCGGTGGCCTTAACTTTTTGAAGAGCGAAACAAGCCCTGGTCCACTGGTCCCCGAACTGTGGGCATCTATATCAAGCTGTTGGAGTGGGTCTTCCTTGCTTGGATGAAAGGAGGTGACACCTCTTTCCTCTCCCCCATGGGAGGCGGTGTAGTCAGAGGCTGACTTCATGGCAACAGCTTCCTCCCAGCACCTGTGTATAAGCCCTCTGCCAAATCCTTCTTCCCTCTCCTCCTGATGCCAGGTTACTCCTCAGTCTAACGGAGATCTTAGAGCCACGGTTTTTATCCACTCCCTTTGTGAGTTCTGCTTTGTGTCTGGCCTTTCCCATTGGTTTGCCGAGTCTGTTGTGGCCTCTGTCAAACTTCAATTTTAATAACCCGGAAGATGCCTAGGTCACGTGCTCCCCCCACCCCAAATTAAGGGTGACACGGTCCCTTCAGTTTCTATTTTTGTAGCATTTATGACATTATAACTGGATGGTTAGAAATCCTCGGGCCTTTTGTTCCCTGGAAGGAAAGAATTCAAATGAGAGACATAGAGCAGTTTCCAGTAGCAGAAATTTCATTAAGCAAAGCAAGCTAAGGTACGTTACAGAGAGAGGAGAGCGGCCTCTCTGGCCGGAAATGAGAAGTAGCCCCTCCGTGGGGTCGAACTGGTTTTTCAGGGTAGTGGCAAGTCCCTGCCTGTGTCCTGCATCGTTTGGTTGACAAGGAAACTGACAGCTTTATGTTACAGACCTTTCCCCTCTGTGTGCAGGCACTTACCCATAGGCACCCAAGTGAAACCCATGGGTGGGAGTGGGGGGGAGGGAATCACAATGCAAACTTATTATACATACAGCATAATGAACCTGGCTGTTTTGGGTCACCTCTTAAGTCTTGGAGACCTGCACCCACCAGGGCTGGCAGTGTGGAAAGCCTAGCTGTGGTTTTTTTTTTTTTTTTTTTTGCTTTTTAGGGCTGCACATGGCATATGCAGGTTTCCAGGCTAGGGGTCAAATCAGAGCTGGAGCTGCCAGCCTACACTGCAGCCACAGCAATGAAGGATTTGAGCCACATCCGTGACCTATGGCACAGCTCATGGCAACGCCGGATCTTTAACCCACTGAGCAAAGCCAGGGATGGAACCTGCGTCCTCATGGATGCTAGTCAGATTCGTTGACTGCTAAGCCATGACTCCCCAGCTGTGTTTTTGACCTTCTACTTGGGCCTGAGAAGGCTGGGAATGTAGTGGTCCTTAACCACAAAAGGGAGGGATCTCTGGCATATTCTGGTCAGTGTCAAGGTGAGGGGGGGTGGGGACAAGAAAGACCGCTCCACTCAGGATGGGGCAGGACTTGTCTGACCAGCTACCTAACAGAACCATGACTTGAGCTCCCCTCCCCACCCCTTTACCGTAAGTCTTAGAAGGACGGAAGCTTGCTCACTGCCACAGCTCACGCACCTGCTGTCACACCTTTGCCACTCACGCTGATGTGTTGAGCCCGTGGACTGATGGATGGATGAAAGGATGAGCGTATGAATGACAAGACTTTCACATCCCTTCCAGACCACACCGAGAGACGTTTTCCCTTTCACCTAAATCCTCTTTAAAAGCTTCATCGGAGCACACGTTCTCCAGTATTGATTGATTTGGTTTAGAGCAGTTCTGGTCGATACTGCTAAAGTTTAAAGTGCGGTAAAAGTCATGATTCCTGAAAATGAATGCTCTTGTTTATCTTCTTCAAAGTAAATGTACTTTGCCTCAGCCTCCTGAACTATGTGCCGGTGGACGACCCATATTTTCATGGATTGGTGGCAGTGGCACTGATAAATTTCTATTGATTTTGCAACTGAATATTCCAGGTACTGTGCTAGATATTCTGTAAATACTTTTTCATAAATCCTCATAACAATCTTTGGAGTGAAGGTATCTGTGTTTCCATTTTCAAAGAAGGATTTTTTGTTGTTGTCTTTTTTTGTTTGTTTGTTTGTTTCCTAGGGCTGCTCTCCCCGCATAGGAGGTTCCCAGGCTGGGGGTCGAATTGGAGCTACAGCTGATGGCCTACACCACAGCCACAGCAATGCCAGATCCTTAACCCACTGAGCGAGGCCAGGGATCAAACCCATGTCCTCATGGATGCTAGTGGGGATTGCTACCACTGAGCCATGGTGGGAACTCCCACTGCCACAGTTTGATGGCTAATTTCCTTTGATCAGATGGGTAACTTGACGTCTCTACATTTTTAGGATCTTTTTGGTAATGGTCAAATGAGAAGGTAAATTATTTTTTAAAATATTAAAAAGTAACTAGGTTTGAGATTACTCAAACAATCAAAGGCGCTTTTACCCCAGCTACCATCCCAACACTGTTATGAGAGCTTGTAATCATGCTTTGCCAATGTTAGGGAGATGCGAGAATGTTTTCTGGGGAAAGAGATGAATAAGCAGAAGTCAGTGTGGTCTGTAGGGAAGGGACGTGTCACCCCAGGCAGGAGAGACAGCACTGGCAGAGGTGACACGTGACAAGGGGGGACGGCAGGTCCCTGTGGCTGTAGAACAGTGAGCAAGGGAGCCTGGAGAGGGGCACTTTGGCCTTGAGGACAATATGAGGGGAAAGAACCCCAGTTTTCCCTTTATCCTAAGATGAGTGGAAGGATCCTGAGGATTCTAGGCAAGGGAGCAGCTTGAGTCCCTTTGCAGGTAGAAGATAGTCTTCTTTGGAAATATTGTGGAGAGATGGGACCAGAGGCAGGTTGAGCAGCACGAAGCCCGCGGAGCCATCCAGGTGAGAACCCAGGGGACCATGGGCAGGTGCACTGGTGCTCGAGATGGAGAGAAGTGAGCCCTTCTTGGGAGGGATCATGCCTGGGAGGCAAGGGAGAGGGTGACCCTCAGACTTCTGGTTTAAACAGCAGGCTAGATCATAGACCCATTTACTAAACTACAGAATGTTGGAAGAGAAACCAGCATTTCAATTCTTTTCTTATTTTTTATTTTTTGTCTTTTTGGGGCTGTAACCACCGCATATGGAAATGCCCAGGCTAGGGGTCGAGTCAGTGCTGTACCCGCCGGCCTACGCCACAGCACAGCAACTCGGGATCCGAGTCACGTCTGTGACCACAACTCACAGCAACGCCAGATCCTTAACCCACTGAGGGAGGCCAGGGATCGAACCTGTGTCCTTATGGATGCTTGTCACGTTCGTTACCACAGAGCTCCAGAAACCAGCATTGTAGCTTTTAACAATTTGTTTCCTCTCTGGTGGTGGCGTGGAGAGTTTCCTTTGAAACGTGTTAAGCATGCGATGCCTTTGAAAATCCCCACAGAAGACTTCAAGTTGGCAGCGGAACTTAGAGGGGTGGCACTTGGAGGACGAGTCTGGGGTAGAGACTTGAGTTTTGGTGCTGCACCCCCTGTTGTGGACGGGACCTGGAGAAGATGCGTGAAAACGCAAGGGCCCTGCTCTGGGAGGGCTTACGCTGTGGTTGGAAGGGAAGATGCTCGTATGGCTGCCGTGGTGATGGAGGCTATGAAGTAGAACCAGCCCCCATAAGGGCGCCGGGGGGTGACACGGAGGGTGGCAGGCACGCGTGCTGTCGGGGAGGCAGCTCTGAGAAGGAGGTGGAGGAAAGCACAGTCCAGGGGGACCTCGTGTGGCTCAGCTCCGCAGCGGCCAAGGGAAGCGGGTATTTCAGGGCGGAGGGGTTGGCCAGCATCGCAGCAGCCTTCTGAGAATCCAAGCAGGGTTTACACCACAGCTTCCCTTGACATCTTAGCGGCGGGTAGACCATTCACCACCTTGATGGGAGCTCTTCCGGCGGTGATGAGGGGCTAGAAACCAGATTTGGGGGGGGGGTCGTTGAAGAATGAGTAAAGTGATGAAGAAAGGGGGACACGAGTTGAAAGGCCTTCCTGGGGTGCGTGTCACTGTTAGGCAGAAGGGGCCAGAGGGCGTGCTGGCCAGAAGGGCTGCGGGTTTGGGCTTTTGTGTGTATTTATTTCTAGGGAGAGAAAGTTGACTTCATTGCAAAGCCATCGGGGAGGATCTAGTTGGGGAGAAGTTAAATGTGTCAAATAAAGAAGGGAAACTCGTTGTAACACTCCAGTCATTAAAAGGCTACTTTTTCTCAGGCCCAGGCCTAGGGGTGCTGAGACGCAGGCCAGCACGGTGGGACCCCAGGACACTCATGCAGACGTGCACACAGATAATCGGGCGATGAGGTGTGATCATGGGGCAGGCGATGCCCTGGTGACCCAGCATCGGGGGAGGGGCCGACGTTACCCCCCGCCCGCTGCTTCCTGACCCCAGCTCCTACTGGCTGGGTGATCGTGGCCGTGGCGCACCTCAGCACGGTTGCGTCATCTCCTCTGCGCCAAGGCAGAGACGTGAAGAAAAATGAACCGGAGAGTCCTGGCCATCTGGTAATTGAATCTAAAGCTGCAATAATTGATTCTGCGGACGTAGGCCTAGGCGTGCATCGATTGTGGAGCCAACTGGCTGAGGGTGGGCTGACACCCAGGCAGGCGCTGCTGCGACTTTCGGCGGCTGTTTACAGAACCTGCTCAGACACAAAGGCATTGGAACATCCTTGGATACACTCCTTGATGCCCAGTGGATGTCAGGGGAGCCGTTGTGGGGCAGGAGGGGGGCGCTGGCGTCGGGGGCCCTGGGCTTGGAGGTTGGATTCTAGATCTCACTGTGAGTTCTGTCCTTGGGCTGGATCCCCCCAGTTCCTATCTGTGAAATGGGTTTAAAGAATGATGTGCTTTTCTTTTGGCTATTAGTTCTCCCTTGATGTGTGGGTTTTCAGGCTTTGGACACTGGCTTAGATGAAAAAGGAGTCCCTATTGTGGCGCAGTGGAAATGAATCTGAATAGTAACCGTGAGGTTGCGGGTTTGATCCCTGGCCTTGCTCAGTGGATTAGGGATCTGGTGTTGCCATGAGCTGTGGTGTAACTCACAGACATGGCTTGGATCTGGCATGGCTGTGGCTGTGGTGCAGGCTGGCAGCTGTAGCTCCGATTCAACTTCTGGCCTGGGAACCTCCATAGGCTGCGGGTGTGGCCCTAAAAAAAAAAAGAGAGAGAGAGAGAAAGAAAAGGAAACAGTGAGGACTCAGGTCTCCCTTTGGGGATCACCAGGCTAAGGCTCTACCTATTTCATTGTCACGCTCCTGTTGAGCACCTAGTTTATTCAAAGCACTCCCCTGGGTCACAGGGAAGACGGCCCATGACCATCCTCCCGTGTGGTGCCTCAGGGGGCCTGTCGAATGATGGAGAAGTGGGGGGCATGTGGATGAGGATGAGGTGATTCCTGGATGGATACAAGACAAGGTGGAATATACACTCCAAAGATGTGAACATGGGATAAAGTGCATTTTTAATATAAATACTGACACCTGCCACTGTCTTATCTTTCATGATGACCCTTTAGAAGAAGAGGTGTTCAGGGTTAGTTTGACCACGAAGAACATAGGCTTAAAAACATAAGTCCTTTGCAAGTGAGTTTATGTCTGGAAAAAATTGAAAACACTAATTTGAAAAGATGCAGGCATCCCAATGTTCACAGCAGCACCACTTACAGTAGCCAAGATATGGGCACAACTCAAGTGCCCATCAACAGATGGACATATGAAGAAAATATACACTCACACATACACATGTACGATGGAATATTATTTAGCCGTAAAAAAGAATGAAATTCTGCCATCTGCAGCATTGTGGATAGAGCTAGAGAATATTATAATTAGCACAGTTGGTCAGACAGGGGAAGACAAATACTGCATGATATCACTTAGATGTGGAATCTAAAAAAAAAAAATACAAACAAATGTATAGAGCAAAACAAATGGATTCACAGATGTAGAAAACAGACTAGCTGGTTACCAGAGGGGACAGGGAAGAGGGAAGGAAAAATAGGGGTAAGGTATTAACACATACAAACTACTATGTAGAAAATAAATAAGCAACAAGGAGATACTGTATAGCACGAGGAATTATACCCATCATCTTATAACAACCTGTGATGGAGTTTATACTCTGTACTGTACGTCAGTAAAACAGTTTTTTTGAAAAAGGCTGAATGAGGTGTTCCCTTGTGGCACAGCCAGTTAAGGATCTGGCTTTGTTACTGCAGCAGCTTGGGTTGTGGCTGTAACTTGGGTTCGATCCCTGGCCTGGGAATGTTTACATGCTGCAGGTGCAGCCAAAAAATGAAATAACATTTTAAAAAACTGAAAAAAGATTAAATGAAAAAAAATGTAAAAAACTTACAAGTGAAGAGGTGACATTTTCAGAGGAGACACAAGGGTCTGGGATGAAAAGGAGCCTATCAGTTCATTAAAAAATACTAATTCTGTGCCTTTTATGCCAGGCTTCTTCCTAGAAGCTGAGAGCATGGTGGTGATTGATAGTCTGCAGGCTCAGAGGAGGGCAGCACAGAGCTGCAACTGCATGACAGGTGTTGTAAGTTAGCTGCTGCAAACTGCTCCGGGAACAGAGGCTGGAGCAGCTATCTCTTCCCGGAGCATCAAAAGAACATCTGAAGCAGGGACAAAACAGGTGAGGGTCTTGATGAATGAGAAGAAGAAAGTTTGGTGGGGAAAATGGCATAAGGCAAAGAATATTCAAACAATATTTAAAAACAATAATATTTTTAAAAAACAATAATGTCTAAGTCCATGCGTGTCACTGAAAATGCCATTACTTCTTTCTTTTTTATGGCTGAGTAATATTCCATTGTATATGTGTACAGCATCGTCTTTACCCGTTCCTCTGTTGATGGACATTTAGGTTGCTTCCACGTTAGATTACTGACTTTGAGCAAGTGTTGTGCTAGGACCTCTTAAAACTACCAGTCAGTAACCTGGTCTAATCAGACATCGACTTGTATTTGGCCTGGTAGAGGTCACTATCAGCCAGTAGCTCCCCCAAAATTATCAAGAAAGTAATTAGAACATTGAAAAGTTGTGTTCATTTTAGGGAGCCATAGACATTTGTTTCCGTGATCAAATTTGGTGCCCTTGACAATAATGTAACTAGAGATTATTATTCCATTTTATAGAAAGCAAAGCAATGAGAGGACCATCGTGTCCTTGTGACAGGAGAAAATCGAGACGCTAACCCACGCCCCCCGCACCCCTCTGCGTCCTCTGTCATGCCTCGTGCCATCTTCGCCAAATCCCTAGAGTTGATCACACGTGATGTTACTAAGTGTGAGATTCAAAAGGTGAAACTGAGGAAGAAATCATAGCATGTAGTCAAGGGAAGAGAATGGTTCTTTGAAATTTTTATTTATTTTTTAGTAATTCAATGAATTTTATCATAGTTATTGTTACACAACCATCATCCCAACCTGATTTTACAATTATCCATCCCAAACCCCCAGTCTACCCCCTCCCCCCGACCTGTCCCCTTTCATAACCCGACCTTTTTCAATGTCTGTTAATCTCTTTCTGTTCTGCAAATAAGTTCATTTATATCCTTTCTTTAGATCCCCCATGTAAGTGACAGCTCATAGGATATTCGTCTCTCACTGTCTACTAATTTCTCTTGGTATGGTAACGTATGTCACTGCAAATGCCATTATTTCATTCTTTTTTAAGGCTGAGTAATATTCCACTGGGTGTGTATGTGTCCAGCATCTTCTTCACCCACTCCTCTGTTGATGGACTTCCATGTCTTGGCTACTGCCAATAGTGCTGCAGTGAACATTGGGTACATGCATCTTTTCAAGTCATGGTTTTCTCCAGACAGATTCCCTGGAGTGGGCTTGCTGGATCATGTGGTATAGAGGAGGAGAATGTCAACGGGCCTTCTTCAAGATCAGGGGCTGTCTTGTCTGCAGATCCATCATACCAGTTGTGGTGGATGGCGAGGGTACGGTTGGTCATGGAGCATCTTCTGAACGCTGCATGAGGGTGGGGAGTAAATGTGTGAGACCCGCAGGGAAGGACGTTCACTCTAAGCTACCACAGTCGGAGAAAGCTTGCCAGGAGGGAGGGTGTTTGAAGTCGGCCAGGAAGAAGGGAAGGGCTCAGATCCCCCCTCGGTTCCTTAGATCTTGCTCCCTGGAATGTCAGCACCATGTAGGTGGGTGGTTACCAGACTCTCTAGCTGTGCCAAGCCTGTAGGTAGACGGGTAGATAGACGGGAGCTAAGAAGTTCAGATTGAGAAGCATCTCGGTTTGGTTGGGTGTGGGGTAGACACCCTTTTGTCCTGCATTTGCTGTGTGTGAAGTTGAAGATCAGTTACCAGGTTCAGCCAGTGCCAGGTCCGAGTCAGGGCGGCGCATCAGAGTCCAGGGCTCTGGAGCAGGCAGGCCAGCATCGGGAGCCTTGGGCGATCTGGTGAGGGAGGTGGTTTGACTTGGAGAGGGGAGAAGTTGGCCCCGGAAGATCCCCCAAGTTCACAAACAGACTGACTGCATCTGCAGCACTTGGCGCTGGTGCCCAGCACAAGGAAAAGGTGCTGAGGGAAGGAAGGGGGAAGAGCGGCTGCAAGGCCATCCCTGTCTTGGAGGACAGGTGCTCCGGTTCCTCTGGGCCGACACTGGAGTTTAGAAGGAGGAGGCGTGGGATGAAAGCGTGGGGTCTGAGAAGACAAACCTCTGGCTGCAGGGACAGGTCTTGGCCGGGAGGCCGGGCTGACCTTCACGTGGTCTGGGGATGCCGCGTGCATTTTAACCAGGGACTGTGTTCAGCTGACACGTCTGGTAGGAGCAGTTGTCAGAGCAGCCGCTTGCCCTCTGATGTTGGAGCTGCCCCCCCATCCCCGGCCGGCTAGCCTGGCCCCTTTCCAGCCCCTCACCTTCCCTCTAGTCCACGAATAAAGGACTTGCTCCTGGCACAGAAAATGGCCTGCAGGAGACTGCTCATCACCATGCCTGGCGTGTGTTCTCATTGGTCGGGACCCGTGCTAACCATTTGGGGTACATGCCCGCTTGGGTGGGAGGGTGGGGTCTAACAGAGGGAAGGTGAGCATCCGAGGAGAGTCTGGGTGAGCAGGTCCTTGTGTGGTTGTGTGGGGAGAGCTCCGCTCACTCACAGGCTGGGGAGGGGACAGTCGTGGCTTCAACCCTTGGAGAGAGTTGCAGCCTGAGGCTTCTCCTTTTCTTCTGGTCAGTCTTGGCTCAGCCATGGTGGTGGGGCTGGTCTTCCAGAGGGACCTTCCATCTCTGTGGAAGAGAAAGGCGGAGTGACCACCTGGGCTTGCCTGCTCGGCAGTGTCTCTAGGGACTCCCCGATATTTTCGTAGCACGTCAGCACTGCCCCCTTCACTCTGTGGTCTCCTATGAAGGCCAGGGTCACCATGGCCTGGAGAAGGGCTCTGTGTTCTTTGGAACGTACTGGGACCACGATTGGGCGGAGATGCTGCCGCTCTTACATGTATTTGATTAGCTGCAGTTGTGGCTACGCTTAGTTCTCCTGGGGAAGCCTGTGGCTGAGGCAGATGGCTCAGGAAAGCCTGAATCACATAAACAGGGGTCTTCGCCTCCCATTGGCTGGGTCTCCTAATGGCTTTTTAGCAGAAGGGGTTTCAGAATGAGAAGGTGGAGCCCCGGTTACATCCTTCTCAGAAACCCCAGGCTGTGTGTTTCAGGCATGCTTAGTGCTGGCTGTTTGTAAAGGGACAGGATAGGTGTGGCCGTTGTGAGGACGAAGCAGGAAACAGAGGCAGCCTCAGTGAGCTAGCTGCTTGAGCCAAGACTCAGTCCACCCACCAATGTTGATTCAACACCGCTGCCAAGTTCTCAGTGCACCTTGGTCAGTCATGCGTTCCGTAAACATTTGCCCGACCTGGACGTCATGAAAAGAGCTGGCTCTGTGCTAAGCTTTCACCTGGATGGCAGCTTCCAAGCTGGTCATTTAGGGCCAATTAAACCATAGTAAATCATGTAGGCTTTATTCTATGAGCAGTGGGGTGTGATGAAGTCTGGCTTTTATTATATTAATAGACTGAAGAATAGTAACAAAGATGAGGAAAAAAGAAGAAGTAGAATTAAGTCTTCCATCTTCTGTGTGAAGAGAAAAGTACGAGGTGACCCAGAAAGGATTAGATTCATCAGAACCACATCTTGATTGGAAACCCCACAGAATTTGTGGAGGACTGGATAAGAGGGTGAGGGCGAAAGAGGAACCAAAGGTGACCAGGAAGTATTTGTTTATTTTACTTATTTTTATTAAAGTATAGTTGATTTATAGTGTTGCGTCAATTTCTGCCGTACAGCATAGTGACCCAGTCATACTTATATATACATTCTTTTTCTCGTACTACCTTCCATCATGTTCTATCCCAAGAGACTGGATGTAGCTCCCTGTGCTGGACGGCAGGACCTCATCACTTAGCCATTCTAAATGGAATAGTTTGTATCTACTAACCCCAAACGCCCCTCCATCCCACTCCCTCCTCCCACCTCCTTGGCAACCACAAGTCTCTGCTCCACGTCTGTGCGTCTCTTTCTATTCTGTCCATAAGTTCATTTGGGCCATATTTTAGCTTCCACATACAAGTGATATCATATGGGATTTGGCTTTCTTTTAGTGACTGGGAAGTCTTTTGCTCTTGGTGGTCAAGAAAGTGGGGGAGGAACACGTGTTGGAACCACGGTCAAAGGTTCTATGTGGACGTGGACGTGTAAGGTGTGTATCTGACTTGACCTGGAACAAGTCACGTCGTGTGGGCGAGAGGTCGGGTCTGCTCAGGAGAGAGATGGAGCTGGAGTCATGGCTTTGAGGGTTCTTGGCTCACAAGCGGCCCGTGAAGTCTTGGAAACAGCAAGTCGGGAGGAAGGGTTACAGCCCAGAGAGGCAGAGAGGCACGGGAGGAGCCAGTCCTGGGGGAGCAGCGGGCTGAGAGGGAAATCGCGAGCTTGGCTGCTCTCCGTTAGCAGGCACGGAGCAGGTGAGGCGTCTTCTCGACACTCTGTAGAGTCACATCATTATTGTCGTTTCCATCTGCGAAAGAACCAAGGCTGGGAGAGTGAAAATCGCACTGGAAGACTCCCAGCAGTAAACAGAGAGTGCCTTTGGCTCCATTTTTCCAGGTGGTGCCCACTGCCCCAATCCCAGCCTTTCCCCGCATCAGGAAACAATTGAGGATGCCCTTTCCACATCCCCTGAGCCTTCACTAGTAGCTGCTAGAATGCCATTGCGGCCGATCTTGAATAGTCACTCGGCTGCACAGTCCTGCCCATCCAGCAGCGTCTGCAGTGTCGTTTCTCTGGGCACCTGTTGAGTGTTAGACTCCGTGTCCCGTGCATTCCTAGGTCATCTTGTTCAACCCTCCTACATCTTGAACGCCCATCCCCAGGTCACAGGTGAGGAAACGGAGGTTCAGACCATGGAAGTTCCTTTGCGGGCGCTCGGTGTACAAAAGGCAGACCTCGGAGCACATCTGTGTCTTTTAACTCATCCATTTCTTGTCCTTACACAAGCGTGAGGGACGAGGCCACGGTCTGGACCTTGTTATTAAAATATGACTTGATGCGCAAGAGACTGCACAGCGGTTAGGACCCACTGGAAGGAACCCAGCAGGTGCACTTGGAGTAACTGGAGTATGTATGGTAGAGGCAACACGCTGGCCTGTACTTTGGCGATTAGATAGCAATGCACATCATCGGCTAATAAAGTGTTATCCAGTGCTAGCCTGCCTGGGCTCACTCTAATAGGTAGGTTACCATGGTTTATACGTAAGCCATGGAGCTTCCCATCGCTCTTGATGGGAGGGTGCTTACCGCTAACTTGCATCGGCAGTCCTTGTTCATGTTCGGGGCTGTAAAGAGGATTTTCTCTGCGCTCTTTGGTTTGGTTGTCCTCTTTGTGCAAATAGGAGTTTCTGCCAGGCCACGGTACCTGCTTTGTAATTTCGAGTTTCCTGGTGGAGTAAGATCAGCGTCTGATGTCTCAGGAACTGGAACTATCTGAGGGAGCCTTCTCTAAATCGTCCCCCTTCATCCACGCACTCATGAATAATTAACCGATTGATCGTTTTGGTGTATATTTATTTGAGTGAGCATACCAGGCAAAGCCCGCTGTTCCATCATTCTAGGACTTGAATTCTTTTTCTGCAAAGCAGAAGTGGTGGAGTTGCGTGAGAGCAGTGAGGAGAGAACCAAGTTGGGAAATACTGCCCTAAACACCGCAGGCTCATCCTTATTGTACCATCGCCAGTAACTAGGCTTATGTCTCACGCTGCCTATGTGGCTGTTTAGTTCGGTAAGAAATGAGTGAGTAAACAAACTTGGACATGAAAGGAGGGAGAGAAGCACGTGCCTTGCAGACACCATTCTACCATCTACGACCTTTGCTGCTGAGGACGGAACCGAACCCCATGATCCTGAGCTCCCTCATGAGGGGGATGCAAGAAGGACTGTAAAATGCCTGGAACCCAGACCAGCCAATCCCAGCCTAACTTCCGGAGAGCAGCTTGAAATGAGCAAGACAAGTCTGTGTCTCATGCATCTTCTAAGTGGCTTTTTCAAATCCTAGAGTTAAAAATAGCAGTGTTTGTGCTCAGACCAGGTTGTTGCACATAACGTGCCACCTCATTTGAAGTGGTCCAAGGAGCCTATAGAAGATGTTGCAAATAGTGCAGTGTATCTGGAGAGGTGAGAAATTCATTCACACAAGGAAATATCTGTAGAGGTGAATAAGGGACTATTCATCCCGACTCCATGGACAGGTGTTCAGACAGGCACATCCCACCAGGAACTGAGTGATTGTTGATTACTGAACCCCAGGTTTTTGCCTGCGCCTTGATGCAGAGCAGGTGATTAAGAAGCATTTAATAAATTAATTACTATATTTGAGGGCAACCCCCACAGAAACATATTAATCTGGGGTTATGAATAAGGCATACACTCATCTCTTTGTGCAGTAAAGCAAAACACTCGATATTCCTTGTACAGAAGGGGACTTCACGTAGAAAGTAAGAAAAATATGAGATGTTCTTTCAAATGGCCACGACCGAGGCAGTTAAAATGTTGCCCTTGATTGATGGGTCGTCGTTGTGATGTGCTTCAAAGTCGGAAGGTGCCAGTATGTGCACATCTCCTCATATTTTCCACCAGCATTTTGTGCCTTTAAATGCTCTGTTGGCAGGAATCCCAGCCCGATCCCCCATCTCCTATTGTCTGGGAAGCTCTGAGATTCCACGATGGAACAGGGTCCTTTTCTGAATGAGAGAACTGGATCTGAGCCGTCCCTTCTGGGGCTTCTCATGGCCACGTGGGTCTCTGTCCAAGGTGATTCTCCAGAATTCCAGGCAGGCTTGTCCTCTCAATGGCAGGTTTGCTTCTGCAGCGTCTGTAAGGCTCTCGGGGTACAAGCCTTGGAATCCCAGGTCCTCCCGCTGTTGGTGAACGTGACATATCCCAACAGTCCTCTTCAAAGCATAACTTTTGCGCCGGGTTAGATGGGTCCACAGAACCTTTCAGCTCACGACGTAACCAAATCAGCTTTGAGGTCATAACCCCTCAGCCATAGGGAACATGCAGAGTCGTCATCCTGGGTACCTCGAGGTACCTCAGAGTTCCTCGAGGTACCTCTCTTTCTGGGATCAGGTTTTCCCCACCTGGAACCCACACAGTGTATGAATACCTCCTACATCAGGCAACGTCTGTTCCAGTCTAACTGGTCTCCCCAGCTTCCACATTCCAGAAAAAGTCATCTTGATCCCTGTGCGCCCGGAAAGTCCTGCTGTCTCGATGCAAAATGTTCCCCTTGTCCTTCTGTGCTGTGGTCTCTGGGGAAAGTAGCAGCCTTGATGGAATCCTGGAAGGTCACGTCACATCTCTTGACCTTGGCGATGAGTGTTTGCTGGCCTCACCAGTCAGACAATGCTTATGCGATGCGGGCGGTCGTCCTGATCTTTCTCTGGAACAACAGGGAACATCCGCCTCAGGTAGCTTTTTCTTCTGTCTGTTCTTTGAAATGGTTAGAAGCAATAATAAAGCTTGGCTTCCAGTGACTTTCCGTCCTTCCTGTTCCTAGAAATGAGCCAGAAAATGACCTAGTTTAAAGAGTCGTCATCGGTATCATCTTCATCTTACCAGGACATCTGCTTGGCTTTCGAGAATTTCACAGTTGAACACACACTTCAGCTCTGCATCTCATCTCAGCCTCACGTTCATTATGTCAATCAAGCAGAGTGTGGCTCTTGCTTCCATGAAGCCTGAGGGCACACACACATCAAGAAAGTGGCGGGGCAGGTCTATGTGTTTGCATTACAGAAGGAGGCTCTGCTCTAAACCGCAAAAATCCAAGGTCCTGACCTTGACTTGCTCATAACCTATCTTGGCTTTTTGACGTCTCTGAATTCCAATGTTCTGGAAGCTTCTCCCATAGGAATGTGGCCGGGTCTGAAGAAAACCTGTGATAGCATCTTCTTAGCATCTTCATTTTCAAATCGTCCAGACCCCACTCAGCTGTTCTCAGGCCTGGAGGGTTCGAAAGGGTCCTCCAGAGTTTTTTTTTTGTCTTTTTGTCTTTTTGTTGTTGTTGTTGTTGTTGTTGTTGTTGTTGCTATTTCTTGGGCCGCTCCCGCGGCATATGGAGGTTCCCAGGCTAGGGGTTGAATCGCAGCTGTAGCCACCGGCCTATGCCAGAGCCACAGCAACGCGGGATCCGAGCCGCGTCTGCAACCTACACCACAGCCCACGGCAACGCCAGATCGTTAACCCACTGAGCAAGGGCAGGGACCGAACCCGCCACCTCATGGTTCCTAGTCGGATTCGTTAACCACTGCGCCACGACGGGAACTCCTACTCCAGAGTTTTGATGGCTTTTAGCCCAAGCCTGATTCTCTGTGGAACTCTCTGTGCAGGCAGTCATAGCCAGGTTCAAGAGGAATGGGTGTGGGGTTTGGCCCACAAGTCAGGGCCCATGAGGGTGCTGTGGCTTGAACTCTGGGGCAGAGAGGACTGTGGCCCATGAACAGCACCTGCACCTTGTAATTGGTGCTTGCTGAGCCCTCTGGGGCTGGAGGGGCTCTCAGCGGAGGGAAGGTCATTGTGTTGTGAACATTTAGAGATGCACACATATGCAAAGTAGTAATATTGCTCTTTTGAAAAGAAACAACAGAGAAATCTTCGAAGCGTGCGTTTCGGTCTGAAGTGCCAGGTTGAAGGGTCTCAGGTGTACTCTGGACCGTGGGAGTCCCTGAGGGACTCCCCCCCCTCCCCCTGGGCTCTGCTCTCTTTCTTTCTGCTTCTCTCCTCTTCCTTCCAGCCCCTTTTCTTGCTTCTCCCACTTTCTTTCCATCGGTCTTGTCCTCCCTCAAAGTTCCAACTCTCCTTTGGGTTACGCTGCAAGCTGTCGACTCTGAGACACACAAAAGATGCAGGTATTGGGAAGATGCTAATCTGCACCTCCTCCTTGGACCCCTGGAGTAAATCTAGTTGCTAAAGAAAAAGTTAAAAGAGTCTAAAGAGAAAAGGGGCCTTTTACCCTCCAGCTAGGAAGGGGCAGCCTCCCCAAGCATGGTCTAGGTCTTTAAACATGGGGAGAGTAGCCAAGAGCCCCCCCACCCCCCCAGGGGGGGCAGTGCCAAGTGCATAGGAGAGAGTGGGGTGCACAAGATGTGCACAAGCGCCCTCTGATGGCCAAGGAAGGCTCTGCATGTGAGCGGGAGAGCCAGTCCTAGCAAGTTCAGAAAGTGACCTTGCCCAGGAGAAGAAAGAAGCATCTCCTTCAGAATGTCAGGAAGAGGGAACCAGGACAGTGAGCCAGGTATCCAAGAGTGGCTTGTCATTATTGAAGAAGGGAGCACCCCAGTGGGAACAGAGGAGGCAGGCGCTGTCCCAGTGACGCTCCCAACCCCCAGAGGGTGTCTTATGATCAGTGAACCTTCCTTGGCAAGGAGGCACCTGATTTATGCCCTGCTTCCTAGTGATGACAAAATGACACAAAAGTCCCACAGAGCATCAGAAATGCCTCAGCTTGGGCTTAACAGGGCACCTTGGGTTGCAAGGATCTTCTGTAAACCCTGTTGAGTCCTGTGATCTAATTGGTCCATCTGCGCAACGTCAGGGGCACTCAGTCTCCCACAGATATGCAGCCAGTGGAAATGTACTCAGCAGAAAGCTCTAAGACCTTTCTCTGAACATAATGAAAAAGTCACCCTACTGCATTTTGTATGCCTAGTGTGTGCCTGGGCTTCAGATCTTGATTTATTTCATCCTTTTATGTCTGCACGGATCCCAGGAGGTCAGTGTGGTTATGCCTGCTCTTCACATGGAGAACTGCTGTGGTGCTAAGAGGTGATGTCGCTTGCCCAAGAAGGCAGGTGATTGACCTGTTTTGCTGGCTGTCCCTCCAGGTACGCGATGGCTCAGTGTTGCTCTGACCTTCAGAGTAGTCACCCCACCCATCCTCTGCCACGTTGCCCATCTGGCTTCTGCATCACCCAGGTCTTGACAGTGACAGAGGAAGGGCTGGTGCCGCAAATCAAAACAGAAAGGCGTTTGCACCCAAGGATCACTGCTGCTTAAAAGCCGCATCAGTTTGAATCCAGCGGGTCTAAATCGGGCTGCACCAGGCTAGTAATTTTATTTGCTTTGTGATGAAGAGCCAATTGGAGCAGGCACCTCTGAGCAGCTTTGAACACGACCTGAGATGTTGCATTTCTTCTTCTCTACTCTGGAGCCAAAGGCTGGTGGGGTCTAAGTGTCACAGTGCATTGGGAGGTGACGGCGACCCTCTGTCCTTGTTTCCAAGGGACTGTTTGAGCCAGCTGGGGACAGTGCACACGACGGTCAGGCAGTTTTCCTTTGCGTGTTGGCCTTGTTTTTCTTATTTTCTCAGCCCCCTTTGAAATCAGGCTGTTTCAAGTAGCGTTTTGTAGAAGACCAACCTTTTGCTGGGAAATGGGTGCATTTTCCTCACTCTCCCTAGAGGTCTTTGCCCAGGTGTTAAACCGGCTGATGTGAGGACAAGTCCACACCATGCTTGTCCTGTCCCAACTGTGGTGACACCTGCCTCTTCTTGGTTGAGCTTTGGTCTCTTCCTCTGCAGTGGCCTTAGCTATTGTCTGTGACGATGGAGGAAAGGAACGCATTTGAAAAGCACCTTGGAAGCTGTGAAGTACCACATGCTTGGCCTTTAGTATGAATAGCTAATCATTGCCTCGTGTTATGTAAATATTAGCATCATTTGTTTTAGAAGATGGCATATTTTTCCAACCGCGTGGTTTGTGTGTTAAGTGATTTGGAGGAATTCAGCCACTTTCTCTCCACGGTAACCCCGTGCAGTGGGTGCAGGAAGGTCTCCCAGCCTCGCTGAATAGAATCATCTTCCTGAAGTTCACCTTCACTTTGGGACAGTGTTTAGGGACGAGGTACATTTAGAATGTACTGGAGGACATGGAGTTGAACAAGTTCCTTAAAACCTGGATATCCAATACAATTAGAATTAGCGTAGGAGTTCCCATTGCAGCTCAGTGGGTTAAGAACCTGACCTGACCTGGAGGATGCGGGTTCGATCCCTAGCCTCGCTCGGGGTTAAGGATCTGGCGTGGCTGCAAGCTGTGGCGTAGGTCACAGATGCAGTTCAGATCTGGTGTGGCTGCGGCTATGGTATAGGTCGGCAGCTGCAGCTCTGATTCAACCCCTAGCCTGGAAATTTCACTGTGCTGTAGGTGTGGCCCTGAAAAGAAACCAAAAAGAACCAGCACGTTTATCTCAAACTCACAGAGCATCCATGTCCTATGTAATGTGCAGACAGCACCGTCAGGGGAGCGATGCTGTGGTCATTAGGATGTCCTTGGAGAAGGAAGGCCGGTTTCTGTCTTTATCTCTTTTCTCTCCTCCTCGGTATTTCCAGAAGAGGGGGGTTCTGGAAGGCTGTAGCGGGAGGGGATGCGTGAGAAGGTAGAGAGTTGAACAGGTACTGACTCCCAGCCGGGAAGCTCCGCCCTCTGCATGACCAAGATCCCGTGACTTACAGAGGATCAAACACGGTTCTTTCTGCGAGGCTGGCCCCATGCAGTGGAGGTCCATCTCCCACAAAGGAATCGCGTTCGTCCGTGGACGCTGGTCTTTGGAAATTGCGGTGGAGTTGGGGGCCACTGCGTTTCCTCTGGCTGGACCGACACTGAGGAGGCTGCAGGTCCAGGCCAGGACAGACGGGGGTTCATGCCAGCTCGTGTTTTGCAGACAGTGGCGGCCTGCGCTCAGCCTGCATCCACGAGAGCACCGTGCACAGCCGGGTCTTCCAGATCTTGTACCGGAACGAAGAGGTGCCCGTCAATGATGCCGTGATCTTCCGGGCTCATTTGCTCCTCGATGGTGAAAGGGTAAGTCCGGGAATCCACCACCGGCCGCAGACCCATGATCCGTCCTCGGGCCTGCGTATCCACTGCTGGGCAAAGGGACTGGAAGGGGCCGCTGTGGATTTGCTCTGAGATCTGACGGATCGGGAGCATTTTAGAGCATTCCTGCGCTTCGTGGTTTATTCATCCTGGTGCTCGTGTTTTCATTCATATTCCTGCTCGTCTCATGTTCCGAACGGGTCCCCTTGACCAACTTGCTGACTCTCTTAGTCCTTTCTTTGCCTGTTTGCCCATCTCTCTGGGCCTCTGCCAGCCGGTCCGTCAGCAGGTGTCTGCTGAGTATCCGCTGTGCGCAGGGCCGTGTGTATTGGGGGGTGGGGCTCGGATGAGGGACAAAGCTGAAGAAGGCAGCAGGACCTCTGCCCCCTGCTTACAAGTATCCTGACCTTTTGGTTTCACAGCATGTGAGAGGTCCGGCAGGTGCCTGAGTGTGCCCTCTCCAGGCTCCTCCCATCCTGGCTGTAGTGGGCCGGCGTGTCCACTGGGGTCCTGGAGCCTGCTTAGCTCTTGAGGACCAATGGTACCCATCTCCTCCCCATCTTTATTTTTAGTGACTTCACATGGGTGGCTTGAAATCAATTATGATGGAAATATTTACACCGTAGAAAAAGCACCAATACTACAAATCGGGATTTTAAAAAGTTTCCTTCAGAGAGCTGGTTGTTAAACATTTAATTTTTTTTTAATTTTTATTTTTGCAGGGCGGTGCCCGTGGCACATGGAGGTTCCCAGGCTAGGGGCTGAATCGGAGCTATAGCTGCTGGCCCACACCACAGCCACACCAGATCCGAGTGGCGTCTGTGACCTGCACCACAGCTCACAGCAATGCTGATTCTTAGCCCAGTGAGTGAGGCCGGGCCAGGGGTTGAACCTGCATCCTCGTGGATACTTACTAGTTGGGTTTGCGACCGCTGAGCCACAGCGGGAACTCCTGGCTTGAAACATTTACCAGCACACTCCTGACCGTATCTGCCTCTGCTTGGTAGGTGGGAGGGCTCCCTCCCTGCTGCTCTCTCTCCAGGTCCAATAACTGATAACCTCTCCCCGCCCGACCCTTCAGGCCAAAGGTGGTGAGGAGTCCTGGGTACCTGACCTCCAGACACCCAGCCGTCCTTTGTTGCTTTGCCTAAATTCTTCCCACACCTTTGCAAATCATCCCCTTCTGGGGAACTGAGTGCACCATCTACTCCCGCTTGGCCACACGTGCTTTAGCAAGAGATACCCAGAGGCGGCTTGGAGTGTTAAGGAACCCCCAGTTAGGCCGCACACAAGAGCTCAGCTTCCCCGAGTCCTAGAGAGCGAAGGTCACTTGGTTTGTCCTGGGTCACTGTCCTTCGGCATGTGGATCTCAAAGACCCTCCTGGGCACAGGGGTCGTGATTAGAGGCTGGGGTGGGACATGGCTCAGATCTCTTGATCGTTCTTCCGTCTTAATTCCATCAGACTCTCCCTCCTGCCCCGGAGAGTATAAAGCTTTCCACGGTTAAACTTTCCCAACCCTCAAGCCTAACTCACGGGACGTTGCCGCAAGCCGTGGTCCTGAGGCTGAACAGGGGGGCATTGTCGTCTTGCACGTAGTTGGAACAAGATGTAGTTCTTGCACGTGTCGTTTCCTTTAGCGTAGAGATCTGCCTGCCTCTGCAGGCTAACCATTCAGGCCTGTGTCAGGGTCGTCCGCCTGGCAGCGATCCCTGTTATAGTTAATCATTACATCCAGATCAGTGGCAATTAAAATGAAGTGGATACGCTCATAAAAGCTGTATCTCTGGAATGGATGCCTTAACTCTTTTCCAGTGAGTGTCTGTTTATGCCAGCCCAAACCCTGCTGATAGCCGGGTGGCCAGAGCTCATGGGCATGCCCGCACGTAGCCGTGTGGTGAGCAGCACGCCGATAGCATGCCTTCATCAAGTGTGTGGATGTGCGTGCCTCGGGGGGTGTGTGTGTGTGTGTGTGTGTGTGTGTGTTTGGAGGGACGGCAGGTAGCCACCAGCGAATGAAGAAATGAGTGACTAGAGAAACCTTTGATGCATTCTGGAGCATCTTGCTATTAAAAATATATTGACTGAGTTCCCGTCTCAGCTTAGTGGTTAACAAACCCGACTAGTATCCATGAGGATGAGGGTTTGATCCCTGGCCTTGCTCAGTGGGTTAAAGATCCGGCGTTGCCATGAGCTGTGGTTTAGGTCGCAGATGTGGCTCGGATCCTGTGTTGCTGTGGCTGTGGTGTAGGCTGGTGGCTACAGCTCCGACTTGATCCCTAGGCTGGGAACCTCCATATGCCAAAAGACAAAAAAAGATGTATTGAGACAGGGAGTTCTCATTGTGGCTCAGCGGAAGCAAACCTGACTAGTATCCATGATGATGTGGGCTGGATCCCTGGCCCTGCTCAGTGGGTTAAGGATCTGGTGTTTCCGTGAGCTGTGGTGCAGGTTGCAGACACAGCTCATATCCCACACTGCTGTGGCTGTGGTGTAGGCCTGCAGCTGTAGCTCCAGTTCAGCCACTAGCCTGGGAACTTCCATATGCCACAGGAGCAGCCCTAAAAACAAAAAAAAATGTACTGAGACATCAATGAAGTTCTAGCCAGGCTTAGTCTAGCCACAGCTGATCCTGGGCCTGCATACCTCTCCTTGTTCCAGAAGAACTGCAGCAAGTTTAAAACGGGAGCCTGCAGTGAATTTTTGTTACCTAGGCAAATGCATGCTCCGAGGTGGCTAGCACGGCTTGCTTGGCCAGTCTTACTTCTCAGGGATTGGAGCTGGTGACAGGAAGCTGTGGAAGTTCCCATTGTGGCTCAGGGGGTTCAGATCCTAACCAGTATCCATAAGGATGCAGGTTCGATCCTGGCCTCTCTCAGTGGGTTGAGGATCTGGCATTGCCATGAGCTGTGGGGTAGGTCGCAGATGCAGCTCAGATCTGGTGCTGCTGTGGCTGCAGCCTGGGAACTTCTGTATGCCGCAGGTGTGGCCTTAAAAAAAAAAAAAGAAGAAGAAGCAGCAGAAGCTGTGTTGCTTGGGTTGTGTGTGTGAAGCAGGGTTTGTGATTATGCAAAACAAATCGAGGAGAAGTTATTCATAGCACTCAAATTCAGTAAAACGTTACCTTTCACATGCTTTACATTTTTTAAAACAAATTTTCAAACCCTGGGGAGCTAAAGATAAATTCCATCCATATGTCCCTTCCTGAATTATGTTTAACCAGGAACACATTTCCAAAGTGGCCTTTGGCTAAGAGACTCCCATCCCTTACAGAATGAGGATGTTCTTGCAAAGAAACCCAAACCAGGGGGTGGGGGTGCAGAAGGGCTGAATTTATTCTTCAAGATACATGAATAGCTTCCATGCGACGGGCGCTATTCTGGGAGCTGGGGATCCAGAATGGATTAAGACTAGGCTCTCTCTTCATGATACCAGATGACAGGGGATGGTAGACAAGAGAAGGGCCATGGGGATTTAGCCAGAGGCTGGATGGATATTGTCAGAGGACCCCCCCCCCCCAAGCCCCATCCAGCGGGAGCTTCTGAATGCAGCCCAGCATGGCCAAATCCAGGGACTGTTTTCCAGAAGCTGGAGACCTGCCACGGAAGTGTGTAACCACCCGATTTTGAAATGTTTGCTGCTTGTTCAAAACATTAAAAAAAAAAATACTATGAGGACTAAACAAAATATGCCCACAGATGGTATTTGTCTCATGGGTTTTCAGGTTATAAGCCAGAAATCACTGTATGGGAAGTGTTGAAGGCAAAGACAGAAAAAAAACAGGGTTTTGTGGGTTGCGGCAGAGAAGGGGTCCCTCCGGCCTGGGGGTGGGGAGGAGATGGGGTCCTGTCTCAGGTGTGCAGTATTTACACGGATGTCCTGAGTAGGGTGTTTGTGAGCTCTGATATTGAGTAAGTGACTCCCCTGGAGGCGGGCTGATGTGTGATGTTCTGAAAAAGAAGATTCAGGGCTCCAGGGCTCCCAGTTTTTAGATGCATGTGAGAAGCTGGCAGGTAGAGTAAGAATATTCCCATGCTAATGAATGAAAACAGACTAAAAAAAAAGGGGGGAAGGAAGGAAACAGTCACGGATCGGACACGAAATGCTCATGTGTCTTAAAGCACAAATAGTTAAGAGCCACGGGTCTCGGAAGTGATGGATACAGTTTGTTGTGAAACTGAACCACCTCGGGGACTGGCTTCACTTCCCGGAGCATCGGTTTCCTTCTCTGTGAACCTGAAGGCGAGTCCCAGCCCCGAGAAGGGGCCAGAGGTCACCCCGCCTCCACTGTCCTGTCTCTAGCCAAGCGGGGCTTGCTCTCGACAAATGCACCGCTCCACCCTTTCAAAAGCAGGTGCCCCAGTGTACTTCACTCTTGATTCAGAGGACTCCAGATCAAATCTGTTTGGGAAATAAGGTTCTCCAAAGCCATGCAATATAAAAAACTTGTTTAATTTTTTTCTTTTTTTTTGGCGAGTTGGCTTTTCCCCAGATTTGACTATATAACCCTTTTCCTTCTATTTTCTGTATCATACAGATACCCCTTTCAACCAGCGTTACGTAAAACATGCATGGAAATGCTGCTTTACCCATAAATGGTATTGATCTTAGGGTGAGCGTCTTTGTCTACACTCTGGGAAGGAGACCAGCTACATGTGTCGTTTGGACCAGATTTGACTCTTGAAATCCTGAAACTTCGTTTCTCTTCCAGGTGGAAGAGGCGCTAAGTGAGGTCGATTTCCAGCTCAAGGTGGATTTGCACTTTACCGACAGTCAACAGCAGTGAGTGTCCCTGGAATCCTTGGATCACGTTAGCGCCATCGCCTCTGCCCGACCCTCCCCCGGGCCTGGAGTGGCCTCATGGCCACGGAACCTCAAGACCCGGTTCAAGACCCGCTGCAGAAACGCAGGCAGGGAATGTCTAAGTTGCCCTTTCAAGCTTCATGCATGTTAGGCGGGAGGCTCGAAGGTTGCCCGCACAGACAGCTCCTGACGTCCTAACTTTATTAATGGTCACCGTCTGGGAGCTGACGCCTCCATACACTTTCCATGCGGTGTACAATTCGGTGTTTAGATTAATGACCCTAGGAGGCTGCGAACATCAAGATCCCTTGAGAAACAAAGGCGATTCTGCCGGCATCCTCATCTTTAGGCCGAATATCTCCTACCGTCGTTCAGCTCTCTGAAAGTTGGAAATCCGTGGATGTGTAACCTGCTGATTGCATTTGTCCTTATAACTGCTCCCTTTGAACGTGTTCTCTGGCCTCTTCTTCCCACCCTGGGGGTGAACAGTCATGTCCCAGAGCCTCCCCATGATCTTTCCTGCAAGAAAGAGGGTCCTTTTTTTAGGTATTTCAAAGTCCAGTCAAATGTATTAACCCAAACTCCAAACTTTCCTCTAATTTATAACTTCTTTTTAAAAATTTTATTGAAATGTAGTTGACTCCCAAAATTGTATTGACCTCAGGTATACAGCAAAGTAAATCAGTGGTGTTACAAATATACAAATATCCATTCCTTTTCAGACTCTTTGCCCAAACAAGCTACCACCCAGGACCGAGTAAACTTCTTTTCGGTGGCACTTTCCCCTTTTCTCCACCGTGCCCCAGGCTTTCTCGGTGCCCAGTGCAGCAACAGAGTGTGGGTGCTTTGCCTCCTGTAGCTTGCTGCCTCCTGCCCCCTGGGGTGCGTGGGCTTCCCAGGGTCAGGCACAAAGAGAAGGGAGGAGATTGCAGATGAGGCAGGGAGTTCCGTGTGATGGGTTCAGTTGCACGCAGGGCTCTTGAGAGGGCAGATTCTGAATCACTGCTGTCTCTGCTCCTAGTGTATTCTTGTCCGTTCCTTGGAGATATAGCCATTACACAGTCCTCCTCTTTCCCAGCCCCGCTAGGTCTTTGATATAATGATGCTTCCTATGGTTGGGTCATTCACTCCCTGCAGGGAGGTCTTTTGGTAGCTCCTCCTCCAAGCAACGCACCTCCGGCCCTAGGATAATGGACACAAGCTCTTCCAACCTCACCTCACCCTGGTGAGATGCCCCGCCCTAATGCTACTCACTCTTCTTTGGCCAATCCAGCCACCTCCACCTTCACCTGGGGACCTCTGCAGAATAAGTCAGGCGCCAGGACCTGTGTCGCCCAGTTTCAAGGACATAGGGCATGCTCATACGAGGACTCCCCTTATTAAGTTGAAGATGAACTTGGAGTCCCTTCTTTTTCAACTGTTCCATGGGCAGAATCTCCACATACTCGGACACCTTTCCAGAGGTTAATCCTCCCCTTTGACCTCTACAACCTCCCATGGGGATGGGCGATCCGGTGGCCAGATGGTTCCCCCATCCCTCCAACGTCCCCATCGCAACTTTCATTCTCTCCTCAAGGACTGTCCCCTCCCTGGGATGTGTCCGATTGTTATGGATGGGGGTTTTCATAGCATGGGACGTTGAATCAGAGGGGATCTGAACCATAGATGGACGGCTGCTGAAATGTCAGAGGCTTGGTGGCGTCCGTGTTTTGAGAATGGACACTGCTGATGTGGACGTGGGTGGTCAGCCTTGTCTCGGGATCTGTCCGTGGTCCTGCCACTGTGTCCGGGCTCAGCACCACAGATTCCTCACGCTGGTCTTTCTCTGGACCCCAAGTGCCTCTGACCACCTTCCCCATTGCTTCTGCTTGCCTCCTGGTGGGATTATGGAGAAATCTTATCTTCCTCACGGCTTCCCCAGGACTGGTTGTTCTAGCACCATATTGAACTCAAAAGCCCCATCAGAGACTGGCCTTCTTTCTAACCTGTAATCTCCGAGGCGAAGTCCCCGCCTCTATTCTCATTCCCATCCACCACCTGGGGTGGCTGTTACGCACTCATTTGATGAATTGTATTCGCACTCTGACCCTATCTCCCTGTGCCCTCTTCCTTTGGAGGTGTTTGTCCGTAGCTCCATGGGAGGCATTTCCATTTGATTACAGAACCCTGCCATTGATCCCAAACTCAGCCTAGATGTCATTCCCCACTCAGCCCCCCAGGCAGCCTCAAGGATAAGTTAGAATGGATGCGATAAATGTGACCTTTTGTCATCAAATCGGTAGCTAATGGAGAGGCTCTAGAAAGGAGATTGGACAAAACAGAGTGTATAAAATTCAGCAACAGGCTCTGGGCTCATTGATTATGAGAGATGGGGGTGCATTCCTGCACTTTTCTAAATCTCAGTCGCCTCGTTTACAAAATGGGCATCCTGATAGCTCCCGCACCTCCTAAGTCCATTAGGAGGATGAAGAGAGCTGATACCTCAACCGGGCCAGGTGCACGGCCGGCAGCATCCATGTCTCCTTCCTCTTCGGGGCTTCCTAGATGCAGGTGGGGCCGGGTTTCCACAGGTCACTTCCTCGCCATAGTATAAAGCACTTAATAACAATCAGAGCGGAGCGTTTTCCCCCAGTATGAGATTAGCTAACAGGAACAGGAAGCCAGAGGCTGGGGGAGAATTGCAAATGCCATTATTTTTTCATTTCCACAAATTGGGCTGGCGGACAACAAGGCATCTGAGCACATCCTGGGGGTAGACTTCAGGCTTTAAAGATGACCCAGGCAGTCAGCTTCTTTGGAACCACTCGGGCTGATTGGGGTCAGACGAGAGAAGCGTGGCATCTAAAGTCAGGGTGGAAGGGTTCTTGATATCCCTCTCCTTCAGTGGTTCTCAGGGTGGGTGGCACCTTTTGGTTCTGTCCCCCACGGACATTGGGCCACTTCTCATTTCAGCCTGGATGGCAGTTCAGATACACAAGACCCCTTATCTCTCCATCTCCAGTTGTACAGCAGGGCTCTTCCTCTGTGTTTTGTTTTTGGCTTTGTTTGCTTTTTCCAGGCTGTCCCTGTGGCATATGGAAGTTCCCAGGCTAGGGGTCACATTGGAACTGCAGCTGCCGGCCTACACCACAGCCGTAGCAACATTGGATCCAAGCTGCATCTGCATCCTATGCCTTGGCTTGCAGCTGCACTGATCCATAACCCACTGAGTGAGGCCAGGAATTGAACCTGCATCTCGCAGAGATTATGCCGGGCCACAATGGGAACTCCTCTTTCTCTGTGTTTGTGTTGTCTGAATTTTTGGTTGTTGTTGGTTTTATTTCCTTGATGAGAACCTAGGCATTCTCCTCTCAATGATATCCGGTTTATCTTTATTCTTTTTCTAAACTGAGAAGCCCTCCTCAAACCTCCATGAATTTGCTCTATTCATTTCAGAGCACAGAAGAGTGATCCCCTCCCTCATTCTGAATTTTTTTTTTTTTGCACCTTTTTGCCTTTTCTTGGGCCACTCCCACGGCATATGGAGGTTCCCAGGCTAGGGGTCGAATCGGAGCTGTAGCCACCAGCCTACACCAGAGCCACAGCAACATGGGATCCGAGCCGTGTCCGTGACCCACACCACAGCTCACGGCAACGCCGGATCCTTAACCCACTGAGCGAGGCCAGGGATCGAACCCACAACCTCATGGTTCCTAGTCGGATTCGTCAACCACTGTGCCACGACAGGAACTCCCCATTCTGAATTCTTGCCTCTGGTTAAAGTGGCTTAAACGCTTGTGAGCGTTTTTGACATCGTGGCTCCCCTGACATGTATTTCACTCCCTGCTGTCTGAGCCCTGAGGTTATTCCCATGATTCACGGGAGCCTGCATCTGAGTGGAGTCCAAGCAATAATCCACAGCCACACAGAACAGGCTGGAGGTGGGCAGACCTGGGCCCAGCATTTCAGTTTTGCCTTGTGACTTAGGACAAGTCAGTTGGCTCCTGTTGGCTTGACCTCCTCGTCTGTAAATGGAATAACACCAGTTGTGACTTCGTGTAATCATCACTCTCGTTAAGGGAAAAGGCATTCTGTTTGGGTCGCAGTAGGGCTGCAATAAACTGTTGGCAGAATTAAAGTGACCGCGAATGTTAATGACTTCCTGGGACTCAGGGGTACGCTCTGTGTCCCCTGTGCTCAGGTTTCTTCTTGGTAAGAGAGGAGCCCGCTACTTGTGGGTGGTTTATGGAGTCACACTGGGCTCCATGGATTTAGTTAATTCTTTTACGGAGCATTCGTTTGCACCCCAGCTCCAAGCAGCAGGATTTCTGGGAAGCAAGGCCATTAGGATGGGTCTGGGGCCCCTCATCTTCTCTCTGTAGGGGAAGAGGAGGCGTCTCCTCTGGGCATCCTCTGAGCTCTCTGCTCTGCTCCCAGAAGACGCTCAATCCAGATGTTGCCGTGCTCTGTTCCAGAGGCTCGCCGAGGGCCTGAGTGCTTGGCATGCTGAGTTGGAGATGGTCACTGGATGCCTTTTATTCAGAGAGAAACCAGTCTCCTTTTTACAACCAAAGCCTCGGTTTATCTCTGTTGGTCCAGGTGGCTTATCTCTTGGGAATCAGATGCGTACCAATTACAGAACCCTGGAACAAAGGCGGGGGGAGTCCTTGATGAAATTCGTAAGAATCTTTAACTATTACTCTTTGGGGGTCATGCCTTTGTTTGTTCCATCAATGATCCCTTTGTGTAGGCAAGTCTTTGACCGATTTCCACTGTTCGCCAGATTCTATGCTTGGTGTTAAGGGTACAAGACAGAATTAGCCGCAGTCTTGCCCTTAAGAGGTAGGAGCCTGTAGAAGATGTAGAGGTACAGGGAAGGGCTGTGCTGGCCGTCTGGGAGGCAGATACAAGAGCAGGTGGGGGGCGGAGGCCCAGCGGGCTTCACTGTCGAGCCTGGAAAGGTGTCTGGGCACCGTTCCGTCATTGCAGGTGACCTTGGTGTGGGTAACAGCAGAGGGCAAGTCCCAGCTCTGCTGCGTAGCAGCTGTGCCATGTCCCGTGAGGCCTTTTCCCTCTCCGAGCCTCCGGTTTCTCCCAGGCCAGCCAGGGGAAAGGCAGTTTTTACCTAGCAGAGCAGAGGACTCGCAGGGGCGGCACAAGGGGACGCGTGCCCAGGGTTGTGCAGGGCGAGAGGTTGCAGTGGGGAGGCCTGGAGGACACCCACCCACCCCCACTCATGTGAGTCACCCCCTCGTCTTCCAGGCTGAGGGACGTGGCCGGGGTGCCTGTGATCAGCAGCCGCGTGCTGGGCCTGCACTTCCACCCGCGGAGAGGCCTGCACCACCAGGTCCCCGTCATGTTCGACTATTTCCACCTGTCGGTGGTCTCGGTGACCGTCCACGCTGCCCTGGTGGCCCTGCAGCAGCCCCTGATCAGGTACGAGGTTGCAAGCCCTGTGGGCCCAGGGGTGGGGGTGGCCGCTTGGGGATTCTTATTGCGCTTTCGTCTCCGACGTGGCCGAGAGCGGGCCAGGAATGATCGGCGCAGACCAGAGGAGCTGCTTCCAGGCAGGGGTGGGGGTGGGGGCGGGCTGGGGTGACAGGGACAGCTGGAGTCCAGAGGATGCGGCAGGAAGCCCCGGGGCTGGAAGAGTGACTCCTGGTGACCGCACCCGATCTGGCTTTCCTCCAACTGGGCCTTATTTGAAGAGTCTTCTAACATCCCTGAAACACTCTGTCTTCATCTCAGGAATAGGAACACTTGTGTTCCCATTGGGCCTCAGCAGTTACAAACCCGATTAGTATCCATGAGGACGAGGGTTCGATCCCTGGCCTCGCTCCGTGGGTTCAGGATCTGGCGTGGCCGTGAGCTGTCGTGTAGGTCGCAGACGTGGCTCCGATCCTGCGTTGCTGTGGTTGTGGCGTAGGCTGGCAGCTGCAGGTTTGATTCACTTCCTACCCTGGGAAACTCCCATATGCCTCGGGTGTGGACCTCAAAAAGACAAAAAAAAAAAAAGAAAAAAGGACATAAACACTCCTGTGTCCCGTCCACGTAAGATTTAGTGACGCTCACGGGAGGACGGTGCCAGACGCACGGTTTTCTGCCCCTCCGCCCGTGGCCATTTGTTCGAATGCAGGACCCGCTGAGGGGCCCCTTGCTCGCCCCTGATGTGAATTGTCCCAGAGCATCTCCACGGCCTCCTGAAGCCGTAAAGAAGAGGGACAGCGCTGACAACAGCGAGCACTTTGTCCTGTGCCCAGATGTCCTTGAACGGGCACCTGGCATGGCCAGAAGGGGACATCGACTCACTTCAGAACCTCCCACAGGCAGTTTTCCATTGTGGCTCAGCAGTAACGAACCCGACTAGTAACCATGAGGATGCGGGTTTGATCCTTGGTCTCCCTGGGCAGGTTAAGCATCAGGTGTTGTCATGAGCTGTGGTGTAGGTCACAGACGCTCCTCGGATCCCGTGTGGTTGCGGCCGTGGCATAGGCCGGCAGCTATAGCTCTGATTCGACCCCTAGTCTGGGAACTTCCACATGCCACAGGTGCAGCCCTAAAAAAAGCAAGAAACCAAAAAAAAAAAAAGCAAACAAACCAAAAACCTCCCACATGCACGTGGGCCCGAGGTGCACGCTTGCGCAGAGAGCTATTTGGGGATGCGATCTTGCAGCGTGAGCTTCTGGAAGGGAACTTTCCCAACATCCCTTTCCAGGACACTCCTCTGTGCTGAGGGTTGACATGTGGCGGCGGGGGCGTGGGGGGGGGGGAACTCCACTCCCTGTCCCCATTCCCTTGGGTCAGCCAGGAGGAAGTGAGATCTTAGCCAGGTCACGTGACCAGGATGTGCCCTCCCCCAGTCACCTGCGCCCACCTGCTAAAGTCCCATCCCGGCTCTGCTTGCTCCTGGGGCTGTGCCAGACACTCTCTGTAGAAAGTTTAACCTTCTGACGGAAACGGTGCTTTGCAAATTTGTCGGCAGCAACCTTGCCAGACAGGAGAGCAGATAGAAATTCACCATCAGAGTTTAGGCGTCTCCAGGGATGGGGGTAAGAATAGAACTGTTTTCTGTTCTCTGGATTTTGCAGGAAGGATTTCTATTAGTTCCCTCCCAGTGGATGGGAAAAAAGGGAGCCTTTAAGGTTATGGGAAATACCAGTCAACTAGGGCAAAGCTCTAGTTTTTCTCGAAAAGCCGTGTTAGCAGCAGCTGTTAAATCCAGGCAGGAAGGAGCAGGTGGGAAGTGAAAACTTAACTTCCAAAGATGCTTCACTTCCCCTCACAGCGACAAAGTTCTGTTTAACCCTCAAATGAGTACACTTGGAGCTCACCCGAGGGGGATTCAGCTACTCTGGGCTACACTTAAGTCATATAACCAGTTGCTTTAGTCACTGATGTGCCCTGAATGTGCCATGGGCACCTCTGCTCGGACACACAGTGCGTTTTTTCTGCGGTGTTCCTTTTACCCATCTTCTGGTTAAACTGTAGACTCCCTTTGAATCTCAGTTCTAAACAGAGACATGATCATATTATAGTTGATTGTGTTTGCGGTATTATCAACAATAGCTATATAAATATAACCATGGTTATATTAGATTTTGGTGTAGAAAAATCTGTGGTATTAGCGACCATCGCGCCTGGCATTTATTGAATCATCCCTGTTGGCCAGACATCGTACGTGGAGGCGTCCTTGGCTAACCTCATGGAATCGTCAACAATAACCCCGTTGTTACGGTTGCTGGTATCAACCTTGCTGAATTATGGGCAGACAGAGGCACTGGGAGTTTTAAGACTTGCCTCGTGGAGCTTGTAGATGCTTTGGGAGTTCAGACCCTGGCAGACCACGTGATCAGCAGCCTCTTAGCCTCTTGACAGTACGGATTACCGAAGCATTACCTCTAACTGTCCTCCCCTCCTCCCAGTTTGGCTTATAAAACGCTCTTCTGGGCTCCCTGGTCTGAGCCACCCCCATCCTACTGCATCTTCCTCCTCTGGATGCAGATGTCTTTAGAGTGCTGGCTATGCCTTAACCATCCTGGCCACCCTGTCACCTAACACGCTGCTAGGCGTGTGGCTTTAGCCCCCTAAGTATTTGAATGGGTTAAACCAAAATATAATGTTAGCTTTATTTCCCTGTGGGTATTTTGATTTGGCAGGTGGGCTTCTGGAATGAAATGCTTTCACAAATACTTCTTGAGGCCCTGTGATGGCGATAAGGCCGTCTGAGGCTACTGGTTATCAAGCCCCCTTTGCCATCAGAGACTTGGACGCCCCCTGGGGAAATAAGTCATGCCTATGACAGAACATTCACTGTAAGCCAAGACAGTTAACCCTTAGGGTATTAAGTGGAAGGGATCTGAAAGAAAGGGAGAATGAGTTTCAGGAGACTTTATGGATATATCGACTGGTGAAAATCAAAAAGGTTAAGGGGGAAGGAGATTATCATAAACCCAAACCAGATGAATTCAGATATCATAGGCTTTTCTAATCTCCCTTGATCCTAAAATGGATGTTGCCATCACAGCAAGCCGGTTGATCTTGCGACGACCTGCAGAGATGGGCAGGGCGTGTATCTTTGCTGGTGGAATAGACGCAGTGTTTCCAACTGACATGGAGACAGAGCCTCATCTCTCATGAGTCTTTGATGCCCACATCCCGTGAGACTCCGGCTGGGTCATGGAGATGGATGTTGTTTTAGGTTCTTCTACAGAAGAACAGAAGCATGGGGAGGGGTCAGGGCTGCAGGATTGCGTTCTAGGTCATGTCAACCAGAGGCGTGGGGCGGGACTCCCACACGTCCGATGGAGCCTCCCCCTATCCTGTGGTCAGGACCCCGCTCCCCCTGCCCCTGCGGTCAGGTAACCTCTGCCTCACTGTGTCTCAGCAGGCATGTCATTGGCATGGAGTGGGCATTTCTTTCTACACATAATAGGATGTGGGTCATCCTTGGCCTTCAAGCTCACATGCCAGTCATGGCGGCATCCAGCAAAGTGGCCCCCAACCTCCTAGGGGGCGAGCGACTCCTTCTAAATGACCAACCGCATGGGCTCCCCAATAAGACGGTCAAGGGAGTTGACTCAGTGGCACCATTGCTTGCTTTACATCTGTTTAGAAAACTTAATATAAATGTTCAATTCTTTCGATTCCCTTCTTTTCAGTTTTACTCGTCCAGGAAGAGGCCCCTGGCTCGGTAAAGGTGGCCCAGACACAGGACCAGAACAGTCCAGCCTCTCCCTGGAAAATCTGGTCTTTGGAGCGGGATACTGCAAGCCGACTTCCTCAGAGGTAATGTCTGTGGGGGAGCAGGGACCCCAGGACTCGCAAACTTCACTTAGCCGGGCGCAGATGTTTTCTGAGGTTTCAGCTTCTCCCCGACGCCCCATTTAGGGATGTTCTCCTCTGTCCTTCCCCTTGTCCATCCATGCCTTCTTTTAGTTGCTGCTGCATCCATCGGACATATTCCTAATGCCAGGCCCTGGGGTGGATGCAGGGGGTAGGGTCTTTTCATGGCATCGCTTCCACGCGGTCCCTTGAAGAAGACGGCGCCCAGAGGACGTGGGACGTGTTGTGAGCGGCTTCCCCCAGACTGTGTGTAAGCTCAAAAGCCTGCTGGCCTTGAGCTTCTTTCAAACCTGGCTCCGTCCTCCACTTGCTCGCTTCCGTGAGCCTCAGTTTTCCCATCTGTAGAGTGGGGCTGCTCATTCTTAATAACCTCACAAGGCTGTAAGTGTGTCCATTGCTGTGATGGATTTAAAGTGCTTAGACCAGCACTTGGTGCTCCGTAGGTGATCAATAAATACGCCCATCAGGTCCTTCCCCTTGGTCCTTCTTCCTGAGAAACACCTGTTGTTACTCTTCTCTGATGCCCAGGGCTTTGGACATGTGCAGCATTTCTCTCTCCAGACTTCTCTTGAGCAAATGCATGATCATTAGTATTGGGGGCCTGCTCAGAAATAACCAGATTGTATTTGTCTGGGTTCACCAGAAAACAGAATTAATAAGAGGCCTATGGAGAGTGACAGTGGAGAGGAAGGCAGCCAGCCAGCCAGCAGGGGTGGCTGTGTTTATATCATCACATGAGGATGGGTGGCTTCAGGGGTCCAGGATGGGACTGGGGAGGGATGGAAGTCAAGGACTCCCTTTGCAGCCCCAAGGCCAAGCACGGACCCTTCATCATTAGTGGATGCTGCCTGCATCCCCGAGTCACTCTTGCTGCAAGTCCAGCACTACTGCAGACTCCCCAAAGCTTGACTGAAGGCTTTGCTCTGATGGCATCACAGCCCAGCCTCTCCCTCTGCCCAGTGCTGCATCTTACTGCCCACATGAGCTGGGCCTGAGGGCCTCTCCCGTAGACCCACCTGAAAATTGTCAGCTCACACTGCTTCTCAGGGAACGCCGCCTGGAACATTAGGGAACGTCGGGGGTCATAGATCAGTTCAGAGCATCTTTGGAGTTCCCTCGTGGCTCAGTGGGTGAGAGATATGGCTGTTGTGGCTCAGGTTATGGCTATGGCTAGGGTTCAGTCCCTGGCCTGGGAACTTTGACATGCTAGAGGTCTTTCCAGAAAGAAAGATAGAAAGAAAGAAAGATTGAAATGAATTTTAAAAAACCACAGAGTTCCCTGGTAGCTCAGCAGGTTAAGGATCTGGCCTTGTCACTGCTGGGGCTTGGCTGCTGTGGTCAAGAGGGTGCAGTCCACGGCCTGGGAACTTCAGCAAGCTGCAGGTGCAGCCAAAAGTAAGTAAATAAATAAATAAAATTTAATTTAAAAAACCCCACAGATTTCTCTATTGGCTTAGCAGCTTAAGGATCCGGTATTATCACTGCCATGGCTTGGCTTACTGCAGTGGCATGGGTTGGATTTCTGGCTCAGGAACCTCTGCATGCCACAGGTGCAGCCCAAATTAAATAAATACATAAATACATAAGTAAAATTTAACAACCCGCTGAGTTCCCTGCTGACTCAGCAGGGTAAAGATCTGGTGTTGTCACTGTATGGCTCTGGTTATGGCTGTGGCACAAGTTCAATCCCTGGCTCAGGAGCTTTGGCATATGGCAAGTCTGGCCATAAATAAATAAACAAATAAATATCTAAAAAACCGCAGACTTCCCTAGTGGCTCTGCAGCTTAAGGAGTGGGTGTCGTCATTGCCATGGCTTAGGTTACTGCAGGGGTGTAGGATCGATCCCTGGCTCAGGAACTTCCACAGGCTTCTGGTGCTGCAAAAAAAAAAAAAAAAAAAAAAAGGCATCTTGGGCACTTCCATGCCAAGAGCGAGGGCTTCGCTGGCGCCCCAGGAGCGTGGGGATGGTTGTGATGTGGTGTCCCCCCCGAAGGAACTCTCATTCCTGTCCGCATGTCCTGTCCGCATGTCCTCTAATGCCGCCCTCAGAGGCCACCACCTCTGCGAAGGACCCTCTGATTTCCTAGGGAGGAATTCTCTTGCTCTCTCGGCTCCAGGCATCTCTGTCTCTCCTCCGTTGGGCTCTGAGCGGCTGGGGGCAGAGCCTTTGCCTTCAGCGCCACACCCTCAGGGCCCAGCACCATGCCTGGCGCCCATAATTCGCACTCAGGAAATGTGTGTTGAATGAATGATTGAGTCCCATGTTCATACTTGGCCTCAGCGAGAGAGCTGAGCCCCGCCGCCGCCGCCTCTTGCTTTCCTGGCGGCAGATAGAAAGCAGGGGGCGAACATGAGAATGAGGGCCTCTCCTTGGACGTGCGGGTACCATGCGGGGCTGCCCTGGGAGACTGTTCCGAAACCCTGGCCCTGGCGTGGGGTGGGGGGGCGCTGTACATCCTTTCAGCCTACCTGCTGCTCTTACATCCGAGGAGGCTGAGCGCCACCCAGCCCCACCTCTACCTCAGACACTGAGATGTGACAGACGGAAGAGTCTGGTTTCGAACACCGGCCATGTTCACTACTCGGTGACATGGGGGCTCTGTTCACCCTGTGGCAATCCGGGCTCCTCAACCCTAAAATGGAAGAGTACCTCTATTTTAGAGAGCATTTCAGGAGTGAATACATGTAAAAACAGTACAGAAATAGACTCATTGCAGGCACGTGACACAGTCTCGTTTTATTTTTTTATTTTTTCCTATTCTTCTCTTGGCTATTTTTGGGGATATGTGTCAAAGACGACATTCCCTGTCTTAAAGAGTCAGATAAAATAGCTTCTTTGTGGGCGCTCAGCGGTGAACTTGCTCGCAGAGCGCAGCTCAATGGGTTATTTTCAGGACCCGATGCTTTTCCTGTGTGTCTTCCGCTTGGGTCTCCTCCGGGGATGTGGGCTCGGAGCTGCGTGCCCACCCTGGGCCTTCCCGCAGGCAAGGGCTGCCAAGCAAAGGATACATCCACTCCCTTGCCTCCCTGGGGGGCCTCTGTCCAGATCCTCAGGGATCCCAGCACATTAGCAGATCACATGGAAATCCAAATCCGTGCAGATTGCGGCATCAGCTGGAGGGATTAGAGCCCAGTGCTCCCTTCAGAATAAGCCTTTGCAGAAACCAGAGGTTCGCGGCAAAATGAGCTGATGGGCATGGAAAAGCCTGGGGAGGCCGGGCCGCTGTGTCACATCCCGCCCCTCCTCCCACGCCAGGCCCCTCCTGGCCCCCAGCCCCACTCCTTCCTGCAGCCCCCGAGGCAGCTGGAGCTTCAGGTTTGGGGTTGGAGCCAGAGCGTGGGTCCTTTTCCTGAAAACCAGCCGCTTTGCCCCGGGGGGAAGTCATTGTCCCTCTCCCGCTCCTGGCTTATCTGTCAAAGAAGGATACTAATGCCTGCCTCACAGGGTTGCTGAGAAGATTAAATGAAGTAAGTGCATAAAAGCCTGGAGCCTAGAGCTTGGCACAAAAGTACTCAATAAAACCCTCTGCTGGGTCGTTTTTTTTTTGTTTTTTTTTTTTTTTTTTTTTTTAGTTTATTCACATAATTAAATCGAGTGTTATTCCAAGAGCCCCAGTGTTGTCTTGTGGGTAGGACTTAGATGTTTCCTGTTCTTGGCTCCAGCTCCAGCCTGCTGTGCCAGACACATGCCCTCTCTGGGTCTCAGTTTCTCAGTGTCTAGGAAAAGGATCAGATGAGATTGTGCTGGGGGCCTCCTTCCGTCCTTGCTATGCTGCTTTTACTGTGATCCCCCTGGCACTGCTTAATATATTAGTGCTCCAGGAGTCCTCTTTGTGGCTCAGTGGTTAACGGATCTGACTAGGAACCACAAGGTTGCGGGTTCGATCCCTGGCCTTGCTCAGTGGGTTAAGGATCCGGCGTTGCCATGAGCTGGGGTGTAGGTTGAAGACTCCGCTTGGATCCCGCGTTGCTGTGGCTGTGGTGTAGGCCAGTGGCTGCAGCTCCAATTAGACCCCTAGCCTGGGAGCCTCCATGTGACATGGGTGTGGCCCTAGAAAAGACAAAAAAGACCAAAAAAAAAAAAATATATATATATATATAAGCGCTCCAGAGAAACAGAATCAATAGGATAATAAGATCAAAGTGTGCATGTACATACATGTGCATTTAGGTATATGTGTATCTACGTGTGTGTGTGTGTGTAGATATGTATATATATATATATATATAGAGCGAGCAGTGTTTTAAGGAATTGTCACATGTGACTGTGGAGGCTGGCAAGTCCAGGACCTGCAGGTGAGGCCAGCAGTCTGGAGACGCAGGGAAGGGTTTCAACTCTGAGTCCAAAGGCAGTCTGCCCACCAAATGACCCACTTCCTTCTCCGTCAGTGTGGGGAGGGGGTCATGCCTGCGTCAGGCTTGTTAAGGCCTTCAGCTGATTAGAGGAGGCCCACCCATGTGTGGGAGGGAAATCTGCTTTCCTGAAGCGTATTTAATGGTTGAAACATTCATCTCCTCTGACACATACCTCCCCGGAACCTTCTAGAGCAATGTTTCCCTGCGTGTCTAGGTGCCGTGGATTTGCCAAATGGACACATGAAATTCACCAGCAGAAATGATCATGATATATAAGTCACCTAGACGCTGATAAAACTTTAAATAAGTGAAAAAAATAAATTAAATTTTACGTGGTGGGAGGTGCCCCAGCTCCCCGTGTTCAGAATTCCGCCTCCTCGGGGAGGGGCAGCAGTGGCTCAGCTCCGTTCTCTGCCCACCAGCCCTGTGTTTAGTCCCTACTCTGCGCTAGCATCTGTGTGCTGCAGGGGCTAAAACAAATGAGCTCAGTTTTTACCCTCAGTAGGTCTTGGGGTCTAGTGCTTGAGGCAACGGAGTAATTAAAAAATAGAAATTTGGGATAAATGCCCAGCAGTGGAATTGCCGGGTCATATGGTCGTTCTGTATTTAGTTTCCTGAGAAACCTCCATACCCTTTCCATGGTGGCTGTACCAGTTTACATGCCCACCAATAGTGCAGGAGGGTGCCCTTTTCTCCACACCCCCTCCAGCATTTGTTCTTTGTGGACTTGTTAATGAGGGCCATTCTGACGGGTGTGAGGTGGTACCTCATGGTAGTTTTGATTTGCATTTCTCTAATAATTAGTGATATTTATTGAGTATTTTTTCATATGCCTGTTGGCTGTCTGTCTTCTTCAGAGAAGTGTCTAGATAGGTCTTCTGCCCTGTGTTCACAGCAGCACTATTCATGATAGCCAAAACATGGAAACAACCTAAATATCCATTGACAGAAGAGTGGATTAAGAAGATGTGGTGCATATGTACAGTGGAATATTATTTAGCCATAAAAAACAAACTAATACCATTTGCAGCAACATGGATGGATCTAGAGACTCTCATACTAAGTGAAGTAAGCCAGAAAAATACAAATACCATATGATATCACTTATTTGTGGAATCTAAAATATGCAGCAGATGATCCTGTCTAAAAATAACGTACAACAAAAAACAGAAACAGATCATGGCCAAGAAGAGCAGCCTCGGGGTTCCCAAGGGGGAAAGGGGAGGGAGTGGGATGGGTGGGCATTTGGGGGGTTTTAGGGATGCAGACTGTTCTATTTGGAGTGGATGGGCAATGTGATCCTACTTATAGCACAGGGAAATGTGTGTGATTGGGTCACTTTGTTGTACAACAGAATTTGATGAAACACTGTAAATCAACTATACTTTAATAATAATAAAAAAAGGATATAGGAAATAAATTTTAAAAATCATAAGGGTATAATGTACAATTCAGGAAATATAGTTATTTCATAAAAATTACTAAAATTATAAATGAAAAAAAGATGAAGTGAAAAAAATTTAATTTCCTTAATAGTGTGAAAGCGTGATGCTGATCATGTAACATCACGTTTTCAAGCCCCTGCTCTGCACCCGGGTACCCTGTGAAGCCACTGATGCACGTGGACTCCGTCAGTATCCACAAAACGTTTTCTATTTCCTAATACAGCTGGAGAAACTGAGACAGAGAGGTTAAGCTACATCTGTAAAGTCACACAGCTTGGTGGGGACCAGGCTGGCATTTTGGCTCAGTCAGCGTGATGCCATCTGCCAGCCTGTCATCAGCCACTAGGTTAGCGGGTGGCCAGAGAAGGGGTTTTGGCTCCTCTGCTCTGCCAGGGCAGGTGCCTTTATGACTGGCTCGCTTGGGTGTGCCTGGCACAGCGCACGTGCCTCTGTTGCATGAATGAGTGTCTGAGATGGAGGAATCTGTGACCATCACAATGAGAGAGAAGAAGAGCCCTTGCGATAGACGGTCGGGTAGTTAACTCTCCAGCAGGTCTCCTGCCAGCCGGTACGCTGAGTCTCCCTGGTCCCTTGTCACCTGTGGAGATCACAGAGGCTGGGCTGCCAGGGTGGGCGATGGTGCCTGAGATGAGCAGGTTGGCTGCCAAAGTGAAATCCCTCCATCCTCTGCCTCAGCTAGAAGGTGGTTCCTGGACAGAGGGATGCGTGTCATTGAGAGGAGATGCCAGCTCCCTTTTATTTATGTATTTATTGATTTTTAATTTAAAAAATTTTTATGATAGTTGATTTACAATGTTCTGCCAATTTCTGCTCTACAGCAAAGTGACCCAGTTATGTGTGTGTGTGTGTTCTTTTTCTCACATTATCCTCCATCATGTTCCATCACACGTGATTGGATACAGTTCCCTTTTAAGGCGGATTGCTGAGAATTGGCATCTTCCTCAAAGGGAATGATGCTCTCACGCCCCACCCGCTCCTGCCACACACACTTTGGCTTCACAAAGCCCTTCAGCACTGAGCCTTGTAGCGTGACAGCACCCCCTGACCCCCCACCCCCCACCCCGCCTGCCCGCTCACTGTTGGTGTGTGTCTGGTGGCGGGGTGGGGAGGGAAGCTGAGGCACAGACCTGACTTGCTTGCAGAAATCTCCCCTCTCCCAAGCATGCCCCTTTTTCTTCTTTTTCTTTTCTTTTTTCTCCCCCCTCTCCACCATGGGCATCATTTTTTTAAATTTTGCAAAATAAGAAATTCAGAAATAATTTATGGTATTGACACAAAAATAGAAATCAACATAAAGATACTGATAATGTCACAATATGTCGAGCATTCACTTTCTCCGTTAGAGTGTAGTTGATTGACAGTGTTTTCTTTCTTTCTGCTTCATTTTTATTGGACTCTTGGCTCTTTACACTTTGCTTTAAATATACCCTTGCCTTGCTGTTGTCCACGTCTTCGGGTCCCTTTTCACGGGGATCTGGAGTCATGAGGGTAAGATGGAGACATTCCCTTTTTAAAAAAAATTTAATTATATCTTTCAACGTTTATTTTTATCAAATTTAGTCTATTTACACTGCTGTGTTAATTTCTGCTGCACAGCAAAATGACTTATTTATACACATTTATGCATGCTTTTTTATATATTTTTTCCGTTATGGTTCATCCCAGGAGACTGAATATAGCTCCCTGTGCTCTGCAGTAGGCCTTCGTTGTTTGTCCATTCTATACTTAATGGTTTGCATCTGCTAACCCCCGACTCCCAATCCCTTCCTCCCTCTTCCCCTACCCCTTGGCAACCACAGGTCTCTTTGCTGTGACAGACATTCATTCTTACTGCTAACATGGCATTGCCTCTGGGCGGTGACATCGCCATAAGCAGAGGCAGAGCCATTGGTTTGTTCACTTATCCAATATTTATCAAGTACCTCGTATCTCTCAGACTCTGTATAAGGAGTCGGTGATGCAGCTCTAATGAAAATGGCAGCCTCACCCACCCCCGGTGGGACTCCTCCGTTTCTGCCCCCCTCAGGGCCCATTTGAGCTGCTGGCGCATTGTAGACACTCTGCTATTGCTGGAGGCATGAATGAGGGGAGGTTCTCGATTATGTATGAGAAGTGACCACAGCTGACCTGGCCATCAGACACAGTAGGCCTAGTGCTGAGGGACCACAGGACTTTCAGAGGCAAATGGAACGTTTTCACTTTTTAAAAAGTCATGGGGTTCCCATTGTGGCCGAGTGGGTTAAGAACCCGACATTGTGCCTTTGAGGATGTAGGTTCGATCCCTGGCCTCACTCACTGGGTTAAGGATCCGATATTGCTGCAAGCTGCGGTGTAGGTTGCAGATGTAGCTTGGATCCTGTGTTGTCGTGGCTGTGGCATAGGCTGGTGGCTGCCGCTCTGATTCAACCCCTAGTCCAGGAAGTTCCACGTGCCTCAGGGGCTGCTATAAAAAGAAAAAAATAATGAAGTAAAAAGTCAGAACCACAAGTGTGTATAATCTAATTTAGATTGTATTAACCTTCATGTCAATGCACTCATACAAACATCATCTGTTCATCTGTTATTATCTATGTGTCCTTAGATCTCTGCTGTGATGGGCCTGGGGCCCACAGCAGCGTCATCACCGGGATGATGGTTTGGCTTTTGTTTCCTGGTGATAGACATGGGAAAGCAGAATCCGGTGAATCCGGGTAACTCCCCCAAGATGGACAGGGGCAAACCTAGAACTCAGCTCTCTATGTGGCCCCACGCTTTGTCAAAACTAATGGCACCTACGCGCAGAGCGTGCTGCACAAATATTTGTCTGTTATTGAATCGCTGAGTACAAAGGAGCTGCTCTCTGAAATGTATGACTAATATTCTCTAAGGCTAACTACTTGGGGAAGGGTCAGAAGTTACCAGGAAAACAGTAGTTATTTAAAGGAAAGCATGTTTTATAGTTGGTTTTTTTGAAAAAAGAAAAAAAAAAAACCCAAAAAACCTATTCAATACCTTTTACTGTTCTGAGAATTAAAGTGGCAAACACTGCTGTGTTCACCCTCTCCATGAAAATTAAGTAGCTTTAAATGGTGATCTAATTGACTAAAACCCTATGAAATAAATAGTGGGTTAGTAAGTGCTGCGTAGGCGACAGTGGGCTTTCAGTATGTGGTGTATGATTACGTCAGTCTGCGTATGGACCCCAGGTAATTCCATGGGTCGTTTCTTTTTTATTATTATTAACGTGTTGTTGATTTACAGTGGCCCAATTTCTGCCGTATGGCAAAGCGATTCAGTCATATATTTACATATACACATTCTTTTTTGTATTATTCTCCATCATGGTCTATCCCAAGAGATGGAATCTAGTTCCCTCTGCTCTGCAGCAGGACCTCATTGCTTATCCGGTTCTAAATGGAATCCTTTGCATCTACCAAACCCCCAACTCCCCGTCCATGCCCACTCCCTCCCCTGCTCCTTGGTGACCACGAGTCTGTTCTCTACATCCCACAGGTCAGGTCATTTCTGAAAGAGGATCTATCCGTGGAAATGGGGTTTTTATGCAAAAGCCTACAGGACTGCTTATTTAGGGACCACCCTCTTCATTGGTGAAAAGTCCCTTCCTTCCTCATCTGCTGCTGTCAGATGCCTGGTTCCCCTCCAAAGTTTCCAGACGCGATGGGAGAGGGCAGGTAGCGGAGATGAGGTAGGCGCATCCCTTCCCAGAATGCCCTGCGTTCCCCCTCGCACATCCCGAGGAAGAACGAGGTGGAGCAGCAGGGCGACCGGCAGGAACCCAGGTTGGGAGGAAGACAACCTGGCAGGGCTGAGGCGAGGTTCTCCCGTGGATGAGCTACGGCGCTTGGGCTCGTCCTTTAACTGCTCTGAGCCTGTTTCTTCCTGTCTCTCTCTCTCTCTCTCTTTTTTTAAGTCGTATTGAAGTACAGTTAAGTTACAAGGTAGTGATCGCTTCTGCTGTACAGCAGAGTGACCCAGTCATACGGAGACACACATCCGCTCTCTCTCAGATTCTTTTCCCACATCGATGACCACAGGACACTGGGCAGAGTTCTCCGTGCCGTACAGCAGCGCCCCATTGGCCAGTCATTCCATACGCATCAGCGTGCAGATGGTTGGTGTCAACCTCAGTGTGCATGCGCCCGTCCCAAACCCCGAGTCCATCCCTCCCACCCCCTACCTGTCCCCTTGGGTAACCATAAGTTTTTCAGAGCCTATATGTCTATTTCTGTCCTGCAAATAAGTTCATCTGTATCCTTTTCTCTTTAGATTCCACATACAGGTGGTATCATACGATGTTTATCTTTCACTTTCTAACTTCACTTAGTATGATAGTTTCTAGGTCCATCCATGTTGCTGCAGATGGCAGTAGTTCATTCTTTTTAATGGCCGAGTAATATTCCATTGTCTGTATGTGCCAGATCTTTTTTATCTGTTCCTCTGTGGATGGATATTTGAGTTGTTTCTCTGTCCTAATGGGGGAAGAAACGGGCTCACCGTGTGAATCAGGAAAGGGGGTTGCCCTTTAAGCATCTCTCTCCCCTCCCTGTTCCCTGCTTTGGGGTTGGTGTGACTGGATGACACACAAATCACGTGTACCTTCTTATGCAATTATATCAGCTCAAGGTATTGGACACTTCCTTGCGTTTAGTTCTGTGCTGGATAGTTTTAATACACTTTCTCGCAGCTCCCTGCTTGGGTTCACATTATTAGTTGAGAAAACTAAACCTCTAATAACTTCAGCAAAATTGCTCAGTGTCAGCGAGCTGGTTCCTGGTGGGGCGGGGGTTCGAGCCCAGAAATGACTGCACCTGACCCCTGCCTTCTGTCCACTTGGAGTCATTTTTCACCTGCTCATCTCCTTGAATCCTCCAGCGTGTGTGGGGGCCGCGTCTGTCACACTCAGCAGCAAACCTTCAACACAGGTATCTCTTGAATCAATAGTGATATTAATGTTTGCTCCTTTTTGCAGCTGAGGAGCCTAAGTCACATCTTGTGCATTTTTTCAGACAACAGTGAGGATGAGTGACGCCCTCATGAAAAAATTACCCCCAGCCCTACTCTCATAGAGTTTGCAACTTTTTCAGAAAAAAAAAATATTGAGAAAGTAATTTCATGCAAGATAACCATTATGAAAGAGTCATATAAAGTTCTATGGCTCTGTTTGGGGATCTCAAGAATATTGAGGTGATTGGGGGGGGGGTTTCTCTGCAGGAGAGAATTTAAGTGGATTGTTCAGCTAGTAGGGAACAGAATACAGGCTTCTCTCATTGGTCTTTCCACCCAGAGAACTCCTATTTAGCCTTCAAAACCCAATTCAGTCACTGTCTTTTTTTGTGAAGCCTTCTTTGACCACCCCCATGCAACCCTAAGCTGCTAATTTGTCCTACGTGTGTACTTTGGGCATGCTTCTGTTATCTTGCCTGAATGTAATAATCGTTTAATGAATTTCTTTGCTCCACTTGAAAGCATTCCAAGAGGGCATGGTTGTTCATCTCAATACTCACAAGTAAATCACTCCAAGGACATTTATTTCTCCTTTCCTGGTAGGAACCAGAGTCACACCCGTGAGGAAGCAGATAGGTGACAGCAGACTTGGTCAATAACTAGAGTTTTAAGCAGAAAGGGCAGTGAGGACCTTGGGAGCAAGCCGACAGTGTCTGGAGCTTTTTTCCCACGGGGGAGTCTGCCTTAAGGGGGTCGTAGGGCTGAAGGAGGGCCAGACTTCGTCTATTGCCTGTTGCGGGAAAGAGAGACTTGGGCTCTTGGGCAGGTCCCGTCACTGCTGCGCGATGTCTAACATACCACCAGCCTGCCCGCGAACTAGTTAAGAGCATCGTCTCTGTCACTCGCTTGCTTAAGAACCAGCAGTGGGATAACCTTGCCCAGAGAAGGAGTGTGGCAGGGAGAAGGTGCATAAGCTTTCGTGCCACACACCTGCGCTAAGGCTGGATGCGCAAACTTAGTATTTGGTCCTGTAGTCTATAAACATTCATTGCACATCTGACATGCACAGTGTGCTAAAATCTGGGATTTTAGGTAGAAGCAAGTCATATGTTTCCTCTTGTCCAGGGAGAAGGGAGAGAAACCCAAATTCTGAATAACATTGCCATGCATGCAAAGAAGCTTCTATTATTGGGGGACCTGACCTCACCTGAGGCAGGCCCCATGCTGAGGATTCCAAAAAGGAAAACACAGCAGATGTGATGCTGGGAGAGGGCCAGAGGGATCTGAAGCCAGGGGCCTTCTTGTAAATAACTTCCTCCAGCAATGACACCTGGCAACTGGCTGATTGACTCTTGGTGACCCTGTTGCCCTTGCGAGTGTCGTGTGTTCGCACGGCACATGTGGTTATGTGTGCAGGAGAGATGAAGCAGTTCCCACAAAGTAGCTGTCTTCAGTTTTGAGTCCAAGCAGCCGACCAGCAGGACGGTGCAAACTGATTTCCCAGAGGCCCCTGCTTCTCTCTTTGGTCTAAGATGTGAGCTGGCCCAGGAAGAGCAGGTGCTGCAGGCAGATGGCTGGAGAGAATCCTGGGAACCAGAAGGTGCCCAGGGCCTCCTGCTGCAGTGTGGGCAGCGTGTGGCAAGCCCCGCTACCTCCTCCCCTCCTTCCTCTTTCCCCCAAGACTCACCCTGGACAAAAGGTACACTTGCTAATGGAAAAAAGAAAAATCATGTAAAAAAAATTGACAGAACACGGTAAACCAGCTATAATGGAAAAAATAAAAATCATCCTGTAAAAAAAGGGTGCACTTGCTTTTAAAAGGAAGAAAGGGACATTCGGGTAGGCAGCCTAACGGTGGGCACGTTTGCCAGGCACCCCGAGGAAGCTGGCCCAGGAGACTTCTGTTCAGTTCAGCTTTGTCAAGTGCAGGTCTGCCCATGGCCAACACATGCCTATCAAACTTCCTGGCTTCTTAGCTCTCAGGATACTCGTTGCCATAGGCGTAGGCGTCAGAAATCCCACTAATGTGCCCTTCTTCATGGTTACTGGCAGGAAACAAGCTTGAACGTGATATCAGGCCTGGGGCTGCCCGTGCAGTTGGGGAGAGTGCAGTAGCTATTAACCAGCAACGCACGTCAGAATCTCCTGGGGAACCTTTTTTTTTTTTAAGATGAGGTAAATCGGAGCCTTATTCCCAGAGATTCTGATTCGAACCAGCTAGAGTGAGATTGAGAGAGCAGGATTTAAATAATCTCCCCAGGTGGTTCTGGTGCAGCCTTTTTGTTTTCTTCTTCAATTTTTAGGGCTGCACCTGCTGTATACGGAAGTTCCCAGGCTAGGGGGGTGACTCAGACCTGCAGCTGCTGGCCTACAGCACAGCCACAGCAATGCAGGGTCCGAGCTGCATCTACAACCTACACTAGAGCTCACGGCAATGCCGGATCCTTAACCCACTAAGCAAGGCCAGGGATCGAACCCACATCTTCATAAACACCAGTCGGGTTTATTATCACTGAGTCACAATGGGAACTCCTCTGACGCGTCCTTCACTGGAGGTCTCCTGAGATGAACCAAAAGGTATAGACTTTGGAGTGAGACCCGCTTGGGTACAGACCCGGGATTGGTCACTCTGGGCCTTGAGCTTGTCACGTCTCTGAGCTTGGGGATGGCGCAGCCATACAAGTGCTGAACTTGGAGGCAGAGCTCAGTGACATCCCTAGCTCGATGGGGATTCGTTTCACATCTGTGAAAAAAAGCAGTCGAAGCTTTAACATGTATGATTCTGCATATTCTGATGAGACTTTGTTGATCGTAGCATTTTTTTCCTCCAATTCTCACCCTCACCTCTGACCCTAGACTGGGTTGGGAGGCCCTTCTTGGGACCCTGAATACCTTCTTGCTGGTTCTTATCATTGCAACTTTTTTATTTCATTGTGGTTGCTTGGTTTCTAGCCAGTCTCTCACTAGACTGTGAGTTCCTAGATGGCAAGCTTTGGGGGCAGCAGCTATTGCTCACTGGATAGGTCCAGACCAGCGGGCGCCTTACAGTCAATGGCTGTGAGCCCAGGTGAGCAGCCATTGTCACACGGCTCTTGATGCTTTATCCTACTTAATGCCCACGAGACCCCTCTGATCGAAACATCATCACCTGCAATATGGACATAAGGAAACTGAGGCTCGGGAAAGTGGGCCAACTTAGCTTAGGTCACACCAGTAGAAAGCTGCAGAGGGGAAGCCAGTGTGGTGGATTCTAACACCAGTGGACCTGACCTTGGAAGCTGCACAGGGAGGGACCTGGTAAAGAACCTCCTGTTCCCGGCAGCAGCCTCCCACACCGCCTCGCCCTGTCCAGCCCATCGCTTCGCCCTCACCTGCGGCTTGTACAGAACGTTTCTTTCTCCTAAATGCAGCAGGAAGGCTCCCTGAGTCTCCCTGCAGTCGTAATTGCTCCATCTGAGAAAATAAAAACTGTAATTTGAGCATAACTGCTCATTGAGGAGTTAAAGACTTGGCCAGGGTTATGGAAAAGAATCATTTTATGTTCTCTTGGGCATGCCCCGGACTTGGAGTCAAGAAACCCATATTTAAATTGGACTCTGCCCTTTACCGGCTTTTAGCCTTGAGTGAGTCAGTGCCCCTTCTGAGACTCAGGGCCCCCTGCTCAGTAAAGTAACAATAACTGATCCTTTTTCTACTTCGGTGTATTAAGCGACCTGGCCACCTTGCTATCGTCCTGTATCTATCTGTGCATCTTGGTTGAGACCGCAGTGAGAAAAACACGTGTTGTTCTGCTGTCCTGGATGGGAAGGATGCTGGTGGGGGCAGTTTGCAGAGATCCAGGAAGGAACCTGCCCCCCGAGGACGATGACAGGGCGTGGGAGAGGAGTGTAAAGATTGGGAATGCTATGGCCGTTCCCATGTATTAGCGTCAACCCTTCTTTTGGTATTTCCTCAGTCTCCGTCTCAGCTGCTTCACCAGACTTGATGGTCTTTTGTAAAGGAGGGCTAAGCTTTCTCCCTGAGTTGACGAGGGCTCTGGGATCCACTGGTGTCTGGTGGACTTCTGCACAATGACTGAAAGTAGGGAGTCAGCCCCATGACGAAAGCTGCCAGGGGAAGTTTCTAGGCTCCAAATTTCTAGGAAAACTGGATATTGTGATCCTTTCCCCAAACTATCAGGCTGTTCTCCCAATCAGTGTCCTTTTCCTAGCTGAAAAATGAGCAGGACCAATGGAATATTCCAAAACTCCGCACTTTCTATTTCCAATGTTATGCATAATTGAGTATATTTGATGGCTTCTATCATCTTGAAAAATCACTTTTCAAATATTGAAATAATAAAAGATCCATCAAAGAACAGTGGTGTGATATTACCTTCTGTTCCCATGGAGACCAAATCCCTAGTGCTCAGCCGTGTGATTATTAATGGCATCTGCCCGTATAACGCACGGCGAGTTAGCTCGGTAAGTAAGCACATGATATTTATCATTGCCTGCAATGTGTCCAGCTCATTTCAACTTATGTGTGTTGTTGGGATTTTGTAAATGGTGTTATTTTCTAGTTTGGTTCAGTTTAATTTTTTGAAGGGCGTATTGCCAGTCTCTGGTAAGAGATTTCTTGGCTGTGTTGCTTAGAGATGGGCTATACTTTATTTGTGTGTATGTGTGTGTGTGTTGTGTGTTTGGGGGAGGCAGGTAGGTCTTTGAACAGGATCTCTGGAGTATAGTCCCAGTAGCTGGGCACACTTTAGGAGGCAAGAAGTTCAGTACCCAGAAAAAAGAAAGAAGGATGGCTATTTATTGAGCAACTTCGGTGTGTGATATACTTTGCTCAGTGTGCAAACAGGATCTCTTCTGAGCATCCATGAATATTTCTCATTATAAGACCCATTCTATAGATGAAGAAACTAAGGATCTAAGATGCCACATATATTTTTCTTCTGGTGTTTACCCCCAAACCCTTACCTACCTCTGTATAATTCTGAAAGATTGTTCTCTTTTGTATATTGCACTCAATTGTGGTTCTGAGCAGAACCTCACGCTAGCCCCATGGTTTGTTCTCCTGGTTAATACATTTCAAGTGATTGGCACAGGTTCAGTATTGAATAGATGGTAGATCTCTTCGCCTATTTTTGTTTTGCTTTAAATTTTTTTTCTCATTATTTTTAGCACAGCTGTAGTTAGAAGTAACAGAAGTGGAATTATTTGCTATTTTTGCTCATGTGCGCAAAGTGACTTTTAATTCAAGAACTGCATTTACATGGATTCAGTTTTTGTTTTTCCCCAAAGTCTAATTGTTCATGGATCTGGTAGTAATCTTAGTAATCCTGTTTCCATAAACACTACATTTGCACCTATTAGAGTCTATCAGCTACACTTTCTGCGAAGGGGTGGAGGTTCCGTATGTCTTCCCCTAATAGTCTTGCTGTTATCTGGAAGAGGGAGACAATTTTTGTTATTCCCATTTGAAACTGGAATTCTCTGAGCTTGCAAGCCTGCCTAGGAAGAACCCTCGTGGTTCTTCTCTCCACCTGCTGGCTATTTCATGGTACCGTCTACTTCTCATGTTTTATGCCCATTCTATCCCCAAAGCTCTGAGGAAGGAACCGTGTCTTTCTTAAACCCTGCTGGAACCAGTGCCTCATTAGCTCCTGTTGGGTAAAGGACGGAGAGGTGGACGATGAATAACTCATGAGGAAGTCCAGAGGCAAAGCTCGTTTTTCGTGTGTTAGGGAGCAGGGTATTGGGATTCCAAAATCAGTTCTTCCAGCACTAAAGCTACAGGCTCTTTCACCTTTATCATTTGGTTGTCTAGACTGGCGTATCTGGAGATACATAGGATTCTCGCTATAAAGCACATTTTAAATTTACTTACCCTTTCTTTATGTGCACATAGATCATGGCTACATTTTCCAGACTCTTGATCTGAATGGGCATTGTTGTCAGGTGCTCTAGGATGATGATTTTGTTGTGTGGTTTTTTTGTTTTGTTTTGTTTTTGTTTTTATTTTTGCTTTTTTGGGCTGCACCGGTGGCATATGGAGGATCCCAGGCTAGGGGTCCAGTCAGAGCTACAGCTGCTGGCTGACACCACAGCCACAACAACACAAGATCCGAGCCGTGTCTGTGACCTATACCACAGCTCACGGCAACACTGGATCCTTAACCCACTGAGCGAGGCCAGGGATCGAACCCGAGACCTCATGGTTACCAGTCGGATTCGTTTCTGCTGCACCACGACGGGAGCTCCCAGGATGATGATTTTGATGGTGATGCTGAGCACGGCCAACACGTACATGCATTGTCTCACGTAAGCCTTACAACAGCTATGAGGCTACTTCTATTCCAGCGAGGCTGTGTATCAGGACACCGAGGCACTGAGAGGGTGTGTCATTTGCCCAAGGTCACAAGCTGGGACGTGAAGAAGCTGGTGGTCTTTATAGCAGAGGGTCTGTGTAAGCTCTGCAGCCTACTGGTTACTGGGTCTCATGCCTCAGCTTCCCCCTTTCTAAAATGATTGGTATTGAGACAGCAGTGCTTTTTAAGTGGCCTCTCGTGGCCCGCATAATGAGACTGAGTACATTTCTCTTAAGTGACTGAGAAAGGCAGCACATCAGATTTCTTTCCCCTGAACCATCTTTCAGGATCCAGAATGAGTGTTACTTGCCCAAGAGGGTTTGCCTGGCCACCTAGACGGATGTGAACCTCACTGGTCTCTCTTTCCCCCCTTTGTGCCAATGCCCATCTCACTGGAAACGGTCGATTCTTCCCGCTGAAGGCCCCGTGGCAGACACGCCTTCCCTCACCCCGTGGCAGACACGCCTTCCCTCACCTCATCATCGAGTGAGTGCCTGGCTCTCAATACCTACATGGGCGAATGTTTTTAGAAGTTGTTCTGAAAAGCTCTAGCCCCGAGTGGATTAGATGTGCCCTCTTTTTTGTGCTCTTCCTCCAGTAGTTGTAAATCTTGGTGGTGACTTCATAGAACGTTTTATTCGAGTCATTTATATTTTTATTGGCAACTCCCTGCCAGCACTCCCTCCGGACTTCCTATTCCAGGAGAGGACATGACATTGAAACCGTCTTGGGGTAAATTATGTCTTCAGACGTTTCTAGGTGTAGACCGGCTCCTTGTCTGCGGGGTTGCACTAAAGAAGGGACAGCACCTCCCACGTTGACAGGGTCGGCTCCACGATTAATTGTTAGGACTGAATCTCATTCCTCATGACTTTTGCCATCCTCTCCGCCTCATTGGCTTCTGGGGAGCAAAGAGAGTCTTATTCCGTATTGATCTCCTTCCCTTTCCCAAGAGAACTTTCAATGAACACGATGCCTGCTCATGGCTGCCAGGATGTCTGCAGGGGGCTCCAGGGAACACTCTAACCTTGGCTCAGCCTTGCCCGTAGGCTCTGAGCCATCCATGCAGGGCTGGGGGGGAGGGGGGTGCAAAGAGTGGAGAGCCCCTGAAAGCTTCCCAAGGTGCCTCAGTCATACTTTTTGAGAGTTGGCTTCGGGGTATGGCGATGTGGTCCCCGAGTTCCACGGTGCATTCTGTCCCAAAGCCCGTTCCCCTTGTTTCATTGACCTGTCCTAATGCTTCCATGCTTTGTGAACCCCTTCCAGACAAGGGGAACCTGAAACCCCGAGAGTAGAAGTCACTTGCCTAGGACCCATCCTAGGGGGAACTTTCGATGCTGAATTTAAGACTCTTAAATTCAGGGTTCTGTTTGCCACGTAACAGCTGTCTTGGTGATCACGGTAGTGAATGCATGGAGACATCGGGGTGTGGCTCCGTGGCTCATATTCAGATCAGACTCCAGACTTCCAGTGAATTCATAGCGTGCTCTTAGCTGAAAGGTCCTGAGTCCTTGCCCTTTTCCACAGCGTCCTAAGCCTTTGCACACACTATCTGGGATACTCTTGGCCAGCACCTTATGAAGATTTATATCTATATTTCCCTCGCTGTATGGGTAAGGAAGCTGAGGCTTAGAGAGGTGAGTGACTGGCCCAAGGCTGCGTAGACGGTGCATGATGCTGCGGGATTTCCGCCCAAGTCAGCGGACTTAAGGGTTTAATCCTAACTCTTGCGCTTCTTCAGCTGGGGTCCTTCTAGGGTGTGATACTTTTTTGATCTCTTCTCTCTCACATCCATGGCAGTGCTTGATTCCCTCAAACTCCCTACTTGTCCTGAGTTTGTGCCCCTCCCGCTGCCTGAGCAATGCCCTTTTACCTGGAAAACGTCCAACCTCCCCATATACGTCTTGTCTTCTGATCCGCTTCTCTCTGTTCCATCTCACCTGGGCTCATTTGAGAGGACGAACCTTACGTTTATCCTCATGGCAAATGAGAGCCCGTCGTGCTGCCTTATCTGATGCCTGTAGACCTGAACGCATCCTCAGCCTTATCCCCACAGGTGCCTTAGGCGAAAATCATCATAACTTTCTTTTTTTCACTTCGGCAAAAGGTTTTCCTTTACATGCGTCTTCACGTGTGTGCCTGGCATTTTCATCCTCCTTTTTTGAAAAAAAATCTATGCCTTTTAAATTATAGGGTGCTTCTTACGTAGCATTGTTGTTGACTGGCCCAAGAATGCTACAGGTACTGTGCTGAGTGTGTGTGTGTTGCAGTAGCGTTTGTGTATAAATTGATCACCTCACTTAGCAAGCTGCCCTGAAACCACTCATCTGGGTGCTGCCTCGTGCACTGAACTGTGAGGGGCTTGAACCCAGAAATCATGTCCCAATAGTCATCTTATATTTCCCAGTAGTATTTCGCTTAGTGCCCAGCCCAGAAACAACACCCATACGTGGTTCTTGAAGAAATGTATGTGTGATTGACTTGGGCGCTTTGGTGAACATTTCGTGGGTGTGTCTTCTACTTCATGCTAAGACAGGGCTGGGGTAATAACCCCAACCATGACTGAGGGCAGAGCCACGCAAAACGCTTCTTGAAAGAAGTTTCCCTCGCCTCGGCGTAGAAGTAATCGTAACATCTGAGTAAAGGGAATGACGGAGTGGTTTCCAGGAAGAGAAAAACTCATTTACTGTGACCTCTGTTGAGCAACAGCAAGGGGCTCCACTGGGGTGTCTGTGATGTGGATTTGAGAAGGTAAAGACATATACATGCACACAGGTTGGGATGAGAGGCTGGTTTTAGGGACAGATCAGGCTGGCATAGGGGTAATTAAAGTCTGGGCAAGGAGACACCACGGGGAGAAGGGCCAGGCTTTGGTCTCTCGATTAAAGCAGCTTTCATGGCAAGCCCATGGGGTCCATCCACATGTCAAGTTGAGAGAAGACTTCCAGCCACAAGCCTCCAGGGCTGACAAGGTGCTTGTAGCCATCAAGCCCTCCTCTTCTGTGTGTGCCTACTTGGTACCCACCTCTAAGCGGGTTCCAGCCCCGTGGGGCGCGTGGCTCTCCCTCTGCTCCTCAGTAAGCTCATCAGCCTTCCCCACTCTGTATTGCCGTATCTGTTCGCTTCCCGCATCCACCCTCCTCTTGCTTAAATCCACAAGCTGTGATTTGCAAGGGAGAGAAACCTCCTCGATATCTGATCCCGAACAGGCTAAAATCCTATTCCCCAGTGATGCTTCTGCCAGAGCACAGAGCCACCTCGTAAAGAATCAAAGGCGTCACATCGAAAGTAACACACAGAGGAGTTCCCGTTGTGGCACAGTGGTTAACGAATCCGACTAAGAACCATGAGGTTGCGGGTTCGATCCCTGGCCTCGCTCAGTGGGTTAAGGATCCGGCGTTGCCGTGAGCTGTGGTGTAGGTCACAGACGCGGCTCGGATCCCGCGTTGCTGTGGCTCTGGTGTAGGCCGGTGGCTACAGCTCTGACTCAACCCCTAGCCTGGGAACCTCCATATGCCGTGGAAGTGGCCCTAGAAAAGGCAAAAAGACAAAAAGACAAAAAAAAAAAAAAAGAAAAGAAAGAAAGAAAGAAAGTAACGCATAGAACGTAACCAGCCTCTCCCATCGCGCCATCTGCCTGCCTCCTGTACCCCTCGGGGGTGATCCGATTGTGAGGAAAAATGAGATGACATCGTATTAACACGAAAATATTCTTAATAAAAATAGTACGATTAACTTTAATAATAACTACCAGCGTTATTATTTTATTCATCATATCTACTATTTATGGAGCAGCCGTATGGTACACTTACTATCGACCAGGCATTTGATTTATTATGTAACTGAAATCTGTCATCAATCTTATATCTGCTGCCCAAATTGCCTTTAATAGTAGATTCAGTGATTATACATGTAGAGTGGAGCCCTGATGGTACAGTCTGCAAAGCCAGCATTTAGATTTCAGGTTGGCCCTGACGACAGAGGGCATTGTTCATTTCACTCAACATGTGATCTCTGGTGGTTTTAAAATAGCACACATAGTGACTGGTAATTTTTAAAGAACTGTCTGTGCATCCGATTGAATGGAAGAACAGTGATTTATTTAAGTCGGAGCCTTCCTTCAAATGAGCCTTTAAAAATAAAGACGTTCATCAGAAAGGTGTTTGGGGTTTTATGATGATCTGACAACTAAATTGCTTGTTCAGTTGGAGTTGTGTAATGTTGTTCTCCATTAGATTAAATATTAAGAATCCAGTTTGCCAACTGCTCACGAAATTGCCGAGCACCGTGCCCAGTTTGGGGAATTGCTTTTAATGAAGAGTAAATGGAAGTAGAATACTAGAAAATGAAAGTGTCAAATGTTTCAGTAGCTACAAATGTTTTGATGGAGAGAGTCAGCGTTTTCCATCAAGGGAGGTGGCAGTGATTTCTCCCTTGTGATGCTGTATTGACTCTGGTCACCTTCATTACAGCATCCACTGTCTGCAGAGTCCCTGTTGGTAGACACAGTTTTCACCTGGCCTGTTCCTGTCCTTTGAGGGCTCTGTCTAGAACACTGAAGTCCAAATCGCCTGCATTTAGAAGCCTGCGGGGAAATGGGATTCTGGTTCCCCCTTACCTTCTCTTTTTATGCCTTGGTCTCTCTAGCTCAGAGAAAAGGAAGGCGCTGTCTATAGGCGTGGTTGCCCGTGTGATGGCCAACAACCTCGCTGTCCCGGCTGGGCCCTCGGACGTGTCCCCCCTTTGCACGCTGGTTCTGTTGTCTCTCCTCCCGTACCTGTAAGGTGGCTTGCACTCCCCTCTTCTGTGTCCCTGTAATACAAATACCTGTGCTTTGTCAGATGCATTCTTTGCTACTCTTCTAAGCACCCTGCTTCCGTTTCCTGTCTTAGTTGCTCCTCACCATCTTTTTTGGAGGGAATTGCTCTTACTGTTCTTATTTTATAGATGAGATGATGATCCCAAATTTCGACCAGGCTGCATGTCCTGTGGAAGGTGCTCACTTTCTTCAAGAGAGAAATAGCAAATAATAAGCAGCCTATAACTGCAGATCAGCAGCAAGTCGAATGCCCCAGCCTCGGTTTCGAAAGGCTGCAGTACAATATCCATGCGATCACTTTAGCGGCCTGACATGTAACGGCTTGGTCTTGAACCCACGGTGAATGCAGCAACTAAAACTGCTCAACAGTATTTGATTGTAATGTGAGCATGGAAACAATCCCAGTTTTACTTAAAAATGTGTTCATGTTGTTATTAGTCTAATAAGTTTGATCATTGTTAATAGAAAACTCTCAATTCCTGACACTTTGAGGGATCTACCACTTTCTTTATTTCTAAAATGAGGATAGTAATGGCACCTACTCTATAACGTTGACTGAAACGCTCTAGATATACTATGATTTTTTTTTGTCTTTTTGCCATTTCTTGGGCTGCTCCTGTGGCATATGGAGGTTCCTGGGCTAGGGGTCGAATCAGAGCTGTAGCCGCCAGCCTACGCCAGAGCCACAGCAACGCAGGATCCAAGCCGCGTCTATGACCTACACCACAGCTCACGGCAACGCCGGAACCTTGACCCACTGAGCAAGGGCAGGGATCGAACCCGTAACCTCATGGTTCCTAGACGGATTCGTTGACCACTGCGCCACGACGGGAACTCCTGATTTATTATGCAAATACTTTTTTTTTTGGTTTCTAGGATTGCTATGATCGTTCTTATAAAAGGCAGATGTACTCTGAGCTGTTTATTATAGAAGTGAACATTCTAATACGACAGTATTGATGCTGAGGTCTCCCATTTGCCTTAATATTCTCTCAGAGCAGCCTGATGTGTTTTTGGCAGGTGCTGAGGGAGAGTCAGTGTTTGCTTTCGGGAGGCAGGAATTGTTGGTGGGTAGGAGTGTGGGCTCTGGGATAAGGCACACACACCTCGTTCAAGTCACAGCCATGCCCCATACCCCCATCTGCCACTGAGATAGACAGTCGTCCCCAACCCCTCACTTAGAAGTGATTCCAGGTGCTCTGGGTGTCTCAGATAAGGCTTATTAGAAGCCACATGGATGCTTGGGCTTTGCTATCATAATACAGAGTCTGTTTTCAATGGTGATCAGCTCTGGTTTGCTTTCCAGGTTCCCTACAGAATGAAGTATATAGAAAACCCCACCAGAAGTCCTAGGCGGATAGATAAAGACCAAGTTCCCAAAAGAGAGTCCAGAACTCAAAATAGGAGAGTCATTGTAGATGCTAACGCTGTGCCTGTGCTAGTATCGGCCACAGGAATTTAATACCTTTCATAATTAAAAGTCACAACAGCATAGAGTTTTACATCTTTAAGGCCCCATGGTGACCCTCTCTGACTTCCAAAGTAGACACGTTTACCAGGACGACAGCATCCCTGGGCACCGAGTCTGCCAGATCGCTTGTTCTGTAGATTCGTCTTAGTTTAGGATCTTGGAACTGGCCTCTTGGGGATGGAAGTACGGATTGCTTGACCCTCCACACACTGTGTAATTAGTCCAGTGTATCCGTGGCCGTTTCACCTTACTCCTGCTGCTTTTATTACCCCATGATCACTGCCTTGCACTCAATTGAGAAGACGTTGCTTCTAGGGAAGGCAGGATCGTACCCTGTGGGATAACAGAGTAAGGCTGTGGTGGTTTGGAATCCTGGACTTGTCCCTTAGTAATTATGGGACCAAGGGCCATTCACCTAATGTCACTGGGACCGTTCCACTTTTGTAAATTTAACATCATGATGTCAAGTTCTCCGCATGTCCAGAGGGCCGGAGGCAATGACTGTTGAGAAGCCAGGGTCATGGAAGAGGGGCCCTAATGCATCTTCCCATCGCCACCAAATGGGCACACTGGCATGCATTCTGTCCATTTCTTACACATTTCTGTTTGCCTGGGAAGTGGTTTTTCATCAACATGTTATGCCTGGCCCTCTGTGGCCAGACTCCAGGCTGTCTGTCTAGTATCACCTCCTGTGTTTCTCTCATGGATTCATTTACCTTAGCAACACACTGCTGATTATATTTCCCCTGCCCTTGATACATTTGTTCAGTCAGCGTCTTTGTTTACGGCAGTTTCTGTGCCTGGCACCCCTCTCCCTCCTCCCTTCTCTACCTGCCTGGTCCTCCAAGATTCCACTGCATCACTATCTCCTCTAGGAAGGCTTCCCTACCTGCGCCTTTCCACACACTCACAGCATCCTAAGCTTTCTTCTGGCAGGATACTTACCAAATGGCACTACCATTTTGCAATTATGAATCTGGTTCCTCTGACTGAGAGTATGTTCTTCCAGGTGGGGTCATTGTATGTTAATGTCTGGACCTCAGGTGTTTAGCACATTGATGGGCACAGGGGAAGCATCAAATACAGAGTAATTCAGATCATGGTGATAAGTGGAATTGGACGGACTCGATTACATGCTGAAGAATATAGAGAAACCCAGTGGGACCGTCCATCATAATACTTCTAACATAAAAACACAATTCTCTAAATTCAGACAGATCAATAGCAACAATATAAGTGTTCACTCAAATTGCATCATAGGCATTAAGGTAACTTAGAAGAGGGTTATGAATCATTCCGAGTCAATATGCCAACTTATCTAATTACTGATGAGTTATTATGTCTTAAAGTTTTAACTACATCAAACTCTCTTGGTAATGTAGGAATTGATCAATTTACTAAAGAAAATAAGGACATTAGTGGAAGGATTCCTAGGATCCTTACGGATAATGAAGACGATGGGTTCTGCGTTTTGCCTTATGAAAGGCAAAGAGCATGTTCCCTTGATCCTCTTTCTTGCCCGATGAAGACAATTGAGCCACTGTCCGAGGTGCTGAAGCTGGGGAGCTGTAAGAGTGGGACTTAACGCCTTAACCCCAGGTCATTCCCATAATTCCACGTCCACTGGACTTTCATGGAAGCTGCTGCTTTGCCCCACCAAATGCAAGTAAAAAATACCTTCCTGTCATTTGGAGCAATTTGAATCAAAAAGTATCTTTTAGGAGTTCTCCTGTGACATATCAGGTTAAAGATTTGGCCCAGCAGTGGCTTGGGTCGCTGCTCTGGCTCAGGTTCAATCCCTGGCCCAGGAACTTCTGCATGCCATGGTCTTGGCCAAAAATAAATAAAGAAATAAAACAGGCTTATGAACAGAGAGGAATCAGGAATGAGGACAATAAACAAGGACTTGTTAAGGTCTGATTTTCAGCCTCACAACTTGTCCTTGTCTTCTGGACCACAATAGAACAGTTGAGCAGTCATGGGGTGTTAGCTTCATCCAGTGATTCTGAAAATTTATTTATTTATTTAACCAGGGATTTTTTTTTTGTTCAAATGAATGTCTACCCCGAACTTATCATAAAACTGCTGTCAACAGAAGAACTCCAGTGAAGTGGGGACCTCACCCATCCTTGCCCCTTTATTGCCGCTTATGGCACCTCCGTGACTTCTCAAAGCAGGGACTGGAATCCACTGGTCTTTTCTAACCCACCGCCTAACACTGATCAGCTCTTCTCGTTGGCTCCCTTCGGCCTTGAGCACCCCAGGTAGTTTGACACAGGGTACTACTAATGTCAGCAACTTCATCAAAGGAGATCAAATCTACTGGTTGTGGAGGGGAACTGAGGCATAATGCCTTCTGCTCCCTGAGTGCTGAGCCAGTTGGCAACTAAGACCAAATAATAAGAAAAACTGGAGCTCAAACTGGGATGCGAGATCATTTGGTTTTCATCTTTGATCCGGGGGGTTCCTGGACGTTAAACTCTAGACTCAACTACTCGGTCAGGTACAGCCTTGCTAGATAAATGCAGGCCTCCCTTTCCAACCATCTCATCTCCCAGGTTCCCCCACGGCTGAGGGTGATGGAGATAAATGCCTCGGGGAGGGGGGGCGGGGGGGGCTTGCTACTGAGAGAGGAAGACGGGGAAGAACCTGGTTTGTAATCTGAAACTCACCTTTTGCCCAATAACCGGGCAGAGAGGAGCCAGGTGTGTGATGCTAATGGAAGGTCTCCATGTTGAAAACCCATCAAGAGCAGAGAAGCAGTGTTCTCATCCACAGCGTGTGCCTTCCTAGAACTCCCGCCCCTTGGCTGCTCTCAGTGGGACGGAATGTAATAAACTCCCCCACGGCAGCCCTTTAGAGGGCAGCTCTTCATCTTCACCATGTCCCTTCGTTTTTCTAAACACCGCTTCCATCTACCACATGGATGGATGGCTCATGGTGTGAAAATAGCTGGAAATAGAAGATGAATAATACTCTGTTTCTAATTTTGCGGAGAAGAGGTGGGGGTACAACACACCTGTAGAAGGAGACAAGCACAAAACCAAGGTGACTGCTTTTACGGCTGGAGCCCGGTAGACCTCTCTGTGATCACCTAGTGGTAGTCACGGTCCTTTGATGCTGGAGCCATAGATGGGGGGAGGGGGGCGGCCTGCGTCTCCGTGTGAAATGGAGCGGATGCCTAGGTGGGCATCTGACCTAGACCTGGGACAGCCAACCCCCCCCCCCCCCAACCCCACAGCTCCCCCTCTGTCCAAGCCTGAAAACCCACTCTCTTTTCCTCTTGCTTAAGGTACCTCTGTGGGGTGTCGGCAAGGGGGCGATAGGAACTAAGTTGCATGAAGTCATAGTCATGGGAAGTCATGTGTCATCTCTCCACTTTAACCATTTTTGGCGAGATATACTTGGGGTTCATCTCACAGCTGGTGACCGCAATCCAGCGTTGGGGCGTAAAACTTGGGACCTGCTGACTAAGGTGGCAGCAATGTGTTGCTGACCCTGAAGAGGCCAGCAAGTTAAAATCGTTTTCCTGGAACCACAGCTAGTTGGTTACAAAGCTATAAGGCGAGCACAACTGGGTTTTCAGTTTCCTCTGTAATTTATAGAGTTTCCTTTTTAAACCTAGGCCTTAACATGGGTTAGAAGCTTAACCCTTCCCAGATGTGTCAACACAGGCTATTTAAACTTCCTGAAGCTCAATTCAAAGGTCAAGTTCAGCGTTAAGACTCGGAGTGTGTGGCTTCCAGCGCCAGACCGACAAATAGGTTGTTTACCACTCAGGGTTCCTGTTCGCAGGCTATGAAGTGGATGTAAATAATTGTGATTATTTCATAGAGTTGGCATAAGAGTTAAATAACTCACACATATAAAACACTTAAACGATGCATGGCTTCTGTTAGGACCAACTAATAAATGCTCGCTGTTTATGAATGCTGTTGTAGTTATTCTTATCATTTTCTGATCAGTTAAAAAGAACAATAGCCAAGAGAAACTCACTGAAACACCAAGAAGAAGAGTTCAGGGACCAAAAAATAGTCCCAGACACACAGCAGGCATGCAATGAACAGCAGCTCCTATTGATAGAATTCTGGATTTTGAGGTCTGATTGAGGTGGCTTTCTTTTTTTCAAATAAACATATTCAGGCTATTATGAACCAATTCCATTTAGGCATTCTCCCAGAATCATAACACAGAAGATTTACTGATCCTTCTGTGCAAAAATGTGTTTTGCCTTTATGGGCATGTTCAAATTCGATGGAAAATTATTGGTGTTTACCACATGCCAAAATCAGATTGTATATACACTGCATATAAAATATACATTTGTCTGTGACCTGAATATCTATAGCGTGATTATTACGGCCATCTAGCAAGTCCACATCCCCAAATCGTGTGAAAGCCCCACAGTTCCGCAGTAGGGGAAGAGAGGGTCATTTAAACCTTCGCTCCAGCACGGCATCACCAAGTCTCTGTTGTTGTGATGCTGCCAAGAACTTTAGAGGAGGCTACCTCCTTCATCCATCCATTGTTTCTGCATACACTGAATTCTGCATGCTAGAATTCTGTGTCTTTCGAGTTCAAAGACAAATAGCACACTGTTTCTAAACTCCAGGGAGGACGGAGAGAGACATTTACAGAAACATTTGTAGTGTGATGGGTATGTGCAAGGGATCTGAGAGGCAGAGGTCGTAGGAGAAGCTTCGCAGAGGAGTGGACATTTGATCAGATTCTTGGTGGTGAGTTTCAGGCAGCCAGGGGACAGACACTTGAAAGAACAAAAAGCAACCAGTGAGCTCTGGAGTGAAGCAAGAGGCAGCCGCTGAGCCTGGAGACGTAATGAGGGCTCACAACCTTGAATGCCATACTAAGGAATATGAACTTGATCTTGTGGACAGTGAGACGGCTGTAAACCCACTTGTATAAACCAGTGCTCCACATGAAGGGTAAGACTCAGACAGTGAGACCCATTTTTTTTTTTTTTGGCCGTGCCCGTGGCATGTGGAACTTCCTGGGCCAGGGATCGAACCCGTGGGACAGCAGCACCCCCAAGCCACTGCAGTGACAACACCGGATCCTAACCCATTGCACCACCAAAGAACTGCCTAGAAGCATGTTTTAATAATTAAAGTAAGCAATGGAGAAGACTCAGACTGGGCAGAGTTGAGAGCATTTTAGAAGTGGAACCTTCAAGACTTTGTAACAGAGTCTTGAGGTGAGAAAGAAGTCTGGAACTGGAGCAACTCCCTGGCTTTGTTGGGTATTGGGCAAGGTGGGTCTGTTAACAGAGACCAGAGGACAGTAATACGCTCCTTATAAGATGCTTTTGTGACAACAGGCAAGCCTCCCCATCAGCAGTTTAGAAGAGAGATCTGGAGCCCAGGGCAGCAATCGATCCAGTTGTGTAGATTGGAAAGGCATGTCTGATATGATAGCAAGCTTAGCTGTCTCTGGAAGGTACCAAATGAACTAAAAAGCCAAACTTCCTAGCTAACATTGGACAAGTACTTCATGTAAGCCAGGCACTGTACTAAACACTTTATAATTATCCCCACTTTCCATGTTAGGAAACTGACATTTCCGATACGGAGGGACTTCATCACGCGGATGGTCCACCGGCAGGGGATGGACCTATTTGGCTCCAGATTCTGTGTTCCAGCCAAACTCTATCCGTGTTTTGGTTTCTAAGTGGAGCACCATTGAGGTTGGATCTGCATAAACCATAGACGTGTTTACAGAGTCCATCAGTGGGGGTGTCCTCATTTTTTAAGAAAAAGTTCCTTTTAGTGTACGCTGGCATGGCACGGAGGCATCACAGGAGTCTGTGCGAGTGCTGACAGGTCTTGTTTAGTCCTTAGCAGAAACCCCCAAAGAGGTGCGTTATGATTGCCCCCTTTCTCAGATGTTGTGCAGATGGTGCCATGGGGTGAGCCCTGGCCAGGGGGCGTCCATCGTGAGTTTGCACACAGCCTGATATTCCACTTACCCCGCGTGGAGCCTGTTGTGTTATTTGGAGTTTCCATTCCAGACATTTGAAAAGGAGGGATTCTAAAGTGTTCTTTCTTTGTCCTGGGGAGATTGTGTGAGGCTTTTCAATCCACTTCATGCAGTTCTGATTGGGGGGGTGGGGGGAGGCAGCTTGGCTTCTCCATGTTGGCTCTGCAGGCCCGGAGGGCTGGCTAATGGGATTTTCTGCGGCAAATCATTCGCTTTGAAAAAGGCGTGCTGTTGAGTGTTTATGGAAAAGAGTGTTTGTTTCGTTTATAATAATCTCCAGCCATATATTTTTTGGGGGGATTTTTCTTTGGATTAACATTTTGACTTTCTGTGATCTTAATCAGCATAATCAAATCAGCCTTATGAAGAGTCCCTGGCATTTTCTTGATGTCTCTCTTGAAAAATCCATGTAACGGGAGTATCCAGTCTTAAAGGTGGAACTTCCTAACAAACTTTACTGATCCCTCAACCCTCCTGAATGGGTCCTGGAGCACCTTCAAAGAGAGGCATTGGTGATACGAAAACGCAATTGTGGGCAGGTAGCAGGACCAGAAAATGGATGGTTCAGGGATATTTGAAGCAAACAGGCTGAGGACGCATAGCTGTTGGGTGCTGTGCCTTTGTTAATCCCTGCCTGCTTGCATTTCTGCTTCATCACAGCTACTGCAGGGTTGAAATTAACGCCTCTGTCAGAGTAAGCGGACTTAGTGGAGCAGCTGTCCTCTGCCAGGCACGGTTTCCAGAGGCACGTGGCAGATGAGAAAGCACAGTCTTCATTTAGCCCCTGAACTTGAGAACCCTTCCTGCTGCGGACAAAGCAGAGTGACCCTGTCCAACTCACTAGATCTTTGATCTATGAAATGGGAATTGGAGCCCCTGTCACTTACTTGGTCTGATAAGAAAGAACCTTAAGGCATAAGTGATGGAGAAATGTCCAGAGCATTTTCCAACATGTGTGTCTCTATGTGTTTTTAGGCCATCTTTGCACATATATACCCATGGGTTAATATGCATAGGGAAGTATTGCAGAAGAATGTGCAAGAAATTATTGGACGATGGGGAAAAAGGCACTTTGTATTGTTTCCTTTGGTAATACTGAGATTTTTATCATCTCTAATCTGTTTTGGAAATCACAGTTAGAGTGTCTGCCTTAGCAGGTGCTTGCCAAACATCAAATGAGAGCAGGTATAATGGGAATATCTAGATGCTTCATAAATGGCAGATTCCTTCTGGCTCCATACACCTGGGGAGTCCAACACACACACCCTGCTTTGCACAAGCTCTTCTGGTCTTTTGAAAACTGTACTGACTCTTGATTTTATTATAATAGGAAAGATGCGAAATGGGAATATATAGATTATCCTGAGGGCCTGGTGGCCACAGATGTCCTAGCTGACTGGATTTTCTGCTTATGAAATGGAGAAGTTTTTTGATGCCAAAGCTTGTCAGGTATCTCCCTAAGGTCAAATCAGAAGGGACCTCAGAAGGCAAAGCCAGGTTTATTTGAGGTGCTGGGGTGTGAAGGGACCAGCTGAGGCTTTTTCCAGAGAATTCTGGGGTGCTCGGTTTCCATCTTCAGACTGAATCACTCATCCTTCCGGCTGCCGAGGATATCGGTGGCCAACCACGTCCCGCCACGTCCCTCTCTGGGGACTGGCCTGTCTGGGAAAGCGGCCGACCCAGAGCGCACCTCCCTGAGGAAACCACGCCCAGTAATGGTCAGTGCCTGGGTACGAAGACGGCCCCTGTCTCAAGGCCAGACAGCTGTGCAGGTTCAGAGCCCCCCTGGGGGTCGACTGAGATCTCTGTGTGGCTGAGGGACAGTGCTGGGTGGCCCCGCCCTCTGCCCCCTCTTCCTCTCCCCCGGGGGTTGCCCCTGCAAGCACACCCCATGAACTTGCTGCAGGCCAGCCTCCGCCTTGCAGTCTTTTTCCCAGGGATGGAATCTGAAAGCATCTCAGAGGAAGGTGACGGCAGACCTGAGACCTCCACCCGGGTTTCCTAATTTGTACCCTCTTGCCTCACGTGAGACCCAGTTGTGACGCTGCCGCGAGTAGAATGAGTAGAATCACACCCTTCGCTGTCTGCCTCCATGGGACCATTGGGAGCACAGATGAAGTTCATGTGCCTGTGGACTCCGCTGGACCTGTCTTGCCCCCACTGGACCGACTCTGCCCTCTCAGGTGGCAGAAAAAACCAAACACAGAAGGAGGCTGCCACTTCAGCAGCTACGCATGTCAGCTCACAGATGCCCAAAGGATGGAATTCCATCCACGCGCCGCCTGGAGTTCCTTCCAGCAGGATGGGCCAGGAAGCCCGGGGTCAAGAAAAGACATTTGCCTCCTCCCCTCACAGCCGCACGCACGCACGAGCAGTGGACGGACAGACAGGTCCTGCCACCCTGGGACTCGCCAGCTCACTACTCGGTGCCTCCCTTTTTCTGCCCAGATCTGTCCCTGGGAGATTCCTTTCTCTGTTCTTGAAACATATCCTTCCTGCCATTCACCCCACGGCATCCTCCTCTCTTGCAATTACGAGAAAGAACGGCCCTGGTCCTTCTTTTCCATCATGGCTGGACCTCCAAGTACATGGTGAACTTCGGCGTCTTTTCCTCATCGAGAAATCCCATCCGTGTAATTCTGCTGGTGTGACGCATCCTGCAGCAAAAACACAGTAGCATGTGTAAATCTCGCTGACCCTGTGATTGCATCCGCAGCCTCTTACAAACGCACACCATGGATTTACCTTAACGCCCAGCGCCTTCCTGCTGCACAGCAAACCTATTTCTCCTTCTCAGCACTGCGTACTGCTCATCCACCAATACAAGGGTCTTCTCCATTCCCTGTTTCCCTGTGAAAAAGAGACCTCCTCTGTCTGTCCCATGGCCTCTTCTCATAGGGGGCAAGAGAAGAGGCTTTAAGTGGGTGATTTCCCCTTTTCCCAAAACCGAGAGGTCAGGGTGCCTGCCTCATTGCAATTTTCATCATCTCCATCATCTAGTATTATTACTCTTTTTGTCTCTATTATTACTTTAACATGAACAGGATAAGACAGAGGTTTAGTCCATTTCAATGGTTTTCCCAGGCAGATGGATGGGGATGAGATTCAAATTCCCTCTTTTATTGGGATCTTGATGCGTTTCCCAGTTTTTGTCAGCACCAGGCCACGTGGGTCAGCCCTCCACCTTTGTTCCCCTCTCGCCCCACAGGGGAGCTTCTACGTGCCTTCCGAGAACTGCATGCAGCACGCGTACAAGTGGCACCGGGAACTGTGCTTCCTGCTCTTACACGCCTACCGGGGACTCCGCGCCTACTTCCTGACCATCATGAGAGACGTCCCGGGGCTGCCACACATGGAGCTGGGTAAGGGGCCGGGCACCGGGGGAAGATCTGCCCTGGCGCCCCACCTCCCTCTTGGGGGCCGGGGCTCCAGGGGTGTCCACGTGCGTGTGTCAACATCACAGCAGCAAGCACTGTTTCAGGTCGAGGTTTTGTTATTCTACGTCATTCCAGCAGGATTCAACCCCGGAGATGCAAACGCAGGCAGGAAAGACACCAGTACCCCGAGGGGTGTTCACGTACTCATTCGTTCATCCACCAAAAGCGCTTATGAAGCACCTCCCACCAACCTGGCACTATTGGCACTTTGCATTAACTTGCTTTCTGAGGGGAAGTGTCTGTTTATAGTTATGAGATTGAAACTTACCAGAGTATAAAGCAATGCTAAGAAATACCGATGTATGACTTTCTTTATCTAGACCATGACACAAAGCTCTCAGTGGGCATCATATTTGGTTTTCTGGGGGAATTGCCGCTTGTACATCAGACATCTTGCTCATTGGGCCTGAATCTCTCTTGATTGACAGGGAGCGGGCAGAAGCTCAGAGAGATGAAGTACCTGCTCAGGGTCACACAGCAGTGTGTGGCCAATCAAGTGAGGAGCACAGAGATCCTTCAGTGACCTGGGGACAGGGTCCTTCGTCTCGTGTCCCTCTAGGTCACAGCAGGCCGTGGGGTGCAGTTTTGCTCAAAGTCCTCTAATGAGGCCCTTTGCCTCCAGAGCAGAGGCCAGGTCCTTAACGTGGAAGTGGACGTTAGTAATGCCTGCTAGGGGCCTCAGCTTCTCTCCCTGCACCCTGGCATCTCACTGCAGAGATGGTCCTGGCCTTGGCGATACTGATGGCCTTGTACGTGGTCTGGGGTTATGCTGAACGCACGACCTAGCAGTCATTCACTTGCTGGTTTCTCTTCCCCATTAGACCAGGGGTCTCTGAGAGAAGCCCCCAACCCCTCGCACACAGTGGTCAGCATGTAGGGTGGGGTGGGTGCAGCTGGTTCTTATTGCATTTCTTTCTTTCTCTTTTTTCTTAGGGCCACACCCGAGGCATGTGGAGGTTCCCAGGCTAGGGGTCTAATCGGGGCTGCACCTGCCGGCGTACACCACAGCCACAGCAGCGCGGGATCCAAGCACATCTGTGACCTACATCACAGACCCTTAGCCCACTGGGTGGGGCCAGGGCTCAAACCTACACTGTCGTGGATGCTAGTCAGTTTGTTACCACTGAGCCACAACGGGAAAACTCTGTTGGCGCTGATTTCAGGTGGCATCTAACCTTCTGGCTTTATCAGCTCCAAAGGCCTCTTTGAATCACATGTTCTTGGGGTTGGCATTTTTTGGAGACCTCACAGGAGATCTGCACATGTGGAGCCAGAGCAATGCAGAGGGAGAACGGAGACTCTGTACTAGCAGCTGGTTTTTTGCTTCAACTTTTTTTCTTAACCCAAAGGAACCGAATGTATTTGTTCATTCACTCACTGTATTTTTATTGAGCGCCTGTGTGCCAGATGTTGTGCCAGACACCATGATTGGGGCTCTCAGACCCGAGGACAGCTGCTAGATGGGCAGGTGTGTGCTCATCCGTAAGGACTGATCATAGGGAGCCGAAGGTTTGTTCCCACTCACCTTGGCAATGATGCTTCAATTAAAATCCACAGACGTTCCTCAGAAAACGAAAAACAGAGTTACCATATGATCCAGCACTCCCACTCCTGGGCATGTATCTGGACAAAACTCTCATTCAAAACGATACGTGCATGATAGGGAATAGTTCATAGCAGCACTATTGACAATACCAAGACACGGAAACAAGCTAAACGTCCATCAACAGAGGAATGGATAAAGAAGATGTGGTACATGCATACAATGGAATATTACTCAATCATAAAAAAGAATGGATGATGCCACTAACAGTGACATGGATGGACCTAAACGTATCATTCTAAGTGAAGTAAGAGAAAGACAAATACGATGTGATATCACTTATACGTGGAATCTGAATTACATCACAAAGGAGCCTGTCTATGAAAGAGAAACAGACTCACGGGCATAGAGAAGAGCCTTGTGGTTGCCAAGGGGGAGGAGGGTGGGGAGGGATGGACGGGGAGTTTGGGATGAGCAGGTGTAAGCTGTTACACAGAGAGTGGATGCACCGCAAGGTCCCACCGTGGAGCCCAGGGAGCTGTATATTCAATATCCTGTGATAAACCGTGATGGGAAGGAATGTGATGAAGAGCACATATGTGTGCAGCTGAGTTAGTTTGCGTAGCGGAGATTAACACACCATTGTTCATGGTGAATAATTATTTTTAATTGAATAATTACTTTTTTAAAAAAATCCTGGAAAAAAGAACTGTCTGTGGCCCGGTGCAAGGCCTGACCACAACGTCATGGGACGAGGGAGGGGTTTAAACATCGGGCACAGTGTGAACATGAAAGGTTGTTCCCGTGTCTTGGTCTCGTGACTAGTGCTGCGATGAACTGTTCCCTGTCATGCATGTACCTTTTGAGTGGTAGTTTTGTCCAGATACGTGCCCAGGAGCGAGACCGCTGGATCATATGGTAACGGATGTGCGGCGTCCACCCCGTTCCGGCTGATGGACGGCAGGACCGCAGAGGCTGCTCTGCGCCAGCGTGGACCGTCCACCAGCACTGCCACCAGCACGGGTGGCGCTGGCCCATAGGCTTGGTTCTGCACCCCCGCTTCCCTGGACTTCTGAGTGCTCACCTGCATGGAGGAGACACAAATGCCTGTCCCATGTGTGTCACACAGATGGGTGTGGGCGCACACGCGTGTGCACGCCCCTGCCAAAGGACATCAGGACTGGAATGCCTTGGGCCACACAGCCTGCAGCCTGAACCAGAGGATCTTGTGTTTCTCAGAAATGCATCCACGGGACAATGTGACTTTGACCTTGCGTAAAGTCACGTGGCTCCAAATCAGAGTCACCCTCTCTATAAACAGGACCCTTTAGACAGAAATAGAAGGAGAGTCCACAGAGCTGTGTTTTTCTTCTGTGACTTCAACGTCGACTTGAAATCTGTGCTCCTTTCCTTCCATTAGCCACTACTGCAGTTCCGTGTGTGTCTGTCTAAATTTCTCCTTTTTTCTTCCTAGAGTCGCTTGCTGTGGAAGAAACACTCTCTCAGCTGTGCTCAGAGCTGCAGGTAATGAGGGGGCGGACGCCTTGGCTCCCAAGGGCAGTAGACATAGTGCCTTGCTTGGTGCAGAAATCAGATGAAAAGATGTGACTTGTAACCCCGTGTTCGATCCTACACTGGAGAAATACTCTCCCATCCCTCTGCCTGAAATCGCTGGGTCTCTTAGACACCCCACTGTGTCCCCAGCCCCGTGCTAGATATTTTGAAAAACACCAAACGCGTTCACAGGTCTTGGTTTCCCTGGCTTCATATTTTCGGTCTTGTACCCGTCCCGTTAACAAACACCGACGGACCACGGTCTGTGTGCTTCTCGCAGCAGGTTGGAGAAACCTTGCTCCTGTGCTCAGACAGCTCACACATGGCAGGAGCCGGCTTCCAAGACAATGATGATGTTGAAAACAGGATGTGTCTTTGCCAGAAGTTTGCCAAGCGTGGATTGAGAGTATGTGCTTGGTAAACACTTGGCCACTGCCTGTGGTTGTTATTTACAGTCTCTGGAAGGCTTTCCCATCCCATCGCCGTGGATGGTCTGGGCGAAGGATCTTCATATAAGCATTGGCAGATGCAGAAGGGAGGGGATGTGGAGCTTGGGGTTGGCACCTCGGCTGCTTGATGCTCCAAGCTGGGCTTGAGAGTCCATCTCATTGCAAACCGACATCGCTGTCTTTTAAACCCGTGTTTCTCAACCCTGGCTTCTTCCCCGCCTGGGAAGGAGATTTGGTCACTCTTGAACCCCCAGTGCTGTAAGACCTCTTGGAATCTAGTAAGCACTTAATAAAGGCTGGAATGAATGGATGGATAAATGAATCCCAAGAACGCTACCTGTTACCAAAGGGGAGGAAGTGGGTGATGCCGGAGCAGGTGAGGTCACCTCCCGAGGCTGCTGGCTCATCTGCAAAATGAGGTTGGACTCAGGGTTTTCTTCCATGGATTCTGTAAGCCTGTGTGGGGCTGTCCTGTGAGGAGGAGGGGGTAGTGGTTAGAGCCAGCTTCCGCCTGGGCTGCGAGGCGCCGTCCTGAATGTCCCAGGCTGGCTGTTCGGTTTGGGCAGGTCGTGTCCCCTCTCAGTAGCTAGTTTCTCATGCTCCTAGGGCCCTTAGGAGGATGAAATGAGCTCCTGTGTGCACACAGCACCCCCTCCCCACACTTCCCCTCCCCCCCCGGCTTGTTAAGCCCATCCAGATGGGCTTTTGGGGGTTGCAGATGTGGGCAGAGATATGCCCATGGTTTGGGGACCCCAGAAGCAGATGCTAGTGGACCCCAGAGAGGAGGCTGTGTTGCAGCCAAGCTTCAAGGGCATGATGGAGCCTGGCCTGTACAAGGCGGCCCAGGTCATGGAGGCGGGAGCCAGGGGGCACCAGGTTCAAGGTTGTGCTCATGGGTCAGTGAGTGGGGCTCCTGGGAGGGGAGGCAGTAGGGTGGCCTAGGCTCTGGGGGGAGCCCTGGCTGATGATGAAGGGGTCTTCATGCCCCACACAGTGGTATACAGCTTGGATGAGACCCCTAGGTCACAGGAGCCATGGAGAAGGAAGGTGACAAGCTCGTTGGGGGCGGTGTGGGAAAAGTCAGGAAGGAGAGTGAGTCTTAAGGCAGGAGAGGGTGGTTAATCGCATTTACGCCAAAAACAGTGACAAAGTCAACTTGCTCGTGCTGGAGGCAGGCTCACCTTCGATGCCCTGGGAGCGACTCTGCAGCAGCCCTGCAGGTGCAGTGGGAGAGCCAGCATGTCCCTGTTCATTTTGCCACCAGGAGGAGTGTGGCATCCTTAGCTCCCTAAACCACTAAGGGGTGGGCCCAGGGCCTGAACCCAGGGCTATCTGGGAGCCACTGCAATATGCATGTATTTGGTCCCTGCAGTGGTTCAGGTGACAGTAGGGTGGCTGACCAGTCTATTGGTATTATCTCAGGAAAAGCCAGCAGGGGTCCTGCTTCCTTTGGCCCCGGGGCCCCCAGCTGCAGGGAAACCGTGCCCCCCACCCCCATTTTGAGTGATAGTGTTGCCTCAGGCTTTTTTTGGTGCAAAGCAGCCCAACGAGCTGACGGCTGCAAGGATGCAGCTGGGTGGCAGGAGGGAAAGGGAGAGTGGGGTGAGCCTCAGCCTGCTCTGTGGTTTGCTAAAAGGCAGGACTCCCCCCCCCCCACTGCCACCTCCCACCCCCCGCCCTGGTGCTGGGAGTGAAAAAAACAAAGCTTCCTCCCCAGCACTCCCCAAAGCCTCCTTTCCAGCCCACAGAGCATTTACACGCAGGACATCGCCACCTACTGGTCAACTAAGCACATGGTCACAAACGCATCCATCCCCAGGATAGATGGGGCCGTGGAAACTGTTTCAGGTGATTTAAGGCCATTTGAAAACAGAGGGCTCTGCAGTCGTGGGACAGTTCATGTGCACCTTTACTCCATGCGAAGCTCATACATGTTTCTTAAGCTCCTACTGTGTGCCAGTTCCTCTGCTATTTGTTGGGAATACAAGGATGGCATTGAGCTTCCCAGGGCTGGCCGCCTGTGTGAAACACGCGTGTTCACACACGAGGCAGGGGTTGTCGATGGTGTCAGCGCTGGGCCAGGAAGTGTAAGAGGGGGGACTGTGGGGACCCAGGAGGGGGTGGCAGCAGACTCTCTGTGAGATTAGCCATAACGGGGGAAATAGCCATGCAAGGCCAGGGCGAGACGTGACCTTCGGAGGCCCGGTGGGTGCAGGAGGGCTGCAGGGGAAGCATTTGAAGCTGGTGGGGGGCGGGGGGGCTGGGCTGAGAAGGTGAGTTGGAACAGATGATAAGGACCCCTGCTGGGCCCCCTGATTGGAAAAGCGGTGGGTTGTGTTCTCCGAAACGGATGGAAAGGTCCTAATGAAACTCAGCCATGCACTTGGTACAGCAGACAGGTTCCGATCCTGCAGAGCATCTGCCAGAAAGCAGTTGCCACTTTTAAAATTCAATAATCTTTTGCCATACAAAAGATTATTTCCCAGTTTCCCCCATAAACGTCTAGGAGATTCCAAATTGCCATGTGGTCTTTCCTTGAGCTGCACACTCCTAGCAGGAAATAGTAAAAATTAGCTGTTAGACATAAGTGAATGGCCACTGATTGAGGCAGATCGGTTTTTGCTTCATTTGTTTACCTAATTGTTTTTAGCCAAGCCCCCCTAGTCAGAAGGTGTTTTAATTATTTCATTTAAGCCTGAAAACATCTTTTGAAGGTGGTTCAAAGGGACGATCCCATTGCATAAGGGCGCTTTCACATTGAGTACTTGCTTTGATTCTGAGGATGGAGGGTTTCTTAGCAGAGGAAACTAAAGCTTTAGAAATGACTGTCCCCTGGGCTCACGGTGACCTCCTCCTCCCTGGCCAGCCACAGTCCCTGGCACGATTATTTTTCAGCACAAATGCTAGAGGGCCACACACAGTTGTGCTTATTTCAAGCCCCCACCCCTTTTCCACCATCCCGCAGGGCCACCAGGGAGCCACAGAGCTCAGCTCGAGGCAACTCACTCGCGTCGCATCCCTTTCCTTCTCTGATTTGAGAATGTCTCAAACGTACAATGAATGACTTGTGGATTTTGTTACAATGTAGGTGCTCGATTTGGTCCAGGATGTTAAGAGATTCTGCGTTTCTAACATGTTCCAGGAGATCGCAGTAACCCTGCTGCTGCTGGACCACACTTGGAATAGTGTTTAAACTCAGAAACCCCACTGACATCTAGTAGGCACTTGGCTGCCCCCTTGCCCCCTCTGTGCTGTGAGGTTGGGCTCAGAGTGACCAGGCGGTGCCGCAGCCTGGGCTTCCCTTCGGCGATGTGCCCTTCCAGGCTGCGGGGTCCCAGCTGCTTCCCTCCTGGGGATGGGGCCTTGGAAGCCTGGGCAGCAACGTGCAGCTTGCCTTCGAGGGCCCCTCCCCTCGAGCGTGGAGGCTCATGGGTCTAGAGGGGCCCGGCCGCATCATGAGACTGCTCTGTTTTCAGGGGCATCTTCTCACTGCAAGACCTCGATGGCGGGGGCCTTGACTGATTCATCTTTTGCTTTGCCCAACATCCCCTACAGAGCAGGCGGTGATACGCTTGGGAACCAAAGACAATGACCACTCTCGCCGTCCTGGGTAAAAGCTCCAAGCGGGTCCCATTCACCCACAGGATGAGCGTCTGACTGCTCAGGATGGGCCTCGAAGCCAGTGTGTGATGCCCCTCTGGCTTGTCCTTCGCCCCCAGGCCTGCTCTACCCCCCGTATTCTGGCCCTTTCCAGGGGCAGGGCTGGGGCTGTCATCCTGTGCCCTTCTGTGTGCTGTTGGCCTCTGCCCAGACTGTCCCATCTCACCTGGTCTTCATTGCTCACCTGATCCCGGTCAGCCTGCAGAGCCTAAGCCACGTGCTTCCTTCTCAGGGAACCGCCAAGATGCTGGGCTCTGAGAGCGCCCGGTGACCTGCTGTCCGAGGGCACCATTCTCCATTCCAGCCCCTGCTCAGGGAAGAAAATGGTCCATGGCACGCCTCTCCGCCTCCTTCCACTAAGCCGCGGACTGTGCACGGAAGGAATTGAGTTCTATGGATGTTTGCAGTCTGTTACCAAGACATACTAGGTGCTGGTGAAAAATCTGCTAAACCAAATATGCAGAGTGAGTCTCAGATGGCACCAAAGGCAGTTATTCTTCCAAAAGTGATTGTCCAACTGGACTCAAGTCAAGACCTCCAGTTTGACTGAATGGGTCAAGGACACAGAAAGACTTGAAGTGTCTTTCATTCATGTCTCCCTTGGTCCTGAGTAGCGTAAATAGATGAGCTTGTAGAGCAGCTCCTGCTCGTTGCTGTGATAAGAGCCTCTGAGCATCTGGAGGGACACATGACCCATGAGAAGGTAACGAGTTCCAGCCAGAGCCTCAGGGTGCCCTGGGCGTTTGCAGAGTTTGCAGGAGATCCCCTCTGTCTTCTGCATCGGTATGTAGGTTGAACAGACACATGGCGTGTTTTTGTGGGATAGGCAGTCTACACGGGGTCCAGTGGGATTGATGAGACACAGCCAAGCATGGTGGCCCTGGAGCTGGACTTCCTGGGTCCCTCATTGGCTTCCTCGTGGTGACTCTGTATGTCAGGCATGTCCTCTGACCTCCTGTGCCTTGGTTACCCCGTCCAATAGTAGCGTCTAGGTAGAACTGGTATGAGGATGAAGCAGATGAATTCCTTAGAGCACTCGGCCTGAAGTGCCTGAAACACTCGGTTGTCAAGGTCGCCGTCACTCTTATTAGGTACCCTTTTGTGTGTTTAGGAACAGCCGCCTCGCTGAGCAGCATTGAGCTGAGATCTGAAACACGAGGGGGTACAGCAGAGTGCTTGTGTGTGTGTGATGGCGGATAAAGGTGATGACTTGTGCAAGGGCAGGAGTTGTGATCAGAAGGGATATAGAACCCCAATGGCTCGCTAGGACTCTTGGGAAACATTTAAAAAATTCTGATGTCTGGGTCCCACTCTCAGAGATGGGCCCACACGTTTTGGAGTCCCCTAGTGACTCAGTGTGTGGCCAGGATCGAGGACCATGGTGAGAGAACACAGCTCGTTCAGGGGACAAAAAGCAGGCTTTTCTCAACCTGACACCTGCTTACCTTGAAGATGCAGTGCAGGCATCACTTCCTCCAGCAAGCCCTCCGTGATTCTTTCATAGCACGCAGGAGCTATCTCTTTGTAGGTATAACTATCAAAGTAAATAACTGTCACTGGACCACGTGCCCCTTCCAGGACTGGATGCATTTATCTTTGGGTCCTCGGAACTCAGCATACTCCTGGCATCAGGAAGCAGTGAAGGGGTGAAGGAATGAGTGAGTGAGCAAAGGAGCGTGATTAGACCCAGGTGAAAAGCCTGGGAGCAGTGGCGAGGCTGAGTGGCTGCACATTTTTCAGGCAGCTTCCCCTGAAGTGGCACTGGGTCCAAAGGGCCTCCTTGTTAGCATGAAGGGCCTCCTCTCATCTTGCCAGAGAGACCCTTCCACACCCATCATCGGTAGTTGAACAGGCCCGGGCATCGGTGAGAGCAGGAAAGTCCTTTTGTGGCTTAATTAGAAGCGTCCTTAATCTCATCTGGAACCATTTCTGTGATCAACTAGGGGAAAGACATAGTTCTCCCAAAGACACATTTAATGAATAGCTTTTGCTGCCCTCTCTGGTGGCTGAGCTCAGCATGCAGGCTGTGTTTGCTGGTACTGCAGGAGTGGAGTGGGGGGGGGCGGGCTGTGGGTGTCAGGAGAAGACGCCCAGAAAGGGAAGTCCAGGTACTGAGGCATCAGGTGCCTCTCACTGGTGCAAAGTCACCAGTTTGCTCAATCAAGAGTTAGCGAGTTTCCATCATCCATCAGCCGCTGTGTAGGTGCCAAAAGGCTGAAGTTGTGAGTGCAGGCAAAGGAGGGCACTGAACTGCATCTGGGGAGGTGCCCTGAGAGAGGTCAGTACAGGGTTGAGTGGGCTTCAACAACAAGGCCAGTCGTACCCATGCGACACAGTCAAAGTTTCAAAAGGATCGTCAGAAACAAGGGGGACTGCAGTTACTTCTGAAACAGTTACCCGGTGGAGAACAAGACACGTCCAAAGTGGTGAAGAGAGAGAGAAAGATCAGAAGATGAGAGAAGGCATTTCCGGGAAAACGTGCAGCCTGATTGAGGGCCTAATGGCTGGAAAGGGCTGTGTGTTCACGCCACTGAATGAAGGGTGGTGTGGCTGAAGCAGAAGGAAGGTAGCCAGAAGCAAGGCAGGAAACATCCTCAGCGACAGAGAGGCATCCAGTGCGGATGCAGGAGCTTGGCGTCCATGAGGGTAGCAGGTGGGAGAGTGTGAAAACCGGCCACTGATAGTCCATCTACAAGCCTCCCTCTCCAGTCTGGATGTTCTCCAGTGGCTGACCATCTCCCTCCCACACCAACCTCATCTTTACTTTCCTGTTTCTTAGCACTGTGGGCTCTGGATTTGGGGACCAAACCAAGAGTGGATAGGCCACTCCACTGCCTCGCAACAGAGCCAGTGACGGGAACTGTGCTTCCATCAGAAGAAAGAAAGGGTCACTCTCGCATTTTTTTAGCTCATGTGGTCATCAGCCTCTGGCCTTTCTTCTTGGAAGCAGCAGCTTGGGGAGATGGCCGTTGAATGATGTCTTGGATCTGGGAGATAGCCATTCGTTACAGAGCCACGATGCCCAACACTTAGGGAGCCGCACTGCAGTGGCAAATTCCTCATCCTGTGTTTTGCCGACTCCAGCCAGCATCAGCCTTCCATCCAAGAAGAGCAAAGGGAACTTTCAGGGTTTCAAGGAGGCTTTGAACTTAGTCTCCCTGTGCTTTATGACATACAGTGGACAGTTACTCACTGTGCAGAGGAAGAAACTGAGGCACGTGGCAAAGAAGGAGCTCGGAGATGCGTTTGAAGGCGATGGTTGTGTGTCCTACCTCCATCTTCTGAGACAGACAGACCCCCACCACTTTTTTTTCCCCCATGTTCTTAAGTTTATTTTTAAACGTATCTTAAGGATCGGGATAGTGTAAACATTGTTAGTGAAGAAGAGTTGGTTTATAATATACTAGTTTCAGGTGTACTACATAGTATTTGGTAAGTTCTAGCTTATACTCAATTTAAAGTTACTGTAAGATACGGTGATTGACTCTTCATGGGTAACCCACCTCCCGCTGGATGAGACCCAGTGAGTGAGGCTTTCTGCAGGCAGAGTCACTGTCTTACTCATCCTTGTGCCCCCATTTATTTGAAACGTGTGCCTGGGACATGGGCGATGTGCCTTAAATTCTTGGTGAATATGTGATGAAGCGACAAATTCGGTGTTAGCCTCCATCTCTCTTCTCACCTCGCCAGAATGAAAGTTACCCCGAGCAGATGGCTTTCTTAGCTCTAGAGCAAAGCTAGCCATGGGTTCCCCAAGGGGCTCCAGGCTCTCTCTAGCCTGGATCCTTCAAGCTTTCATAAAGGCAGCCTGGGATCCTGCTTAAGAAATTTGGAGTGATGGGGAGGAAATGGTGCTGGGGGTCTTGAGAACAGCCCCGTGGAAATCACCTAACGAGTTAGGTGCTGTGAGGTTGCATAAAGGCTTTCATGTTTCTCAGGAGATGTTTTCTAACACCTGCCGTGTAAAGGCAGCGTGCTGCTGTGGCTTTGCCAGCAGATGGTCTTACAGTTGAATCCTGACTTTGTGTGACCTGGGGTGTGCTCTTGAATCCTCTCTCATTTTATTTTGTACAAAGCGATGGTTACAGCAACTCTACCGAAGGCTGATGGCAGGGATGAGGTAGGAAAGTGCACAGAAGGAAACACCTGGTGCTCCACCTGCCAGCTCGTGGGTGTTAGTGGTGGGAGCTACCACGATTCAGAATGTGATGGGATACAGCGGAGCGTCCCGAGAAAGGAGAGGGACTCATGCAAAGCAGAGACGCCAGCAGAGCCTTCAGGAGGAAGACGGCAGGAGCTTGTTGGAGCAGAGGTCCTTGACTGTTACCCTTTTGCCTCCCCAGATGTTGAATAACCCAGAGAAGATAGCTGAGCAGATCAGTAAGGACCTCACCTGGCTGGCCTCCCACCTGATGGCTCTGTGGACCCAGTTCCTGGACACAGTGACACTGCACTCCCAAGTGACCACGTATCTCACCCAGGAACATCACACCTTGCGGGTAAGGGTCACGTGGTACACATTCCGTAATCACCTTCCAGGCACGTGTCAAGGAAGCTCTTCAATACTTGGTTCTCTGCGGAGAAGACGAGTCGGGATTGACTTCTCTAGACCCAAGTGCGGGTCCTGGCGCCACCATGAACTTGTAGGGAGGCCTTAGGAGTTTCCTTAGGCTCTCGAATCTTTGCCCTTTTCTTCCTAAAATACCTGCCTGGGCTACCAGGTGATAGCAAGCCAAGCTCAAGGGATGTGACAAAGTGCTTTGTAAGTGTTTTGAAGAAGTGTTTTCAATTGGAATCCATAGTCTTAGCTTATTTTTTTTTTTGCCACCAGCTTGAATGCATGTGGGTAAGTATTAATGCATAATAAAAGATATGGGTCTTCTCTTTTATGGCAAGAGAACCAAAGAGCTGAGTCTGCAGAGTGCTTAGGGGACATACTGACATGACTGGCTTTGCAAATTCTGTGTTCTCTGCATGTATTTATGGTCTCTGTTTTCAAGCGTCCTATATTCCAATAGAAGAAATAAGACCTAAATATAAAAACAACAGAACGCGATGCAAGAGCAGATTCATAAACACGCATTAAATTGTGTCCATAAGTCAGATTTGTGCTAAGAGCTGCACATGAGAGAGGGCAGCTGTGGAAGGGCTATGTTTCAGAACCTCTGGGTTGTGGACTCAGCTCTCTTCCCATTAGGATGTGCCACTTCCTCCTTGGGCCTCAATCTCCTTTTAAGAAGGCAGGGCGATACACACCCCATGAGTTCCATTGTTGACACTCTTTTATCCTTCAGGTCCGAAGGTTTTCCGAGGCCTTCTTTTACATGGAGCACCAAAAACTGGCAGTCCTGACCTTTCAGGAAAATCTGTAAGTAAGCAGCTGCATATGCCCACATCACACCCTAAGCGCCAAGGACGGCCTTGTTCGGTTACTTCTTCCCTTCATCTTGGACCATGAAGGAGAGGCGTCTGCCCACCTCTGTGCATTCAGGTGCATTGTCTCTGAAGCCAAGAGAGTCAGACAGATTTTGCAGAGGCAGGAGCTGGCACGTGGCGGAGAAGGTCAATAGCCAAAGTTTTTCTTTGCAGTTGCGTATCATTAGGGTTCTATACAAAGAATCAAGACGTCTAGGTCCCTGAAGACATGTGGGCTGAGTCCTCTTGGTAAAATGAATTAGAAGCAGGTGGTGTGGCCACAAGCTATGTCAGAGAAAAAAAATCACCTGAGACGTTGCAGCAGCTAGGAAATGCTTCTAGCATAAGAATGAAGACCGAACCACCTAATTAGGAGGACTTGATGGATAGCTAAGTTTGGCTTTCTCCAAAAAGAAAAAAAAAATTAAAATATCCTTGAAGAAGTCGGAGGGTTGAGAAAAAGATGAGGTCATTGTCCCTCATTGTCGATTTCCCTGGTCGGGGCAGGTGGGGGCAGTGCTTCCTCCAGGACTACACAGGTCCGAGGGGTTCCTTTTGCTTCTGAATAGAGAGTTCATCTCCAAAATAAATGTGGGTGGAATCACGTTTGAGATAACCATAGTAATCCAGCAGGAGAAACACTTGCCATTCCTCCATCACTTCAGACAGACCTGGAGGTCTTTTCACCCTCACCTCTAACTGTATCTTCTCCCCACACTTCATTCGATTTGGAAAGTGCGGCAATATTTAAAGTCTGTCTCACGGATGCTGAACTTGAGAGGAACACCATGGAAAACGGATCCTCGGGTTAAAATGGCTTTTCTAGAACTACCTAGGGTTCCTCACTCACTCATGCATTCATTCTTTCAGTCCCACCACCCTGCTAGAACTGATTGCAGTTTTTAAAACTAAGATTGGAAGAGTTAATTTGACAGATGCAAACATTTCTTTGAGAGCCCCTGAGCAAAGTACTGCACGTGGGGCTCCAACAGAAAATCTGCTTCCTGAATCCTTACCCTGCTGGGCCCCGGCTCTGTTCTCAAGGAGCCTGAACACTCGTGCAGGTGACAGGCACACAGGCCACTCTTGTCCTGGAGGAGTGTGGTTGAAATGACAGCCGTTAGTACAAAGTACAGATGATACAGTTTCAGCAGACCTGGGTTCAAAATCCTGATCCTCCACTAACTTGCTGCACATTGTTGAGAAAGTTAGTTACCTATTTATTTTTTCTCTTAAGCTCACCTCGTCTCAGGTTCCTTAAACTAGGTAGGGTAATTGCTGGGAGGACCGGATGAGCACATCCACGTACAGGGCCGTGGACTGTGTGAGCCGTGGACTCTGCTCGGAAGATGTGGGGTGATAACTGATGACTTACACAAGTGTTGATTGTTCATGTAGACCCTGGGGATACGGCAGGGAACAGAGTAAAGATGCTGCTCTCCTGGGTCACTCATTCTAGTGGAGAAGCAGGGCAAGAAGTACAATACACCACCTCACATAGTGGTGAGGAAAGAGAAGCAAATTGAGGGAAGGACCTAGAAAGTTAGGAGAGTGGGGATGGCCAGCATCCTCATAAATGTTTAACAGCTCGCTCCCAGGAAAGCAAAACCAAATTCTGGTCTGCAGTGTTTGCTGATTCCCATTATGTCAGCGCTTCCGCTCTGGTCAGTTTCAAGCTACTGAGATGTTATCCCTAAATGTGGATTTGGGAGAAGGTGTGTGCAGTTGGCTTTGGCAAGCCAATGTGGATTGGCTCCAACACAACACGGGGTGTGGGGTTAGGAATGTGTTAGCCAAGGTGGTAAAAGAACATCTTTCTGAGGTTGTGGCATTTGAGCAGAGCCTGGGATTATAACAAGTCATACGCCGATCTGGGCAAATGCTTGGTCAGAGGGAATGGCTGGCTTAAAGTTCTTACATGGGAACACCACGTATTTGAAACGGTCAAGAAGCAACTGTAGCCAGATTGGAGTGAGCAGGTAGAAGAGGAGAGAGGCAGGACCAGCGAGGTAGGGAGGGTCCAGCTCGGGCCAGGACAAAGTCAGACTTTGTGCTGCAATAATTACCACTAATGCCTTAAAAAGTGACAATGTCGGAAAGGCCTTGGATTTCAAATCCCATGTACATGTCTTGAAATCTCGATCTTATAACTTGTAGTACTTGTGACATCGGACTCATTATTGAACCTCTCTTTGCTTGTGCTGAGATGCAAAGAGGAGATTCCTTCATAGTATCTATGTAGTGTTGACTGTGTGCCAAACACTATTTTGGGTATTGGGTATCCAGCAGTCAACAAAACAGACTCATTTCCTATCTCATGGAGCTCATATTTTAGTGGGGGGAAAGTATACACACTCATAAATAAATAAGCATGATATGTCAAATAAAATAAGTGCTATGCAGAAATATGTCAGTGGGACCGACACAGAGGATATTGCTTCATAGAGTGTCAGAGACGGGCTCCCTAAGGAGACGTTGGAGCAGAGGTCTAAAGCAGCCGAGGCATGGAGCCCTGCGGATACCTAGGAGATGATAACCTTTGCCCTGTGGGGGGACTTCAGAGATTAGAGAATTGTGTTCCCATTCCATGAATGGTAGATAGTTCCCTATAAGAGAAAGCCTTCAGTAGGATAGCGGTGTTGCTGTTTCGGAGGAGGTAAACTTTTGATGAGGTCATTAAAATAAGAACTCTAGAATCGAGAGGGAAATTTTATTTCCAACTGGAGGACAGGTACTAAGCATTGCAAACATAATTAAATCTGAGGTCGGGATAGGGAGCAGGTGATCTGTGATGCTAGTGACTCTGTGCGGACGCCGGTACCCTCATTGGAGGGTCAGAGCGGGAGGAGGGAGTGGTGCTGCCAGGAGGTCATGCCGTTTGCCGAGGAGACAGGACCATCCGCCAAACTCAGGATGGACAAGGGAAACTCCGCTGTCAAGACCCATCTCATTCAAGTGCAAACTGGGTCGTGTTTCTCAGACCACAGGTCCCCATCATTCCGTGAACTGTGGAATTGTCTTAGTGGACCGGGAGGATTTGGAGTTCACTTTTTAAATGAAATAGGATAGGGTAGGCAGTAACAGTACCTTTGTTTTCGGTGTGTGTGTGTGTCTGGGAGTGTGCGTGCAAAATGTAATTGGGTGGCCGTGCAAAATGAAGGTTACACCTTGCCATGGGTTGAAACACTGCTTCAGAAGTGTTTCAAAATGATTTAGGACTGGTTAGTACCAAGACGTATGTTTTATGGTTTCTCCTTCTATTTTACCGATGCCAGCTAGTGCTTTTCACACAGTCGTGTTCAACGAAAGTTTATTGAAAGGAATGAATGTGGAAGTGTTGAGGGATGTGAAAACTTATACTGATTTAATTTCTGTAAGATGATAAATGAGTTATCCTTTGTTTTCTATAGTAATAACTCTAATAATTATTTACAAATAAATACATATTATCATAAGTATACGTATAAATGATTATAATCATTTATACTGGTTTTATGGTTTCTGTAGTAATAATTATAACACTGCCTCATTTTATTTTTCTCATTTATTCAACAAGATGTTGTGCATATGGGGTTGCACACTTTAGGCACTTGACCTGTCTTTTGGTGCTAATAAGTCTATTGAGATGATTCTGGTAAGAAGCTGTGCTAACATTCTACATGCATTGGCTCAGTTAATGCTCACACTAACCCTTGAGCTAGAAACTGTTCTTTCCCCCACTTTACAGAAGAAACTGGGGAAACCTGGGCTCAGAGAGGTTAAGTAGCCACACAGCAAGCACGTGATGCAAACACGGACCTGTCAAAGTCCAGAACCCACATTCCTAGCCTCCTTGTTATGGCTCCTCTATAGAGTGCTGCGCCTTTATCCTAAAGAATATACTGGAAAAAGAAGATATAGACACCCCTGTACAGTAGAAGTATCTGTATGCTGTTGGACTGTGCTCCTGGAGTCAGGGTAAACCTTTGAAATAAAAATGAAATGAACAAGGCCCTGTGTGCTCCCTACAGCAGATCGCTAAAACTTACCTTACTTTATGCCCATTGATCGATAATTTTCCATTTCCCCTTCTCCCCAACCCCTGGGAACGTTATTCCCCTCTTTGGTGCTGTGAATTTGATGCTTCTAGGTATCTCACATACAGCAGAATCATACACTATGTTTCCTTCTGTGAGCGGCTTATTTCATGCAGCATAATGTCCTTGACCTCCATGCATCTTGTCACATATTGCAGAATCTGCTTTTTTAAGGCTGAATAATATTTCATTGTCTCACATTTTCTTGATCCATCATTCTCAAGCTATTTAGCTCGTTATGAATAGTGCCATCACGTACAAGGCAGTGCTGATAGCTCTTAAATATCTTGATTTCGGTTATTTTGAATAAATGCTCAGAAGTGGGACTGCCAGATCATATGGTCTTTCTATTTTTAATTCTTTGAGGAACTTCCATACTGGTTTCTGCAGCAGTACTACTTTTGTGGTGAAACAAAGGTCTCAACTTATCCACATCCTCACTGCCCTGTGTTTGTTTTTAAATTTTTTTGGCCGCCCCTGTGGCATATGGAAGTTCCGGGTCAGGGATTGAATCCATGCCACAGCTCTGACCTGAGCCACTGCAGAGACAATGCCAGATCCCTAACCTGCTGGCCTAAAGCGGCAATTCCTTGTTTGTTTGTTTATGGAAGTTCCAACAAGGCTAGGGGTCAAATTGGAGGCCACAGCCACACCAGATCCAAGCCACATCTGTAACCTAAACCACAACTTGTGGCAGCGCCAGATCCTTAACCCACTGAGCGAGGCCAGAGATTGAACCTGCATCCTCATGGATACTAGTCAGGTTCTTTTTTTTTGGGGGGGGGGGGTATTTTTGTCTTTTTAGGGCCGCGCCCGCAGCATATGGAGGTTTCCAGGCTAGGGGTCCAATCGGAGCTGTAGCCACATGCCTAAGCCACACCACAGCTCACAGCTCACAGCAACACTGGATCCTTAACCCACTGAGCAAGGCCAGGGATTGAATGGCGTCTTCATGGATGCTAATTGGATTTGCTAACCGAGGAGCCACAACGAGAACTCCTAGTCAGGTTCTTAACCCACTGAGCCACAGTAGGAACTGCCCCTTGTGTTTGTTTTAATAACAGCCATTGTAACAGGTGTGAAGTGCTAACTCATCGTGTATGTGCCCTAGAATTTGTAGTTAATTTTTGGACACATGATCAGCATTGTTTTAGGCATGTGGTCATGTTCACAATGTCCCTATGCTCAAGAGGCCACTTTCCAGCAGGAGAGAACTCCCTGCATAAAATAACTTAAATTTGACTCTCCAACACCTATCCTGCTGTATTATCATGACCTGATTCACCACTTGATTTGTGCATGACTCTGGACACTCTTTCAGTCCAGAATCAAGTTTCAGTCTTCTAGGTATATGCCCTAGCCTAACTTCCAGTCCCATGAACATCGGTATTCAATCCATATACTTGTTTCATTAACTGAGAATTGGACCAGAAGTTCCAAGTTCAGGCGATGGCTAAAAAGTGCAGAATTGATTGTAAGAAAGTTCCATTGACATATTCAGAGTTTCCAAGAACGATGAATTTGGAGTTACCATTGTGGCTCAGTGGGTTAAGAAACCAACATAGTATCCATGAGGATGTGGGTTCAATCCCTGACCCAGCTCAGTCCGTTAAGGATCTGGCATTACTGCAAGCTGGGGCATACGTCGCAGATGTGGCTGGGATCCTATGGTGCTATGGCTGTGGCGTAGGTGGGCAGCTGCAGCGCTGACTCAACTCCTAGCCTGGGAACTGCCATATGCCACAGGTGTGGCCCTGAAAAGAAAAAGAAAAAGAAAAGAAAGAGTGATGAATTTGCAGCAGCTTCATGGCTTTGAAGGACAGAATAAATTGCTGCTTTTTCTTTCATAGATTAAAATCCAGTTGAGAAGTAAGAGGAAAACAAAACATACACACTTCTTTCGAGGTTCAGTGTGCATATGCAAACTAGCATCTCTGCATCGATGTCCCTCTCCATCGCATTTGTCACTTAGGAGGCTGTGTGACAGAAGTTGCTCCAGTCTGCACAGGATTCCACAGCTAAAGAACTGTCCTATGGGGGCTTCTGGGGTTGGGCTGCCCTAAAAAAAAACTGCAGCTGGGAAGGGGACAGACAGGCAGACAGAAAGTAGCTACTCAATCGTGGAGTAGCTTGCTCAATCATTCTCCCAAAGGCACCAGCCTGAGAAGGGCATCTTCTTTCCTTGGGCAAGAGCGATTGCGTTGGCATGTGGAGGAAGATGGTGGAATGTTAATGTTTTCCCTTCACGAGGGAAAAAGCAACTTTCTTCTTTGCAGGGACTTGAGAAAGGGGTAAACATGTTCCACCAGCCCAGCCTTTGAATTAGGAACAGGGATGATGTCACATTCTGGAATCATATTCCTACCTGTGGAGTGATCATTCGGGCCATGGAGGAAGCATATGGGGCATTTTTTAATCCTATCGGGAGGACCCAGAACACATGGTTCCTGAACTGGGAGAATTTATATCCTCATCAAGGATGCTGGTTGGCCACTCCGCAAGCAATACAGAAAGCAATGTCAGGTGGTTCTGAATTCAAATGCCACAAAATCTGATTCAGGAGTTCCCGTCGTGGCGCAGTGGTTAACGAATCCGACTAGGAACCATGAGGTTGCGGTTCGGTCCCTGCCCTTGCTCAGTGGGTTAACGATCCGGCGTTGCCCTGAGCTGTGGTGTAGGTTGCAGACACGGCTCGGATCCCGCGTTGCTGTGGCTCTGGCGTGGGCCGGGGGCTACAGCTCCGATTGGACCCCTAGCCTGGGAACCTCCATATGCCGCGGGAGCGGCCCAAAGAAATAGCAAAAAGACAAAAAAAAAAATCTGATTCAGACCCTAAGTCGTATTATGGGTGGTTGGAGAAATAGAAATCAAGTGTAGTTTTTCCTCTAAAATACGAATGTACAGTTCCAGCCATTTCGTAAGACCCTCAGTCCACATTCCCTTAGGATGGTATTTATGACATTCGAGGAAGGAAGGGTGCGTGATAAATGCCCTGGTGTTTTGCCTGATCACACCGTGCATGTCCTCTGACCTCACCACCCAGACCAGTTCTGAGTCCAAGTGCACTGAGGTTCTGGGGGCAGGTTGGTAGCTGGGACCCTCGGATGGCGATTGTGAGTCTGCTGAATGTCTTCAGGATGCTGACTCCAGATAAGGGGGCGGGGCAGCAAGTCTGAAGTCTTTAAGTCTTTCTTGGATGCTCACGGGGTCTGTGTTCCCCAGGATACAGACCCACAGCCAGCTGTCTCTGGACATCAGGAATTCGGAGTACCTCACCACCATGCCCCCGCTGCCCGCAGAGTGCCTGGACATTGATGGCGACTGGAGCACCCTGCCTGTCATCTTCGAGGACAGATACGTGGACTGCCCTGCCACAGGTGTGTCTTCTTGGTTTTGGAAAGACTCAAGAGTAGGGCTTCCCACTGGCTTCCCATCCGTGGCTCTGTTTCCATCCTGAACAAATGAATGGCGTCCTTTGTCAGTTCATAGAGGAGAAGCAAGAACCAAGGTTAAGCTAGTTCTTGGGAATAACTTCATTGCTGGGAATTGACAAACCAGTGTAACCAATTGATGAACCAACGTAACCAAAGGACCATTATAGTAAAGGCTCCCTTTTGGTCTCCTGGGTGGCACTGTAATTCGTGCTTCATGTTTTCACCTGTAAAATGGGAACCCAATTCTCCCCCTCCCCAGAGTCCCCTGAGAGTCAAAGAGCGGTCCTTTCTTATCTCGAATGTGCAATTCAAATATGAAGTCCTTTCCAGTTGAACCTTAAGGCATTCGGTTTAGATTCCTATGCAGCGCCCACCGAATGCAAGGACCAAAAAGTGAGAGAAAGTGAGCTGCCTAAATATCTGGATTAATGGATGGACAGCTCAGTTCAGGGGGAAGAGCTGGTGTGTGTGTGTGTGTGTGTGTGTGTGTGTGTGTGTGTGTGAGAGAGAGAGAGAGAGAGAGAGATCTATTTTGCTGGCGCGATTAATAAACAGAGTTTTGCAGAGTTCGTTAATGAATGGATCCATCAACTGGAGGGACTGGAGTGTAAACTGGGCCTGCAGTGAATTTTACCAGATTTCCAGCTCCCTCTCCCATGTGCAGCCCTGCTTATGGAAACCCAATCAGTCCTTAGAGATGACAGAGCTGAAAGAGACCCAGGATCCCTTAAAGGAAAAGAAAAATGCCAACCCCTTTGCTGGAGGTTTTATGGACATTATCTCTCTGATCCTATAAACAACCTCAGGAGCCCTGTTTAACAGAGGAAAACCGAAGTGCAAAGAGGATGTGTATTGATCAAAGATGACGCAGCTCGTGAACGCCCGCATTCAAAGCCAACTCACCCCAACGCCCAAGCCCGCATCTGCTTGTCATCTCTTGGCAAATGGTTTTAAACCATTATATTGGGGTGCCCATCATTTAAATGATGGGCCACTTAAATTTCAGAGTTTGTGTGATCTGGGTTTCCAAGGACAGTGCCACCTTGCCAACAAAAGATGTAATTTGGTTTTCAGTTGTACCCTGACATCTAGTGTCAGCGCTGTGTATGACAGCTTGGAGGTGTACCAGCTGCAAAGATGGCAGCCAACCCAGCGGGTCAAAGTGAGCTCAAACCATCAGTCAAATGAGCTCAAAATGAGGTCAGAACAGCAGATTGAGACTCTGTGTGTGTGTGTGCTCATGCACACACAGGCGCCATGCATATATCTATGTAGGTTTATGGAGGTCCATAGATACACACACACATATGTGGATAGACAGATAGATATAGATAGATCTTTGTTATAGGATTAAACCATAGAAAATTTCAATAGTTAGAGAAGATCTAAAATAAGCACCTGTTACTAGATCCCCTCATATTATCATTACTAGATTTTGCTGGAGCTCATCCACTTTTTTTTTTTCTAAAACATACGTATTAAGAGATACCCGAGTGGCTATAGATTTCAGTTCCCTGCTCATGCGTGCCCTGGGATCGCCTGCCTTTATGTTTTCTGAACCAGCTGCACTTCAGCTGAGCCCCATCCAGCCTGCAGCAGTAGCTGGAAAGTCAGCCTCAGTCTTTCCGGGGCTCCCTGACCACCTTCTTCTAGTGCCCGTCATGTCCAAGCCTTAGAGGCTCACGCAGCAGCAAGATGTGGTTAAGGAAGGTCTTTCTAGGGCCATCTGCCCTGGCAGGTTCCTGGAAGCTATGCGTGGTCTGTCCACATCTACACAGTATTGTATGACCGGCATCTCTTTGCAACTTCTGTTATGTGTTTGGGACGTGGGGCTCGGCTAAGGCTGGGACCCCAGCATTTACAGCCACATCGCCCTTGAAGAAGCCCAGGACAGCTGCTGCTCTCGGAAGCCTGGAGAATCCCCAAGGCTCCCCTCGCAGACCTCCTCCTGACCCAGCCCCACCCCAGGCCACTTGGACAGCTGTGTGGGTCCGAGTTCAAACCACACAGCTGTCCTTGACCTTTGTATAATTTAACCGTGTTCCTTGGAGGTTCTTTAATCCCAGAACCAAAGCATTTGCAAATAAAGAACTGTTGTCTTTGCTCCTCAAAGGCTTGGTGGCCTTAATTTTGATCACGTGCAGTGAGCTTATCAGACTTGGCTTCCCCTCTGGCAGTGTAGTGGGAAAAGGGATCCCGTTTCCATATTAAAATAGTAATGTTTGTTTGTGGTCTGTGTTAGCACCATGGCTGGAAGGCCTGCTGTGCCCCGGGAACATGCAAATTCTGTCTATATGATCCATAATCCCTTCTGCCCGCCTCTCGCTCTGCTGTCCCAAGGTGATTGGGTGATTTTCCTAAGGCCTTCACAATTAGCCTGGATTTGAATCTTTTTATTGGGGGGGGGGGGCAACAGGGGTTGTGTTTTCTCCCGTATAGACTTGGGGGAGGGGGCAGTGGATAATTTCATCCACAGACCACATAGGAGTGACTCTGGCACAAAGAAAGGAGAAGGGCATGCCAGCTGGTACCATTAGTTAGTATCTGAGTTGAAGTCTGTTTTCTGCACATTAGATCCCGGGCGCCCCTCATTTGTCCCCGTCCTGTCTTACCTGTCGCAGATCAAAAGCTGATAAACTTTTCAGTTTGGTTTCCAGAACCCACCAACCCACCTGTTACCTGTAGTATGAAGTCCCTAATTCCTGTGGGGCCCTTGAGTTCAGCCCTACTGGGGCTTCTCTTGACCTGTCTAACCTCGTGCCCTCCCCCACCTCCTTTGGTCCCTCTTGCTCCATTTGCAGGGGACCCAAGTGAAGTCTGATCAGACTCTATCCCTGGACTGCTGGGCCTTTGCCCACCCTGTCCTATCTGCCTGGGGCCGGCAGCGGGGGGGCCACTTTCTCCTTTGATGAGGAAGCTCAATTCCTATGATCCAGATGCAACGCCCCTGCTTTGGTGGGACAGCCAGCTATCCTGTACGCATGTGGGGTTTGTTTGTTGTTTGTTTGTTTTTAAATTTTTTTTTATTATAGTTGATGTACAGTGTTGTGCCATGAACTCACGTTTGTTTCCCAATATTTTGAAAACCCCTTAGAGGCGGAGACCAGGTCATGCTTATAACAAATCCCCACTTTCTCTCTTTCTAAACCATGGCCCAGGACAGGGCTTTGCACATAGGATGTGCCAGTCTACCATGTGTAGGACTAAATGCCATTGAAATTGTGTGTTGTTTTTTAAACTAATGGAGTTGACGAGAGCAGGATTCTTTGCTTACTGCATTTCTGACCTAGTCTCAGTTCACGTTATGAACTCCTTTCATTGTGTCGTCGTCAAGATGCTAGCCTTGGAGATGGAGACACTCCTAAAACACAAATTCTTCTCTCCAGTGGGAATAAGCAAGGCCCCAGTGGATCCCAGGATAGTGGTAGATGTGTTACACATGTGTGTGGAGGGGCCGTGTGTGGAGAGAGGATGCTGGGAATTTGTAGCAGGGCTCGTCTAACCTGCTATGGGGTGCAGGCAGTTCCCCAAAGGAAAGGACACTTGCTCAGCCTCTCACGGTGCGCGGAACATGTCCAGGTGAGAAAGAGACTCATTCTTCACCATCTCTGCACAAAAAATAAATTTCACGCAGTGCGAGAAATTATCTAAGGTGCGAGATAATGATGTCTTAAAGCCCCACGCAGTTTTTAAGTATCTCCGTGGTTTACTTCATGATGGTATTCCTCACGATTATGTTCACTTAGCTTCTTTAAAACCGCCTGGATGGGAGTTCCCGTCGTGGCGCAGTGGTTAACGAATCCGACTAGGAACCATAAGGCTGCAGGTTCGGTCCCTGCCCTTGCTCAGTGGGTTAAGGATCCGGCGTTGCCGTGAGCTGTGGTGTAGGTTGCAGACACGGCTCGGATCCCATGTTGCTGTGGCTCTGGTGTATGCTGGCAGCTCAGCTCCGATTTGACCCCTAGCCTGGGAACCTCCATATGCCGCAGGAGCAGCCCAAGAAATGGCAAAAAGACAAAAAAACCCAAACAAACAAACAAAAAAACCGCATGGACGATTTAAACTTTGTTTGTTTTTATCTTTTTAGGGCCGCACCCACACCACCTGGAGGTTCCCAGGCTAGAGGTTGATTCGGAGCTATAGCCGACGTCCTGTGCCACAGCCACAGCAACGCCAGATCTGAGCCGTGTCTGCGACCTACACCACAGCTCACGGCAACACCAGATCCTTTAACCCACTGAGCGAGGCCAGGGATCGAACCTGCATCCTCATGGATGCTAGTCAGATTCGTTTCCGCTGCGCCATGATGGGAACTCCTAAACTTTTTAAAGGAAATAAAAGACCAGAGTCCCCCCCTTTTTTTGGTTTGGCATATATGGAAATTGAATGACAAAGCAGATGGTTTTTCCAAGAGAACCGTGGTACAGGTTCTTATTTTGTCCCAAGTATGCATTGTTGGAAGGGAAAGAAAGAATAAAGAATGAAAAAGGAGGAGGAGGAGAGGGGTAATGGGAGAGAAAAGAGACCAGGGGGCAAATGAGAGAGATAATAGTTTACCCTAAAGGAAAATAAGGAAAAAAAAAGAGTCTATTGTTCTTATTGGGGTTTCATAAGGTAAGCGTGATGGGTTAAATCAGGGCCCACGGGACTGAACTCAACCCCAGCCTGCCTCTCGTCTGCAGAGCCTGTACTCAGAGCACCTGACTCAAAGCCTCAGTCAGCTGATCACATGATTGGTCTTTCTGGCCCCGTCCTGAGCCGCCTACTCAGCCTAGACTATCAAAGGACTCACCATGAGTCACCTGGTAGCATTAGCTGTCAGGACCCACCACGCATAACCGACATTCCTATGTCACTTGGAAATTCTGAGAATTTCGAGATTATCTCCCAGGACCCAGGAACAAAGTCCAGACTAATTCTTTATGACACAGGCAGGCATTGGGATAACTCATGAACGTGGTTTCTTCAACTATAACAATTTTTCTTCCTCTTTTTCTTTTGGCAGGGCATCATTTGAGTGTCTACCCTAATTTTGATGTCCCAGCCATAAGTCCTGCAATAACGAATCTGAAGGACAGCGAGGAGAACCATATTGGAAGTAGAGATGCATCTGTGAGAGAAGACCCAGTTCTGCCCACCAGGAAGCCACCCCCAAAGAACTCTGATGAAGAGGTTGTTAGGTGTCCAGAGCCAGAGGAGAATGTCCCCACACCGAGTCACGTGGACATGTGCTCTGAGTCTCAGGTGTATCTGACCATTGGTGAATTCCAGAACAAGCCAGGATTGCCTGAAGCTGAACATTGGCCTGGCCAAAGGTCCGATGTTGGAAGGCATCTGCTGGCGGATGAGGACCTGCCCAGAAGCAGTCTTGGCCCCGAGGACGGCCAGGCCCCAGCATTGACCTACATCGACGTGCAATCGAGCAGTAAGAACACCTGCAGCGCTGAACCCACCGTGGTCACCAGTGCTCCGCACGAGCGCGGGTGCTGGCTGAGTAACTCTGAATTACACAGAGCGGAGCTGAGCCAAGGGGGAGGAGGCGGAAGTCGTCAAAATGCCACCTCTTCTGAGAAGACCACGCTGCGTGAGTTAAGTCCTCTAGGAAAGGGGGCGGACCCCGGGAGTAAGATGGTGCTGCTAAGCCTGAGGCTCGTGCCCTCGGAGCCCTGTGATCCACTAAACCCTTCTCTGAGGGACCCCGTGGGCATGCGGGCTTCCCCACGGGACGGCCCCGCAGAGGAGCAGGAGGAAGGGCCAGTGCTGTCCGGAGCCATCGAGAGATCCTCTTCCGTCATCTCCGATTCAGGCATCGAGAGCGAGCCAAGCTCCGTGGCCTGGTCCGAGGCCCGGAGCCGAGCCCTGGAGCTGCCTGGCGATCGGGAGGTCCTGCACCAGCTGGTCCGAAGACACGCCTTCCACAGGAACTCCCTGGAGGGCGGACACACGGAGAGCAATACGAGTCTGCCCAGCGGGATCCAGGCCTCTCTCACCTCCATCAGCTCTTTGCCCTTTGAGGAGGAGGAGCGGGAACTGGCGCGCACCAAATTGACCAAGTCCGTGTCTGCCCCCCAGATCAGTAGCCCGGAGGAGTCTGCTGAAGATGCGGACACCACGCAGCCAGGCGGGGGTCTCGCTGAAACCCCAGCGGAGGACAGCGAGAGCCGCGATCCCTCGGGACCCTGCCTTCCGCTGACTGGCGGCTCTGGAAGCCAGGATGCTGGGGTTGATCATTTGCTTGCGGAGGTAGTTTCAGACGCCAGCAACCAGCAGGGCCCTGGCTACATAGACACCCCCAAAGGGAAAGAGAAGAAGGTCTATCCTCAAGAACCCTGTTGTCTTGATGGCAGGACTGATAACCCTCCAGGTGTTGAAACCAAAGGTCTTAGTTTAAAAATACCACCCATCTTAGCGCTTGAAAACCCGAAGAACCGACCTTTCCCTGGAGCGCCTGTGGAGGCCCCGAAGGGCAGGCCTGAAGATGCTAACATGGGGGAGAGCCCTCTTCCCAACAGCGGTATCTTGGATGCTGAGACTTTCACCCACCATAAGGTGCCTGAGGTGAGCAGCACATCAGCTGCCAACACCGTCGACCTGGATTCAACCAGCGAGCGAGGCAGCTCACCTTGCACTGCTGATGATACAGTGCTTAGGAGAGGCGCTCACACCTTCCCGGAAGATGGACGTGAAGAGGGCCCTGCGTGCTCCCCTGTGTCACATTCCCTTCACCCCCAAAGTACGGGGAACCAGGAGCCCAGGGCAGGCCCTTCCACCGTGATCTCACACTTGGCCTCCGCAGAGACCTTCCCCCTCGACAGCCTGAAAGCGGTCGAGGTCGTCAACTTATCTGTGTCTTGCACTGCCACCTGCCTCCCTTTCTCGTCTGTGCCCAAGGAGACCCCGGCCAGGGCTGGCTTCTCTTCCAAACAGACTGCGTCTCCCATCACTCATCAGCCTCTGGGGTCCTTTGGAGTTGTGCCCACCCATCCCAGCAAGTTGGAGGAGGAAGTCAGTGAGCGGATGTTCAGGTAGGACGGCCGATGGCTTCTCACCCGGCACCGCCTTTCGGATTTGCCCGCGTCGTTCCCAACTTCATGCGTACGATGTCAAAATTGAGATGAGCGGTTACCTTCAGATTTAAAGTAATAGCTTCCTATCATACACGTCAGAAGTGTAGAATAACAGAAGGACGTAAAAAAGTATCCACCAGCCCATCTCTCACATATAATCATTCCATACGTTTTCCTATGTGCACCTATATGTATTATTATTATTGTGCAAAAATAATTCTACACAAACTCTAATATTTGTTTCCAACTTGCTGTATTGGAAACATCTTTCTATGGTTATAGATCTAGCGCTGTATTATCTATCACTTTGGTGTGTAAATGATGATCCATTGCATATTAACAAAACCCTGTAGAGACATGTAAGAGTTTTTCTTTTTCAGTATGATGAACAGCTATCTTATGAGTGTCATTGTACCGCTTTCTTTGCACATTTTGAGAGGGTAGTTCTTTAAAAGACTTTTGGAAAGAGGGCTCTTTCATCAAGTTTTCTTCCTAAGCCCCCTTTGTGTGGTTCTTAAGTGTGTGATTCCTTTTGAAATGGCAGAATCCACCCCTTTATCCTTGTGTTGGGTTTGTATTCATATCACTCCCTCACCAGTAAACTATGTATTTAATGACGCATAGTATAGAATCCTCTAGTCAAAATTCCCCGTCTCATGCACTTGTTGAAAAAGTGCTAAACAGTTACCATGACTGATAGCCCCAAAAGAAATTGCATGGGCAGGTAAACTTTGGATCCTGTATTGTACATGGAATCTTAACTGCTTAGTCTATGCCCACGTCATCAGTTGAAGTGATGCTTAACTAGCACTGCCCAATGCCCGACCAGTACTGTCCTGGTTGGTATCGTACGCTCGGTTGAACAGGGAGACGGGGAGATGACAGAAGCAAAGGAGGGCAGTTGAACAAATGGGACGGTTCGCACATGCTTAGCTGAGCCAGAAAGAGAAGGGGCTAATTTGGCTGCTGACAGTGTGAACAGAGATGGTGGCCAGGAGAAACTTTTGGGAGACGACACCTACGACGAAGAGAAAATATGCGGCATCGTGTCGGTGATAATGACAGCGTAGTGCTGAGGATGTGGCTGGTAATAGATAACGGTTTGTTTCACTGTGTGATCTGTCTCAAGTACTGTTCTGAGCATGTTGCATCAATGATATGATTTAATACACAGAACAAAGACAACTCTATGAGTTTGATAAGGATGTTATTCCCCCTTGACAAACGCCGAAACACTGCAGAGAGGTGAAGTGGTTGGCCCGCAGCTCCTAAGGTTCGAGGCTGCGATTCTGTCCTTGGAGGTCTGACCCCTAAGTCCATGCTCTTAACCACCTCCTTGTCAGATAACTGGGAAAGAACACGATAACCAGGTGGGGGAGGCATTTTCAGACACACAGACCCGACGATGCAGAGGCGCGGAGGGAGGCAGAGACGAGAGGCATCATCCCCGCAGGGCACCATGAGGGATGCATGCTTTTTGGAGGCTGAGAGATGACGCTGGAGAAGTAGATGGCGGTCAGGGTCATGAACTTTCACTCCTGGGGTGTCTCTGAAAGAGTGTGGGGTTCCTGAAGCTGGAGGGACTCTTAGAGGTTCTAGTCCAGGCAGGAACCACACGGAGATCTGCAGAACCCCAGGCAGCAGAGCTATTGGTTTTCCTGGGGTGTTGTCCTGCCTCCTTGTTCAGAACAAAGCTTCTTCCCTCTCCAGCATCTCCCACGAGGTCTCCGATTCAGCCTTTGCCGCGTGACAGATGCTTCCTTACAGCTGTTCGTCACTCCCGCATCCCAGCTCGGCTCATCTCCTGTTCAGCATGGCACACACAGCGTGGCTTGTGATTAATTCGTGTATTCTCCAGTTTTTATCAGGCCAAAGAAAACTTTAAAAAAGAGCTGAAGATTGATGGATTTCTGTACAGTGACTTATCTGTACTAGCTTCTGACATACCGTATTTCCCACCAGAGGAAGAGGAAGAAAATTTGGAAGATGGGATTCACCTGGTTGTCTGTGTCCATGGCCTGGATGGTGAGTTCCGCAGGTTTCCTCCTCAAAGTTTTGAGCTGTACCAAATTATGGTACTCACGAATTCACATACATCAAGGGCTCGTTGACACCTGTTCACTTGGCCACGATGGAATGATAGCAAGTATGCTGAATCTAGGAAAATGGCACAGCCTTGTTCCCCAAGAAAAGATCTCTCTGGCACAAAAAAAGAAAATAGGCTGAGTGGGTGAAATACATAAAGGAATGAATGAATGCAATGAAAGAATGAATGGGATGAATAAATCTAATGCATAACAAGGGTCAGAGAAGGGAAAAGCCTTCACCGGTGATGAATAGCAAAACCGGTGGCCACATTCTTCTTCTTCTTCTTCTTCTTCTTTTTTTTTTTTTTTTTTTTTGCTTTTTAGGGCCACACCTGCAGCATATGGAGGTTCCCAGGCCAGGGGTCTAATCAGAGCTACAGCTGCCAGCCTACCTCACAGCCAATGCCAGATCGGAGCCACATCTGCCACCTATGACACCGGATCCTTAACCCACTGAGTGAGGCCAGGGATCGAACCTGCATCCTCATGGATCCTAGTCGGGATTATTAACTGCTGAGCCCCGAGGGGAACTTCCACATCCTTCTTAGAATAATCAGATAGGGACTGGAGATGTGTTTCACGTTCACGACACCCTCTTGGAAATATCCTCAATCCGCCTCACTCTCGGGACAGATGCGTTTAATTCTCTGCATCAGCTTCTGGCTGATGCATCACCTCCCAGGACCCCACGTCAACAGACATGTTTGGTGACGTGTCAGAGGACCCAGCCGTAGATCGTCCTTTTCTAGGTGGTGGTGGTGGTGGTGGTGGTGGGAGTGGAGACCAGAGTGTGTGTGTCACTCGCCAGGGGCAGGGATCGTCCTGGACGCTTAACTGTATTCATGTTGCGATTCTGACGACAGCCCGACAGAGTCGCTACTGTTATTGCCCGAGTTTATTATAAACGGGGAAACTGCGTAAGAGAGCAGCACGTGAACGTGTGTAACTTCCCACAGCTCATGCACACAGGTCAGGATTCAGATGCCAGCTGTCAGGCTCCAGAGCCCATGGCTTGATTCCACGTTTTTTTTTTTGTCTTTTGTCTTTTTTGTTGTTGTTGTTGTTGTTGCTATTTCTTGGGCCGCTCCCACGGCATATGGAGGTTCCCAGGCTAGGGGTCTAATCAGAGCTGTAGCTGCCGGCCTACGCCAGAGCCACAGCAACGCGGGATCCGAGCCGCGTCTGCAACCTACACCGCAGCTCATGGCAACGCTGGATCGTTAACCCACTGAGCAAGGGCAGGGACCGAACCCGCAACTTCATGGTTCCTGGTCGGATTCGTTAACCACTGCGCCACGACGGGAACTCCTGATTCCACGTTTTGCCAGCACGCTCACCTCCCCAACCCAAACCTTCATCCACGGCCCTGAGTCATTGTCTTCAACTCTCACGATCTCTGGCCATGCTGTTCCATTACTGAAAACATGTTTCATAGCTCTCAGAAAATAAAACACACTCCTATCTTAGCGAGCCCAGAAAACGCCCAGCACAGAAAGTTCTTTCTGTCTGACCCTCCCTGGGCTCATTCCCTATCTTTGTGCTCTGCCCTCTCCCAGTTGGACCAATTCACTCGCATCTCGAGGGACAGAGGCCGTCTCACACCGCTGTGTCTTTCTCACGCTGGGCGTTCTTTCCAGCAAGCTCTTCTCTCTGCACGGACGTCAGCGTTCCCCACGTTTCAGCTGTTCACACATTCCCGTCCTCGTATTATTCTGTATCCACACACCTTGTACTGTGATTTCCAAATCTGTATGGATACGGGCATATCTTTTGAATATGTTTATTAAAAAAATTCTGCATCCCTGCCACACATTAAATACGACACACCGAGCCACACATGAAGAGTAGTACTAAAAATTATCATAAGGCAAATAATTTTGCTGAAGTCTGCGTCCCATTGGCAGAAGCCTTTGAACTTGGGACTCACGATTTCTTTTAAAAGGCATTCAGGAATTGAGGGCACGCTTGTTCTCAGCCGGGGCTTCCCATCAGAAGGATTTCAAGAAAGACAAAGAGTGACTTTTTTGCTTGTCCTGTGTGTTTTTAACACAGGATCTGTGGACAGCTGAGTGCCATGCCTCACCTGCCCAGGATGCACCTCTTACTTATGTGATACTAAGTTAAAATGAGACAAGCCTCTCAATATCTTTGGGAAAATAAGAAATCTGGTCAGCCATAGTCTGTTGTTCTTTCCATCCTGTAAGTGGGAGAAGAGGAATGTTACAGAGTAGAGCAGGTTCGACCACTTGTAGGTTATGTCAGAAAACCGAGCCGTCAATCACAGCGTTATCCTTTCTGGGTGATGTCATCAAAAAGACGGCCAATAATAAAGCGTAGGTGTCTTTTGAAGGCGATTTCTCTAGTCAAGGCCCCTAGGATCCGTTTGTTCAAATTCTACTTTGGAGGATATGTTTATATCAACAGAGAATGGAAGGAATGGGTAACGGGTGATAATTGGCACAACGCTTCATGTTGCGCCAAAAGCCTGAGATTTCTTATAAGGGTTCTTAATTTGAAAACATATCAAATCATATCTTTTGAAAAAGTTGTAAGTTGCATTAAGTTCCTTCTTGCTCATTAGCAGGTGGAGGAGAGGGGCCCATGGTTATCCCTTACATAGACTCCTCATGCTAAACATAAACACACATGTATGTGTGTGTGTGTATACGTGGGTATATATATAAAACATATATATATATATATATGTAAACAAATATAAATATGGATGTATATTTAAAGCCAGGGCCTAGATATCATTAGGTGGCTTTAAATAAGAACGTCAGGACCAAAGTGTATACTTTTATGGTCAGAAATGAAAGGAATGAGGAGTTCCCCTTGGGGCATAGTGGAAACGAACCCAACTAGTATCCATGAGGACACGGGTTCAATCCCTGGCCTCAATCAGTGGATCATGGATCTGGCATTGCCGGGGCCATGGTGAAGGCCAGCAGCTGCAGCTTCCATTCGACCCCTAGCCTGGGAACTTCCATCAGCCACTGGTGGGGCCCTAAAAAAATGAAAAGAAAAAAAGAAAAAGAAAAAGAAATGAAAAGAATGAATAAAACCTAACTTAATACCAGATAGAAACATTTTCTAAAAGAGTATGAGTATTTTATAATTCTAGCCCTGCAGGTCTGGGCATGTGCTCTGATTGGCCACCATCCTAGGGCATGTGCTCTGATTGGCCACTGTCCTAGGTGGTGTTTCTTTCTATTGGATCGTCCTTAAATCCCAGGAAGATTCTATCAAGTGTCTTTAGTTCTGCCATATTCTGTGTGGCGTTTTCACCATCCTTGGAATCGCTTGGTCGTTTCATAAAGAATGATCTGAAATTGATAGTAAACCAGACCACTTAGAGTGTCCAAACCGCATTGAAACTGTGGTCACATGCTTAAGTAGGTCAGTTGTAAGCAGTGTCTGACTTTCAGCTCTAGAGGGATCCCCTGAAGGAGCAGATGTAAAAAATTCATTAGGCTGCAGCTGAACCCTGTGGCCAGCATGAAATTTATGCCTAACAACACCTGACTGATGCTTCCTCTGTTTATAGCAAACCCACTTTCCAAGTTCTTTGTGTTCTTTGTGCTCTGCTCGGAGCAGCAGGCTTAGGTATTTAAGCTCTTGTTCCTATGCCCCGATGGCCACTCTGGCACCTGGTGCCCATGGAGCTGGCACTTGCCTGGCCCCGGATTCCCGAGGGCCACCCTGCTGTAAATGACTGCACCTTGACGGCCCTGTCCGAGGGGCTTGCTGGCCACGTGCGAGTGGCAGAAATGGATGGTCTTTGTATGAAGGAAGCTATCTGAGAGGGCCGCTGCTGGCGGAAGGCCCTGAGGAAGACAGAATTGGTTGTGGAAGAATGGGTCGGGGCCAGGAGGGGAGGGGGGGGATGTGCGCTCACCTATTTATAGATCCCAGAATAATCCTGTGGGGGGAGGGGGAGAGGCAGCACAGAGGCTGGTGGGTTGGACACATTCTAGTCGTTTCTATTACTGCCTTAATGAAAAAAAAATGGGAAATGGGGGGAATGGGAAGAGAGCGAGAAACGACTTCCTTGGATGTCAGCTTTTAAGGGAGTAACTGGGTCTGCGGGGTTATCTGCCGTTTTCAGGGAACAGTGCAGACCTGCGGCTGGTAAAGACCTTCATAGAACTGGGGCTCCCTGGAGGAAAGCTGGACTTCCTAATGTCAGAAAAGAATCAGGTATGACCACCAACCATCCGAACTGAAGGAACCCCGACTCATATCTTAGACACGCCTCCTACAGTCACCACAAGAGTTTATGGCCACACCGATGGGAGGGGACCTTGCCGGGGAGCACTGGCCAGGCGCTCGGAGGGTCTGAAGAGCCCACTTTCTTTGGGGAGGAGGTCAAGCCAGACCTCATAACCATTACTGTTTATTTCATAATTTGCATTAAAAGAAGGGGGACAGGGAGTGAAGGGGGACAGGGGAGTCAGGTGACCGGGCCTGTACCCTCATGGGTCATAGGTTGGGTGACAGCTCAGAGCATAAACGATTGGACACCCGTGGGTCGGTCCTGGGGGTGCAGTTGTCACTGGTGTCTGTGTAACCGGTGGAGCTCATCACGATCCTGTCAGGGGCAGAGGTAAACTGCGGGGCCTCTGTCCCCTCAAGGTCTGGAGCCCTCAGGGAGTATCAACATAGAAGAGATTCCGTGATCAAGAGGGGGGCCTGGGTGGAGCGTCACCATTGGCTTGAGACGGATGAGGCCACGTGTTTGAGGCCAAGCGTGGCTTATAACCCAAGGGTCCTGTGCCCCTCGAAGATGGGCCTCATACAGAGAATAAGCAAGAAGCAAGCCCTGTGAGGTGCAGTCTCATTCCTCCTCTTAGCGGTTGCTCCTGTCACCTTTTCTTTGACGCCTGCTGTGCACACGCCCATGCGCTCTGCAGGGTGAGGCTCTGAATGTGCGGAAGAGGGAGAAGCATGGGTTCGGCACCAGCTGTGTGCCCAGCACGCTGAGCCTCTGGCTTCTCTGAGTCTCCACAGCCGTTCTCTGGAGGACGGAGGTCCCGGCCCGCCCCAGACCGGGGACAGAGGCTCAGAGACGCGACCGGGTGTCCGTCGTCAGTCTGACCTGATGCGGTTATCCGTGCTCTTCAGGAACAACTTCCCGGGAGCACCCCGCTGGGGCATGTGCCCAGGGTAACCCATGCCCTCAGGGAGGGAGAGACTCTGGAGGCCCTGGACACTGCGGGGAGGGAGCAGGGCCGTGAGTGAACAGCGCTCACGGGTGTGTGCTTCCCGTTGGTGCTGAGGGCTTCCCTGCAGCAAGGGGATGCTGTTAGCAGGGGAATCCGCTCAGAGATTCTTTGGGGAGACGCCTTCTGGGTGTGCACATCTGCTGATGCAGCCCCCGAGGCAGCGGGATCTGGCCTGGGTACCATCAGGACTGTAGACCTGTGTCTATACAGAAGTAGCCTAACTGGGGGCAGCTGGTGGTCGCAAGAGAAGAAGGACTCTGTTCCATTCCATGCTGTCATGATTCCTCAAAGGTTGGAAACCTCCTAAGGGGGTAGCTATGCAGCACATCCCTTGAAAAACACTTGGTCTGGGATTTCCTGACATCTGAGCCTTTCTCATCATGGTCAGCCCAGACCTCATAACCATTAGTGTGTATTTAATAATTTGCATTCAAAGAATAATATACGGGTCAGTAGGATAGCACAGGGGACATATCCAGTCTCTTGGGATAGACCGTAATGACAAATAATATGAGAAAAAGAAGATAGATAGATGAGACTGGGTGACTGTGTGGCACAGCAGAAATTGATTTAACACTGTGAATCAACTCTACCCTAATAAAAATAAATTTGATTTTAAAAAAAACCTTTTTATGAAAAAATAATAGCCAGCTCAGGAAAGACGGGCTGGGGATAATGAACACACAGGCACGTCTGTGTCTGTCATCTTATCTAGCCTTTAAACTGATGCCAGGGCCACGTTATCCCCGGTGAAGACTTAGGAGGACACAGGTTCAGACTGGGAAGGACATTCCAGCACACAGATCCTGTGAGCTGGAGGGTGGTCTGCAGACACGGTTCTGGCTTCTTCTGGGACGCTAAGAAATCTACCTGTGTGCTTCAGACCTCTAGCGCCTCAAAGGTCATTGAATGGCAGGTGACAAGGCGCCCGAAAGGACTTCTCTTCATCCCAACTCCCCCCCCCCTCACACCCCATGGATGCTCCCAAGCCCTCTTGCTCACAGTTGTGGCTGGAGCTCAGCACAGCTCTGGGCAGCCCGTGACATTGTGGGACGAGTCCACGGATAAGCAAAGATCTCCTCGTTGTGGGTCGCATCTGTGCTTCCGAAAGTTAGTCCCTGAAATTGCACAAACCTAGCCCGTGTGTCTCCCTTAGGTCCGCCCCTGCAGCTGACCTTGCATCAAGGGAGGGGGGGAAATGTCGCATGTGCCTCGCAGCTACGTGAAGACACGTGCGAAGCTTCTTCCCATCCCCTGATGCTCCTGTATCCCCTGCCCGGCCTCCCTGAGGCACAGACGGCTTTAGGATCCGTCTCAGAGCCTCTGGATGTGGCCCCGAAGTGCTGACTAAAGTCTGTGCGGGGGGAGAGGGCGGGGCTCAGAGTCTAGTCCCTCCCCCGTGGAGGGGACAGTGACGTCAGTGGGCCTGGGCGCCCCCTGCCCTGGCGTGCAGCAGACACGCATGCGCCCTGCTCTCCTCCATCACCTCCCCCTGTTCGCTTTAGTTCTCACCCTTCTACCTCAGGATTCTTCAGCATCCCTGAGCTGCTTCTGAGCACCTCAATATGGGGCTCCTTTTCTTTTTGGCTTTTTTTTATGGCCACACCCATGGCATATGTTCCTGGGCCAAGGATCAAGTCCAGGACACAGCTGCGACCTACGCCGCCACAGGTGCAACAATGCTGGATCCGTAACCCACTTGTTCAGGCTGGGGATTGAACCCGCACCTCCACAGTGATCCGAGTGGCTGTAGTCAAGTCTTTAACCCCTTGTGCCACAGCGGGAACTCTCTGGGCTTCTTTTCTTGATGTTGAAGCCTGATCCACGGCCCTCACCCTGGGTGTGAGCACACCCCCAGGATGTGCCATGATGTTTCACCAAGGGAGATGGGCTTGTGCCCAGAGCCCGGCCCTGCACAACCCCCTCCCCCAACCCCCGTTTCCCTGTCTCCTTCCAGACGGACACGTTCGCGGATTTCGACACCATGACGGATCGGTTACTGGACGAGATCATCCAGCACATCCAGCTGTACAACCTCTCCATAGCGCGAATTAGGTAAAAGGAAAGTTCATGCTGGGGGGAGGGCTGCCGTTTGAAAGGTTTGCTAGGTACCAGCTCAGCAGGATGCCTTCTGTATACCAGCCTGGGATGAGTGAACCTGAGACCTTTCAGGGAGCGGCTTAGTTTCAGAGCAGAAGTGAGCACCGGGGTTGTGTGACACACGCATCTGTCACAGCACGAGGGACACCCCTTGTGCCCCTGGTAGGAAGAGAACGGGACTTAAATGCACATCCCTGGGTTTTACGCCCTTGTTCTTCTAACCCTCGCACGCTTGTGTCTGGATTTCACCGTGTCACCTTTCACAAGCTCTGCAGCTCTGAGCCTCCGTTGCCCCATCTGCTAAGTGGGGCCAGCCCTGGGAGGATGGGTCACGTGCCCCATAAAAGGCCTTGAGTCGGTGCTAAGTATGTCCTTCCACTCTTAGGAACTCAGGGACATGACGAAGCGGTTGGGGGATGGTCAGCAGCTTGTGTCTTTTTCACACTCGCAGTTGTGGACCTGTCCCCTTTAGCTCTTGGAGATAAACAGTCACTTCTTTATTTCACAAATGAGGATTCAGAGGCCTAACAGAGGTTAGAGGTACAAATGAAAGGACACGCGGGAGACGCGGGAGGGAGCCGAGCCTCTCATATGATAAGCTTTCAAGAAGTAACTATTTCATTGGAAAGCAAGGATGTGTCAGGTGCCTGGATCTGCCGGCTGCAGTCCGGCCGGGGCAGAGCCTGCACCACGGGCTGAGAGCGGCAGCTCAGCCGCTGTGTTCTGGGTGAATGAGGGAGAGGTCAAATTGAGAGGCAGGCGGAAGTCAGCTTAGGGCCTCACCAGCCCTGCTGAGGAGCTGCGATGTGACCCTGAAGTGACCAGGAGGGTTCAACGATCAGAAGTGCATGCCAGAAAGGGACCCCCAGAGGCCCCGAGGGAGCCGTAGAGACCCGGGTGGGGGTGGGGCTGCTCTAACACGAAGCTGGGAAGATGCCCACACTTGCCCTGACCTCACTGGGCACAGAACTTCCCTTCAGCAAAGCCCCACCTCAGGCTTCGCGTGGCAGTGTTCATTCAGGAACCCGGTGGAGACCCCTCTGCCAGTTCTCCTGAGTCCCGTGGGAGCTGGAGGCTGTCGGCTCAGCCCCTGAGCTGCCTGTGCAGCACTTGCCTGGCAGGCAGCTGGCCTCCTAGGGCCCCTCACGTGGGCCACCTCCGTCTCTCAACAGCTTCATTGGCCACTCCCTTGGCAACATCATCATCCGGTCGGTCCTCACGCGGCCTCGCTTCCGGTACTATCTGAACAAACTCCACACCTTCCTGTCGCTGTCCGGGCCCCACCTGGGGACCCTGTACAACAACAGTACCCTGGTCAGTACAGGTAAGACGTTCCCCAGCCCGTCAGCCCTCAGAGCTCACGCGGGGCCGAGGGGAGATGGACCAGAAACAGGTGCTCCCCCTGATGGAAGCTTGTGGCTCTGGAGCCGCTTCGAAGCATGAGATGGAGGAAGGAGATCCAGGCTCAGAAGGATGCTCTTTCGTTTGGGAGCCTGTTGAGATGGGATGAGCTGTCTGCCAAGGTCTCTTCAGCTTTCTGTGAATAAACAGCTGATGCCCTGGGGCTCCGACTGGAGAAGACGAGGAGATGAAGGGTGTGCGGGAGGGAGTGTGGGCATCTCAGTCCGCTCAAGCTGCTGGAGCAACTGCCATAGACCAGGGGCTGGATAAACAACAGACATCTATTTCTCACCCTTCTGGAGGCTGGAGAGCCCAGGATCAAAGCCCTGGCAGATGTGGGGTCCTCTGGTGAGGCCTCACCTCCCAGCTCACAGATGGCTGTCTTCACACTGTATCCACACGGCGGGGAGGGGAGGGAGCCCCTTCCACGCCCCCTCTACAAGGGCACTAATGCCACTCGAGAGGGCTCCCCCCTTATGACCTAATCACCCCCAAAGGCCCCACCTTCAAGTACCCTCACGTGCACGGGTTTAGTTTTCCACACAGGCATCTTGGGGACACACGCTCGGTCCACAGCAGTGGGCTTTGAATCATGTCTTTTCACGACACACCTATGATTACGTTCTAACCCAGAGACTCGAGGAAGACGCTGGCCACGACATTTAATCTCTATGCTACTTGGTTGCTTTTTTTGTAAAATGAGGCTGAGGCGTCAATGTATTTTGTTTGTGTACGGATCTGGATACGTGTATGGTATATAAATATATGTGTGTGTGTTTGTATATACATACATGCCTGTCTGGAAACATGTATAAAACACACACATACGTGTATATACGTATAGATGCTTGTCTGTAGACATGTCCACTTGTGGACATCTGTGTGTGTGTGTGTGTGTGGATATATGCATGTGTACAAACACGCACGCACGCGTATCTGTACGTATGTTTTTGTCGTTCTAGGCTTGTGGCTCATGCAGAAACTGAAGAAATCCGGGTCCCTCTTGCAGCTGACCTTCAGGGATAATGCCGATCTGCGCAAGTGTTTCCTCTACCAACTAAGCCAAAAAACAGGCGAGTGGCTTCCTTTGCAGCCCCGAGGCAGGGGTGCGAGCGGGCCGGAGATCCAGTGCCTGAGACCCCAGTTAGTTTCCCCGCTACGGGACCTCACTCGTAGAAGGGGCTGCTCGGGCGGTATGTGCAGTGTCACAGCCTCCTCCACTCGCCGAGCGGCCAGCGGCTGCCTGAAATCGCAGCTGCTCCCGGACCACCTCCCCACGGAGTGCCGGGCGTGTGCCGTGTCGTCCCTAGAGCAGACCTGCAGCCCCCCGTTCCCACCAAGCTTTGGAGGCCCCAGGTCTGTGCCACCTCCCGGCTCCTCCACCCCGGGGCAGAGCTGCCTCCGGACAGGGCAGGGAGATGCTGTTGCTGTTGATGGGGCAGAGGGTTGCCCGGCAGCTCTGAGAGCCCCCTTCCCCCATGCTCCGTAAGGGAAGCACACGCAGGCGTTCCCTGTCCTGGGAGTGAGGGGAGCACAGCAGTGACCTCATGTCCACCAAGGGGCCAGAGAGCCTGACCTGCTGTCCTGCTCAGTCCTGCTGAGCGAGCTGGCCTGGCCCCGGTCAGCCCCGTGGTCCACGTCTTCCACCAACTCTGATGAAATCTCTGCCTCCCTGAATGTGAGTCTGGCAGAGCCCTGGGCTGATGGAGGCCTTGGATCCCCTACCCGCTTGTGTCTCTGTGCTCCATTGAGCCCGCAGGGTAGTGTCCCCCACGGGGAGGTGAGGGGAGCAGAGCAGGTGAGGTGGGGTCACCCCAGAGAGCCTGGCGGTCCCCACCCACCGGGAGCTTGGGGGATGGCGTGGCTGCACAGAGTTACCCAGAAGGAGGTTAAGGGCTGGTCTTTATGTGCCCCTTGCCCTGTATCTGGCATCACCAAGGCTGGCCGGTCCCCAGCGTGTGGTCCCGGGCGAGAAGACACTTGTGCGACCCCTGCAGGGGCACCAGGCTAAGGGTGGTCCGGTCTGATGGAGGACCTGGGTGTCCACAGCGCCTGGAGATCCGTGACGGACTCCAGGAACTGAAGGAAGAGGCTGTGATGCTTAATTTGGCAGGTCCCTCTGCCTTGGTGCATGACACTGATGCCAGGGAGGTGAGACTGCACTCAGGGAGACAGGATCTGGTGACATGACCAGGGCTGCAGTGACAGAAGCCATGGGGTTGAGAAGAGGAGCAAAGCGCTCAGCTTACTTCCTTGTGGGCTCCTCGGTATAAAAGCGCCTTTTTCTTTTTTTTTTTTTTTTAGTCTTTTTAGGGCCACACCCGAGGCATATGGAAATTCCCAGACGAGGGGTCAAAGCAGAGCTGCAGTGGCCGGCCTACACCACAGCCACCCAGATCCGAGCTGCATCTGAGACCTACACAACCAGTCACGGCAACGTCACATCCTTAACCCACTGAGTGGGGCCAAGGATGGAACCTGCGGTCTCATGGATACTAGTCAGGCTTGTCACCGCTAGGCCACCATGGGAACTCCAGAAGGGCTTTTTTTTTTTTCCGGCCACTCTTGTGGCATGCAGGATTGAACCCACGCCACAGCAGTCACACCAGCCACAGCAGTGACGACGCCTTAACCCACTGAGCCGCCAGGGAACTCTCAGCTTTTTTGTTACTTACGTGTTGCTTATCTCTCACGGTGGAGAGTAGTGAGCCCCGTGTCTCCTTAGCGTCCTTGGCTGCTGAGGACAAAACCATCACCTTCCCTCTGACAGGCAAATCCTCTTCCAGCTCCCAGACTAGAAGGTCCTCCAGACCAGGAGGGCCGCATGCAGTGACCGCACTAGTGTGTCTGGGGTTGCCTCCCCTTTCCTCTCTCCGGGGCGAGGTGGGGAAATGTGTGCCGAGCAGAGCTGTGCGTCGAAACCACCCGGGTGATAAAACACCCACTGGCTTCTTGCAGGTCTGCAGTATTTTAAAAACGTCGTGCTGGTTGCTTCTCCCCAAGACCGCTACGTGCCCTTTCATTCAGCCAGGATCGAAATGTGTAAAACTGCCCTCAAGGACAGACACACAGGTGAGCCACCTTTTTTGGCTTTCTTGTTTGCTTTGCTTTTCTCTCCTCTTTCTTCATCTTGTTCGCCCTCTTTGTCCTTCCTCCCCTCCCCCCTCCCTCCCTCTTTCCCCTCCCCCCTCCTCCTCCCCCTTCTTCCTCCTCTTCCTCCTCCTCCCCCATCTTCTGCTCCTTCTCCCGCCTCCGTCTCCTCCTCCCCTCCCCCCTCCCTCCTTCTTCTTCTTCTCCTGACTTTGATGTAAAAAGCAGAAGGAAATGCTATAAAATTGGGTTCTGACGATCCTTGTACAACTATAAATGTAATACAATTCATTGAGCTAAAAAACACAAACAGTAAAACGCAGCAGGAAGGGAGGAAGGTGACTGCCCCGTGGGCACATCCGATGTTCTCTGCCCTCCCGGTCCCCCTCCCCGCTGCAGGACCCGTGTACGCAGAGATGATCAACAACCTCCTGCGCCCCCTGGTGGACGCCAAGGACTGCACTTTGATTCGACACAACGTGTTCCATGCCTTGCCCAACACTGCCAACACCCTGATTGGCCGCGCGGCTCACATCGCTGTGCTGGACTCCGAGCTCTTCCTGGAGAAGTTCTTCTTGGTGGCGGGACTCAACTACTTCAAGTAGCGGCGCGGAGGGAGCGGGCCTGGGGGCGCTGGCCAGAACCCTTTCAGATCCCTGAGAGCTCTGGCTGAGCTGTGCTTTTCTAGACCTCTGTCATTCCAGGGTGGAGCTCGGGAGAGGAGGGCGCCGAGGGATGGGTGGAGGGTGGGGTGGTGACCCTTCGAGGTGCTTTCATTTGGGAGACCTGGGGAAGCTGAAGCAGTGGTGTAAGAGACAACAGACTTTGCCCGGACCCGTCTAGCCGCCTGGAGTCTCACTCAAGATGCTTGCTAGGCAAATGTGGCGAAAATAAAGAATCAGCCTACCTGGAGGTGGTTAGTGAGCCCACCTTTTACCCGCCCCTGGCTCACAGAGCGATGGCGCCCGTTTCAACTAGCTCTGTCCCGTATGTTACTACTTCATAGCTTTATCATTTTTGATGCACACAAGCATTTCAGAACTCAGGTTACCCTCTGTGCGGAAGTGGAACATGTTTGTGTAAATAGACTCCCTCCCAGATTCAGATGTGCCCCTTGTTCAGGACCGCGTGAGGCCCACGCTCTCATCTTCTCCTCGTGTTTTCTCAACAAGGGACAAAGGAGTGCTTTCCCAGCTCCAGTTTTATTTCACAGCAGCCGTGGGTGGGGCACTTGAGGGCTATCAGGTGATGCTACTGGTAAAGGCAAGTTGGTGACAAAGGAAGAAGAACCGGAGGGAGGGTGATGAACGGGCTGCCCCCCTCTCCTTCTCTGGTCCTTCCCTATGCACAGCCCTGGTGCACGCACTGTCTTTGTGATTGCTGAAATCGCTGTCTGTCGTAGGCCAAATGGAGACTAAACCTAGCGGAAGAGGGCGCTGAGATTAATGCACACCTGTGGGAAGCTCCAGCCGGTAACTTCCAAAGAAATGCTGTGCTGGCATTTGATGCACTTGCAAAAAATTAAAACCACGCACATGACCAGCTGCTTCTCCTCTCCGCGGAAGGGAAGAGACATCTAACTGGAGGAGGGCTGGATTTAAAACCTCAGGGGAGCTCTAAGAAGGGTGCTGGTTATCTTCCACTAGACATGTCTTCTTGCCTTAGGAAAATAAAGGGCTAGGAAAGGTCCCCATTGATTAAAAAAAAAAAAAAAAAAAGCAGTAGACCACAGGGACAAACGCGAGATCAGAGAGGAGAGCGAGAGTCCGTTTGTGGGTTCAACTTCAGTTGTTACCAGTGAGTGACTTCAGGGGAAGTTGGGAACATTACCAAGGGGTTTGCCGTGGTCCCAGGGACTGAGGACACGCCATGGGCTGAAGGAAGCCTAGAGAATCATTTCATTGCACTGAAGGAGTGCACGAGCCAGGACCGTAGGGTTCATTTACACGGGCGGCCCATCTTCTTGGGGCAAAAGCTCCTACGGCTGCAAAATTCCCTTCCAAAAGCATGGAAACTCCTCTGGGACCAGAGTCCTGGTGCCCGCACCTGGACTCTCCCCTTGGCGGTGACCACCAATGCAGGGTGGCAAGCCGAGTGCTTCTAGACTCCCCTGAGAATTTTAGTTCCTCACCTGCTAACAAGGTGACCTTGGAGAACAAAGAAGACCGTGGGAAACAAGTCCAGGTGGACCACCTCACAGGAGAGCAGACTGAAGAATTTCCTAAGAAAGGAAGCGGCAGCAAGGGGTCCAAAGCCAGACTTGCGCACAAGAGATGTAGGGTTTCTGTGGGTCTCCTTCCCTGTCTCCTGGTCCTAACCCGTGTGGGACCAGTGGGTCCCCAGGTCGCTCCCCCACTGGGTATTTTTCCAGATTCCCGGTGGGCATAGATTCTGATTAGGCATCAGCGAGACCCGTCTGCTGTACCACCCGGAGGAATGGGCCTCCTGCTGTGCAGCCTGTGATGGTGCCATTATTCTGGACAGGTGCCCACGCTCAGTGCAGGACTGTGTGTTTGTAGCCACGTCTCCTCCTTGGTCCCACGAGGAGCCCTGCCCCTCTGAGGAGCATTGCCTTTTCGTGTTTCCAGGGCTCGTGATCAAAGCGTGTCCCTCCCTGGTCGCTGGAAAGGCCGTGTGGCCCGCGGTGAAGGAGCCACAGGCTGAATCCGTGACCATCATCTTTCCCAGCAGCCAGATGCCTTTTTTAACTCCAAGATGCTGTCTGGACACAGAACTAATGGCAATAAGCGTCCAGCCGCATGGCGCACCTCTTTTTATAGGGGTGCTCTGCTGTCTTTGTAAACGCACGCTGGCCTCTGAGCATCTATTACAATGGTGTAGAAAGTATATCCTATATTGTAAATGAGAGCGTCCAGTGTTGCGTGTCATGCCTCGTTTGAAAAGGCTTTTTTATGTCTCTTTCTATGGAAGTATAGATATATAATATATATATGAAAAAATATATATAATGTAAAACAGGGACGTTCTATGATTGATTATAAAATTATAAACAAAATGCCTGCCCAGAGGATAATAGTAGTATGTCTTCATTCTCGGCATAGTTTTTTGTTGTTGTTTGTATGATCTGTTGAAGTTTCTCGGAACGAGTTAGACGTCACTGTTACTGACGTTGAGCGGAATTGGAACTTGTTGTTCGTGAGTCAAACATCCTCAGAGGAGCAGAGATGGACCTAAAGTCACTTGGCGGCCAGATAAATGCCTCAGTGGCAGGTTGAAGTCGGCCGGAGTGCCGTGCACCTGGGGAGACGATGGAGCGAGACTCGGTTCCTGTGAGCGTCTAGAAGCCACAGCTATTTAGTGGGCAACCTCCCTCTGTGCCAGGTGGGAGCCCAGGGGTCAAAGGCAGAGTCCCTGCTCTCTGTGAACAGAAGGAAAATCCAGCCTCGGTATTACATGATATAACGGAGGCTTGAATGAGGCACAGGCAGGATCAAATCCAAGTCATAGACATCCATTCCTCATTGCTGGGAGCAGGCTGAGAACGGGACTTTGAAAGGGAAACTTGAACGTGAGAGACGTACCTTGCAGAGCCTGTCACCAAGGGCATGAGTTCATCAGTGCGTTTATTCACTCATTCAGTCACTCATGCATTCGACAAATACTGATCGAGGGTCTGCTCTGTGCGGGGACAGAGTAACCAGCCCATCAAGTGGGAAGTTAGGTCAGGTAGGCCCCGCGGAGGTGGGGCGAGTCTGATGGGGCTCAGGAGAGGGTTTCCAACCCGCCCTGGGGCAGTGGGGGGAGCGTGGGCCGGAAGGGGCTCAGGGAAGACGTGATGCCCAAACCCAGACGCAGGCGGAAGAAGGGCTGGCTGGAGGGAAGGAGAATTGCGTGGATCCTCAGGGAGGGAACGGAACGAGTAAAAGGTTCAAGACGAGAGCGAGCTGGGAGCCTGGGGTGCACTGGACAGGCAGATGGAGACTCAGTGGGGGTGCAGGAGTGACAGAGGGAGGTGTGATTTTCTTCTCCGAGGAGGAAATTTCCGGTGTTAACACTAGTAGGACAATTTTCACTCGGTGATTAAGGTCCTGTGGGAGGTGGGGCTCACCCCCCACCCATCATTACATCTCTCTCCAGGGTTATTGAATTGAGAGCACGTCCTTAGGTGTTTGCAATCCCTCAGGTGTAACGGGCACTTTTTTTTTGCCGTGATTTGGTTTCATGAAATTTACTTCTGAGCACTGCCAACAAGCCGGGCTGCCACGTGCAGTTGCCCAGGTTGTATGAAACATGACAATGACCCCGTAGAAGAGCTGTGCTCGCTTACTTCACTCTTAACAGGAGTCCGTCCCAATATCCTTAGGAAGGGTGGAGGCCGCTCCGTAACTTGTGGAGCCAAGCACCTGTGTGCACGTCGGGATCAGCTTTTCTTCCCTAGTTTTTCATTCACTTTTCATGTCTATGTTTTACTAAAAATCTATTTTGCATTGGGTATTTTACCAGGCTGTAGAAATAGTAAGATACAGCATGTAATTCGAAACACTAGAAGGATCCGAGATAATAAAACTCAATGTCTTATTTTTAGTTGTTCGTTTTTACATTAAAACCATGAAAGTTCAGCATTGGAGGAGGAACAGTGGGTAACTTAATGCATATTCTGTCTGATATTTTGCATCCCAAACTATGCTTTGCTAGCCTCCACCGCCCACGTGGGTAGCTCTGTAGCAAGAGTGCACAGATGTGGAGTTCCCTGGAGGCCTAGCGGTTAAGGATCTCGTCACAACTACATTATCAAATGGAGGATATGGCTGTCCTTATGTCCTAGGTGTGGTTATGATTTTCTGGCTGAAAGACACAGTTCTTAAAGCCAACACTTCATGACTCGACACGTTCAGAAATTTTTAGAGGCAAGACAGACCTAGGCTCTCGTTTATCTCATTTTTAACACGTGAAGGAGCAAAGGAATGGAAGTAAGATACAGTGTTCGGATTTGGTTTGCTAGGTCCTGTGCACATATGATCTCATTTAGTCCTTACGACTCATACAACGTACAGAGGATGTTGAGAGAAGTCAGGTAACTTGACCAAGAGGTCCCACAGCTTAGCAATGGCGGAGTCACGATTTGAGCCTCCATTTTATCCTTCTTGCTACAAGTCCTCCAACCTGGAGAAGTTAATAAATTGCAATTGCCAGGGTTCACGGGTTCATCTCTCAAACCATAATCTTAGGAGATTATAACATCATCTTGAAACCTGTTCCCGTACAAGACACCTACATAACCAATAAATTAGACGGCAAAGGAAAACATAATTCAGTGACAAAGGTGGTTTTATGAAGCAGTGTTCATAAAACAGTGATTGGCTGGCCTGTTGGCTCTTGGCTAATCCTTTGTCTCTCTTGATCAGTCTCACAAGTTTCTCTTTCTCCTACCAGCCTGAAGCCCCTTTTCCCTCAAGGCTCTTCCTTCCATAGCTGCTCTAGACCCTGCCCCTCCAGCTACACCTCCTGCCTCCTTCTGCTTTTCCCAGGTAGGAATGGCTGGTCATACCCATCTGGGAACGGATTCCTTGTACTCTCAGTTTTGAACCTGAACTTGGTGGTTCATGGAGGACAGATTCCTGCTTCAGGAGGGACCTGAGCCCTGTGTCTTCCCATCAGTGTTTTCTCACGGTTCCGTGAGCCCCTTGCATCTCAATTCCTGTGTTCTGGTGGGTCTCCCACACCTGTACTCCTTGGAGCGGGAACCTTGTCCAGGGCATCCAGGTGTCCCATGGCCTGGCACAGAGGTGGGGTTCAGTAAGTCTAAAAAGGGCCAGTCACTGATTCCCATGCAGAAAGGCTTTGGCGTTGGCTCCTGTTTACCCTCTAAGCTTCCACATGTGCAAGAGGAAAGTAGTTTCATCAGAGAAAATCCAATGGCAGTTTGCTCGAATGGGAAAGGCCCTATCTCTGGGCTGTTCTTTCAAGCCAGGGGGATGGGATCAAGTTTCCTCATCTATAAAATAGGTTTCAAATATATCCAATCTGGGGAGTTCCCAAGTTCCCGTTGTGGCTCAGCAGACTACGAACCTGACCAGTATCCATGAGGATGTGGGTTCGATCCCCGGCCTTGCTCAATAGGTTAAAGATCTGTTGTTGCCATGAGCTGTGGTGTGGGTTGCAGACGCAGCTTGGATCAGCCGTGGCTGTGGCTGTGCCCAGCAATTGCAGCTCTGATTGGACCCCTAGGCTGGGAACCTCCGTATGCCACAGGTGCGGCCCTAACAACAACAACAACAACAACAAAAAAGGAAAAAAAAAATCTAATTTAAAAGGCATTTTGGGGTGGGGTTGGGGTTGAGAAGGGGGAAAGCAGAGTGTCTGGAGCCGTGCCTGTGTAGAGTAAGCCCTTTAAATTTGGGGCAACAACTCCGAAATTATTTTATGGTAAATGCTGCCTGTAAGGAGTTTTCTTTATAGCCAATCAATACATTTTTACGTGCATACATGACGGCCTGGGGAGAATCAGCATGTGGGAGCCTTGAGGCTTCACCTTCCAGAAGTCAGAACATAATGTTTGGATGCCAGAAGCCTCCACACTGGAGTTTTCCAGCTCAAGTCGGTGCCTGATTGCATGATCTATGTAGTCCCAACGATTTTCCGGCTCAGGGGAAAATGTAAGCCGTTGTGAGCTTGAGAGGAGAAGAGGCTGGAACCCGACACACAGCAGAGAACAGCGTTCTGTCCAACTGGAGGTGTTCGGCAGTGTTGATTCTGTAAAATGTCACTCCGTCTTTTTATTGCATTGAACTGAAAAGGCTTTTAACACTTGGGCTGAAATGTCTTGGAGGCCAAGGTTAAATGTATTGCATATGGCAAAATACCCTGCTTTATCCTTCTCGCTCCAAGGAGTTTTAATAATAATCCAGGTACGTCTGATAACCTATGCATATATCTTTTGCTTGTGGTTTTTTTTTTTTTAAAGAAAATTTTCTTAAAAGAGCACCTCATTCTGTCCCGTGTACTCTGTTGCTTGTGTGTGACAATATCAAAGTCTGCGATTTTACTTTCACAAACAATTTCCCCATAACTTACACTTGAAGGCATTTCTTTCTTTCTTTTTATTTTCTTCCTTTCTCTCTCTCTCTTTTTTTTTCACCACCCCGAGGCATACGGAGCTCCTGGGTCAGGGATCAGATCCCAGCCACAGCTGTGACCTACACCAAAGCTGCGGCAACCCTGGATCCTTAACCCCCCGTGCCGGGCCGGGGATCAAACCTGCGTCCCAGCACTGCGGGGAACTCTTGAATGCATTTCTTTTTAAACAGTGTTTATTTCATCTCTGCTGCGTTCTGTGCTAAACCACAGGTGGCTACAGAAGTTAAACAGACCAGACCCTGACATACATGAATTTATAATCTAGTAGGGGGAGTGGACCACCCCCCCCCCCCCGCATAAATGGAAGAACGTCTGTGAGATAGAGGAGTAAGGTAAGAGGGGAGATGGGGAATGGTGAGAATATTATCCTGGCGCCTCTTAGAACAAGTCAGACTCCTGATATTAGACTTCCAGCCTCCCATCAGGGTCTGGAAGGAGGAAACCAGCCCAGATGAGATCCCAGCCGTGCCCCTCAAGCAGGACTGCACAGCTGCCTTGGGAATGCCATCCTCAGGTCAGTGTCAAGTTAGGAAATCTGCAAAAGGTCATTTCCATGGTGCATATCACAGCTCCCTCTGTCCAGAAGCACCACCTCCCGAATGTCATGCTACCTGTAGTACAAAGCCTTTAGATGCTCTGGAGTGAATCTTTCTACTCACTTTTAAAAGAATGATCAAAACCAGATGATCCAATAAAGAAATGGTCCACCCAGTGTGTCCCCAAACGTTATCACACTCAGGATTGACCAAGAGAACTAGCCTGTGGCTTTTATTTACCAAGCATACAACATGGGGCTTGGATTTGTTTTGTTTTATTCCGTCTTAGTTTCGTTTTCAAATGCGACTCCTACCTTTAGAAGGTAAAGAGAAGCAAGGATCTTCTGCCTGGTCCTTTCTCTGAAAAAGAACCTGAATGTATAGCTTGATGCCACTGTGAATCCCTCATGCATATTTATTCTGGTGACAATGTCTGCAGACAGTAAGGACCGATCTCCCCCACACCCTTGGAAATTGTCTGTAAAATTACGACAACGGGAATAACCAAGTCATCAGAACCAATATAACTCTACTATTTTTCTACATTTGCTTTTGGGGTTGGCATTTTGTGTCGCTCGTGATGTGTATCAATGATAATAATAAAACTCCGTTGACTTTCTTTGGCCAGGACTTTGTGTGTGTGGAATGTACGGAAGTCACTCTTTAGGGATGCATTTGGGGCTGGAGGGGTTACTGCTGTATGTGGTCAGAGGACCTGGGGCATGTGATGCTTATTTCTGGAAGTACCTGGGGTGGTTGAACAGAGCAATGAGGACCCTCCAAACGGGACCTTAGAAGGACCGGGTCGCGACGAGGAAGCTCCATTCCATGAACAGGAGGCCCAGGTCTTCATCCTCATGTTCGGTACGCACGCTGATGACTCGGACCTTTTAACAGAGCTGCTCATTCCCAACGCCCCTGGAAGGAGGAGCTCTTGGTCGCTGGCCGGCGACTTGGCTGAGTAAGTGGAGGGTCAGAAGCAGCAGCTGAGGGCAGGAGAGCTCACTGGTTCCAGTGACCCCAGAAGGTCCTTCATGGTGGGTCCATGCCCTCTGCCCTCTTCCAGTCGAAACCAGCCATGAGCATGACTCCTGCTGGGAAATGAGCCCCTGGGCAGGTCTGAGCACCCTGTGTAATTCGTGATAACTGCCATGTGTCTTTATACAACACTGTTTTCTGAGACTGTATGGTGCAGTCTCCGGGGTGGGGTATGGTGTCTACCCCACCCGATCCTGTTGCCACTGGCCCCAGCTCACTGGACCAGGGATGAACACCCGAGCCAAGTTCAGAGCTTCTACAGAATGGCCAGTGACCTGTAACGGATGGACAGACAGACAGGTGGGGGAGACTAGCCGAATGGCCAGTGGCCTGTAACGGATGGACAGACAGACAGGTGGGGGAGACTAGCCGAATGGCCAGTGGCCTGTAACGGATGGACAGACAGACAGGTGGGGGAGACTAGCCGAATGGCCAGTGTCCTATAACGGATGGACAGACAGACAGGTGGGGGAGACTAGCCAAACCAGTAAGAACACCTCCACATCTCTAGAGTCTAAATGGGAGAATGTGGTGGGGGGCAGGCTTTGCAGTAGGAGGAGCAGAAGGACAGGAAAGCAGCCTGAGAAAATGGCTGGGTCATGGCCAAGAGGGGCCCCAGTGACAAGTGGCTCTGATCAAGGAGGGGACAGCAAGGTCACCAGCCTGGAGCTGCCTTGCATTCCTACTTCCGGTCTCTGTGGGGTCATAAGAAACCCCAGTCCTTGGTCTCCTGTCAAGGATTCTGCATCTGAGGGGTGCTCGGGAACCCTGAACAAGGGGGTTCAAACTCACACACATGGGAGTAAAAAGCGTGAGCTGAATCTGCAGGTTTTAACACAGTCTTCCCAGGTTTATATCCTCTGGTTTTTCTGAAGGCCCTTAACTTTCATTGTTCAGTCAAGTCTGGAAAATAGGAGAAGCAGGACATATGACTTCCTCCAACTTAGACGGGGAAACTGAGGCTCTAAGAGGCTTAGGAAATGAATCACCTCTTTCCAGAACGACTAGTGATAAAGTCAAGACTTAAATCCAGCTCCAATTTTATGCAAACCTTTTAAGAGTCTCTGAAACAGGCAATTGTTGTATCAAGGGCTGGGGAAAGACCCAGGGCAGTTATCACAGAAGACAGACGGCGCTCAAGTAGTTATCCTAGAGGACCCTGGCCAAGCTCGCTAAGACAGGACCATCTGAAGGGTGAGGAATATAAGGCACAGAGAGTTTTAAGTGTTTGACCAAAATTATGTCTCCAATAAATGAAAAGGGGGAAAAAAAAAAAGAAAAGCCCTCCATCCCCAACTCCCTCTCCGGGTCTGGTTGTCCTTTCTGCCAGAACGTTAGCAGGGATGCAGTTGAAGCTACTCTGATGATGGCCAATGCCTGGGAATAGTACCCCAGGGAGAGCTGGTGACCTTGACTGGGAAGAAGAAGGTCATCCAGGTGCCGAATGATTAGAGGGCAGATGTGCAGGGAAATTGAATTGATTTTACCATTCATCTCAGGCTTGTACTTCAGAGATCCTGAATCATGGAGCCAGTGAGCTATGAGGGGGCTGTGTGTGGACACAGGGACAGCAGCGTTTATTGGACTCCCTGCAGGGCCAGGCAGTGGGCCAGGTACTTTCTCAATCCTGCGAGCCGGTGTCATACCCAGTTGTCTGGCTTAGCAGACAATGTGCCTGACTTCACAAACAAGCTTGCCTTGGTCTCCTGGGCTCGTCATCTCCTCCTTATAATAACCTGTGACACCTTGTCCCCCATCCTGCCTAGTCTGCTTCTCTCCCCATCACACCTCCAGCTTCCCCCGTGCTGTCTCCTGCCCAGACACTTGGGCCTCTTTGCTGTTCCGCAAACATAGGGCACACGGTTGCCCTGAGGCTTTGCATAGGCTGTTCCTGCTTACCGATGCCCTTCCTCCAGCAGCTGCACACCAGCTCCTGCCCCTCCCCTTCCTCCTGGTCGTCACTGAACAGTCTCCGGCTTAGTGAGGCGTTCTTTCCCCCGACACTGTGGGCTAAAACCTCCCTGCTCCCCCTGCCCCAAATTTCAAAGCCTTCCTCTGATTTCCAGTTTCTCATCACACCTACCACCATCTCACTTACTGGCTGTTTAGCTTTTTTGTCTATTGTCTTTTCTCACTAGACTATCAGCTTCAGGAAAATAGGAATGTTTTGCTTTTTTCCCCCTCTGCTTTCCACCTTTGCTTTTTAATGTCCTGGTACATGGTAGGTCTTGAATAAGAACTTGATGAGTGAGTGAATGAAGGGATGGGTATTGGATGCATAGCAGGTGCTCAGCGAATCTTGACCCACCAATTCCTAAGCGCTTGCCGCTCTAGCAGGCTGCCTCCTGAGAGACCAGGAACCCTGTCTAAGCACGTGGTTCCTCCCCAGTGTCCTGTGACCACCTCCGCCAGGGGGGAAACAGGGCCACAGCTGTGGGGAGACCCCTCCCTGGCTTGCGCACCTGGGGCAGAGCAAGTGGTGGAGACAGATTCACGTGGCCTGCAGGGGGCAGCCAATGCCTGGCCAATAGCAGAGAGCCTGCCAAAGCTTGGAGTTCCAAAAGTTGTTTGGAATCTGAGCAAGAAAAAAATAGAAAAGGTGGAATTTGAAACAAGAGAGGAGCACGGAAGTCCAGAAGCTAGAATTAGAGCAGCGTGCTTTCTTAGGGTTTTTAGCTGGGAATAAAGTATTGAGGGAATTTATCCCAGTTCAATCCACAAGCCCTGACAGATGTGTGCCCTGTGTAGACCCTGGCGCCAGGCACAAGATCCGTGTAAGAACAGTCTGCTCTCCTTAACGGAGTCCAGCTGTGACATTCAGTGATCAGCTCAAAAGCTTCCTTCTCAGAAAGGGGTGCTCAGATCCCCTTCTGAAAGATGGCATTTCTAGTTTCAGTTAAAAGGCACAGCCTGGCTGGCTGTAGGACACAGGGAGCCCTTCAAAGATTGGGGGACCGTGCATTCTTTCATTTCACAAGTATTGGCTGAGAACGATAATATTCCAGGCTCTGTTTAACCATCTGCCCCTTGGGTTAATCATCTGCCAACACTGGCAAGAAGCTCGCTTTAATGAAGCTTACGCCCTGGCGAAGCAGTTATGCAATGACCACAAAGCATAAGGAAGGATGCAAGTGTTTTTATATCACTGCCTCCTTCAGAAAGTTTTCTCTGCTTCCAAGAGTTGGAATTATTTTTCCTCTTTTTTCTGTATAGTGTTTCTCCTTGAGTCCCCATCAGGCTGTAAAATAATATGACTATGAATTACTCATGATTCGTGTGACTGATGATTTGCTAATAGTACTTTTGTATTATTAAGGGATGATTTTTTTCCCCCTGGCAGATTGCAGTCTTCTTGAAGGACCCATCATTGGATAAATTTGTAAGACAAAAACTTGGACCGAACTCTTTAGGTTTCCATTGCCTCATTGGCAAACAGTATCAATAACCCCGTATGTGCTAGAGGCTTCATAAGATCGCGGGAAACCCGGTCACCACTTCTCAGCCCTGTGCCCTTGGCCTTCCTTCTCCTTCATTTTTCTCTCTGGGGCCCTCTGTTGATCTGTCCCACGAGACCCCAGAGAAGATGCTAAGGCTGCCCTACCCTGTTGGTCCCCAGGTATAAGGGCAGGTGTGGGCAACAGGAGGCAGGCGTGTCCCCAGGTGCTTTGCCAAGTTCAGAGGACAAATGTCCCACATGAAGCAGCTCCCTCATGGCTCCTTCCAAGATCTCAGCTCCAACAAGCAACTTGCAAATAACAGGGGAAAAAATATTCATGGGAAAAAAATCAATTACATTCATGCGAATGTGTCCTAAATCTAACCCCTTGTCTCCTCCTGCTTTTTCCCCATTAAAAATATTAGACAGACATTCTCATCTTGGCTCAGCAGAAACAGATCTGACTAGCATCCATGAGGATGCAGGTTTGATCCCTGGCCTTGCTCAGCGGGTTAAAGATCCAGCACTGCTGTGAGCTGTGGCGTGGGTCACAGATACAGCTTGGATCCCACGTCGCTGTAGCTGTGGCCCAGGCTGGCAGCTACAGCTCCGATGAGACCCCTAACCTGGGAACCTCCATATGCCGCAGGTGTGGCCCTAAAAAAGACAAACAAACAAACAAAAAATACTAGACAAAACATCATTTAAATCTCAGGAGTAGGTATAGGTTGACCCAGCAAAACAATATTTGGGCAAAGATCTCATAGCCCAGGGTTCCTCCTCCACTGAGGCAGGAGGACGCGCTTTAAGCTCGTACAGTTGTAAAAGAAAGACATACTGTAAGCGTTTCAATGACCCTGTATTCTCGCCTCTCGCTCCAAGGGAGCTAGAGCCTCCATCCAAGGCTTTACAAGGACACCCTCCAGAGCCCAATTTCCAGATCCTCTCCTGGTGCACGTTTCTAAAATCTTTGTACACGTAAAGCATAGCTGACCTTCTTACCTCTTGAAGGACCCTGTAAATATGAGGGCTTCCTCCTGTCTTCATCATTCATGGAGACGGATAAACTTGGAACCCAAGATAACATAAGGCAAATACACAGTGCAAAGGGTGCCAGAGACACACGGTGTGTAGGGGGAGAGGGGACTGGCCACAGACCGAAGCGTCTGCAGCCCCGAGTTTCCAAAAATGAAGAGACCTGGCTAAGCTCCCCCCAGGACCTAGAGCTCTTGGCCACCCGGAAATCAGGCCCTTCTTTCTCTACAGTTCGGAGGCGCTGGCATTTTTAGAATGGGGAGTCCCCTTAAGATCATGGAATCAATCACTGATTTTTTCAAACCAGAAAACTGAGACTCAGAAAGGGTACCTCATTCCCTCCAAGACACAGTTCATCCTCTTGCTGACCTCTAGGAGCCCTGACCTTGGCCCCTTGCTGTCTTCGCTGCTGCCTGGTTTCCTTTGTATGCGTTAGAGACACCCTCTGAGCCTGGAGTTCTGCTTATCACGGCTGCTTCTCCATCACTGGGCCGTCCCACGGTGGGATCTGGGCTGATTTGGGAAAGCTTTCTGCCCCAAGCTTCCCTCCTCTAACTTGTCCCTTTAAACACATGCACTTTGGAAAGACAGAGTGGTTTCTACTCATATAGGAATCACGAGGGCCCTCTAAGCCCTTTTAATGGGAGAGCCGATGTTGGACAAGTTCTCATTAAATCCTGAGCTTGTCAGTTGAGCATTAATATTTGCTTTTTGGTTTCATAGCATTATTAGTCCTGCCAATAACCTATTTTCCAATAAATTAAATGGAATTTTCCAGTACAATGCATGGAAAAGGCTTTTGGTCGTGTTTTCTTTCCCATTTGCTCTTCCCACCGTCACCCTCCCCAACTGGGCTCATGGGGGCTCATCCTTTTGTCTCAAGAATAATACTTAGAAAGGAGTGAGTGTAATTTATGGCAATTGGGCTCAGAACACTATAGGGGGAACAATTTGGCCCTTACATGTGTACAAATTTCATTTCACAAATTCATCTCTTAAAAGGCAAAAGTGACAGGCTGCCTCCTGTTTGAAACACTTCAGTGAGTCCCATGGATCTTAGGACAAAAACTAAATTTCTTGTAAGACCTGACCTGACCCGGCCACCTTTAATTTCTCTCTCTCGCCTGTCATTACATCTCTAGATCCCAGCACAGAGCATAGATCCTGGGGCTTCGTAACTGACAATATCTAGTCACAGACTGTTTACCGTCAACCTACACTGTGATCAACATCAAGAAGGCACATGGGGGAGTTCCCGCTGTGGCTCAGTGATAATGAACCCGACTAGTATCCCTGAGGGCACAGGTTCGAGCCCTGGCCTCGCTCAGTGGGCTAAGGATCCAGCGTTGCTGTGAGCTGTGGTGTAGCTCGCAGACGTGTCTTGGATCCCGTGATGCTGTGGCTGTGGTGTAGGCTGGCACCTGCAGCTCCAACTGGACCCCTAGTCTGGGAACTTCCATATGCCGGAGGTGTGGCCCTAAAAAGCAAAACGAGCAAACAAAACCAAAACGAATGCATTTAGGGATAAAGGAACCTGAGGTTTGCCCAGTGTAAAACATAAATGAACCAGTGCGAAACTTCCTGAACGGTGGACCCTTCCCTCAACACAATTGCAACTTAACTGATACAAAAAATATACAGAAAAGATACAGAAAACAATCACGCAAAGCTTCAAAGCAAAAACATCCCTGGACCAAATTAAACGAGGCAAAGAAGACTTTATTCAAGGCTATTAAAAAGCAAGGGAAGAGTTCCCATTGGGGCGCAGTGGAAGCGAATCGACTAGGAACCATGTGGTTGCGGGTTCGATCCCTGGCCTTGCTCAGTGGCTCCGGCGTTGCTGTGGCTGTGGTGTAGGCTGGCAGCTGTAGCTCCGATTAGACCCCTCGCCTGGGAACCTGCTCATGCCGTGGGTGCGGCCCTGAAAAGATAATAAATAAATAAATACTAATACAAAAATAAAACAAGGGAGAAAAATCAGAACTCACACCAGAGTTCAAAGTCATGGGCCATCTGTGTTTGCGAATTGGCTTTATCCAAAGGAAAAGGGGGGTTTCTCCTACGTTATGGCAGGAGGTAGTTTCACAGTTTGGAGCAAGGCACAGACCGAGGCTGGGCTTAGAAACTTTTGCAGAGACCTGAGGGTAGTGAGGCCTCCGTGGTCCTTGATGACTGCGTTTCAAAGGGAAGTTTCCAGGGGCTATTGAGAAGGACTTCCCTGGGTTGTGGGACTGGCAAAAGGCTTTTAAGGAGATTCCATCTCAAAGGAGCAGAGGAATATTTTATAATTGCAAGGCTTTCACACTTGCTCTCTAAAAAGGGAGCGAGGGGCCCCGAGACAGGGGGACGTCTACCTAGAGTTCAACCAGCTGAGGGGGATTTGAAGTGACCTTCTTGGCCAAAGGATCCAGGAAACTGCCCTGAGGGTGCACAGAAATGCAGATTCACTCACCAAGAAAATTATCTAAATCTCAGTAAGAACAGTGCAACTTTGTAGCATTTGAGCCACAATAATTTTTTTTTAAAAAATCATTTTAGGGCCACGCTGCTGGCATATGGAGGTTCCCAAGCTAGGGGTCAAATCAGAGCTATAGGTGCCAGCCACAGCCACAACCACACAGGATCCGAGCCTCGTCTGTGACCTACACCACAGCTCATGGCAACACTGGATCCTTAACCCACTGAGCAGGGCCAGGAATTGAATCCAAATCCTCACACATACTAGCCAGTTTCTTAATCTGATGAGCCACCATGGGAACTTCTTGAGCGACAATATGAGTCACCGTCCCCAGCCCAGCTCCTTGTCACAGACACTCTGTCCTGGGTACATGCAGCCAAGAAGGTGGGGGCTCCCCCTCCCCCCAGCTCCCAGTCTGGGGTTGAGGCTTCACCCTGGGGAGGGAGGGCTGGCTGTGTTTTTTATCTCCTGCTCCCTCCATCCCGATTGAGATTCGAGATTCTATCCCAGGAAGGCACGGCTGGGGGCCCAGGTCTTCCTCCCCCCAGCCCCCTTTGTGGTGTGGAAGACCTACTCCAAGCATGGACGCCCAAGAGACCCGAGGCCAGTTCGATCCCATCCCTGCTCACTCACAGTGCGAAGGCTGGGAGCCGGAAAGGACCACCCTTATCCTCGCCTCCCACCCCAGACACCCCCACTGCCCATCAGAGCCCCTTCCTACAACGGGATTGCCACTCCAGGAAAAAGGGTCCTTGTCCTCCACCCTGGCGTTCTGGTTCAGGGGGTCTGCCCAGGGGGAAGTCGGGTCAGAGGGAAAAAATTGCTCCGCAGCTCTGCCTGAAGAGACTGACTTTATTTGAAGCAAAGAGTGACCATCTCCCTATCTAAGCCTATTGTTCAAAGCAACGGAGACCTTGACCATCTTGGTGGAAGCTGAGAGTGACCCTGAGCTTATGACTCTCAGGAAAACTGGGGTTTCAGTCCTGCAACCACAAGGAACTTATTTATGTCAATAACCTGTGAGCATCAAAGAGGAGTATGAGGAGTTCCCGTTGTGGCTTAGCTGAAATGAATCTGACGAGCATCCATGAGGAGGCAGCTTCCCTCCCATCTTTGCTCATGGGTTAAAGATCTGGCACTGCTCTGCGTGGGGTGGAGGTCGCAGATGTGGCTCGGATCTGGCGTGGCCATGGCTGTGGTGTAGGCCGGCTTCTACAGCTCCGATTCCACCCTTAGCCTGGGAACCTCCATATGCTGCAGGCGTGGCCCTAAAAAAAATTAAAAATAAAAAAGGACCAAAGAGGATTATGAGTTTCAGAGGGAAACACACACACCACCCAACACCATGGCTGCAGCCTCTGCAGAACATGAGCAGAGGCGCCTGTGACATGAAGCACAGGGAAATCCTGAAATCACAAAGGCAGGGTGTTTTAAGTCCCTACGTGCGTGGCAACGTGGCAGGAAGCATGGAAAATTAACACACAAATTAAGACCCTTAAGGCTCTGCCACATGCTGCGCTGCCTCCTCTCTGATGTCCATTTCATAGACGGAGCATCTGCAATTCAGAGAGGAGACCTGCCAAAAGTCACCCAGCATCCAGGGGGTGAAAGGCTGAGTATCCTTTCTTCTCCCGCGAAGGGATTGCCTGTTGACCACACTGTCTCACAGCGGGCTTTCTTCTTCATTTCTTCTTGTGGAATCGACATATTATGGCAAAGGAGAGGTGGCAACTCCAGTTTCGTGGCTGGAGGGAACAGAATTCACAGAGGCCTGGGAACTTGTCTGAGATAAGACAGCAATCTTGGAGCTCATCCTTCACCACCACTCCACTGCCGTGATTCTTTTGTTGGGATGAGGGGAGTGGGGCTTGGCTGAGCAGTGAAAAGGTAGTCTTGGAAAGCCGTAGAAAAGTCTTGACTTTCTTGGAGCCGCAGGCATCACCGCTGTGGAGGGAGATGGCTCAGACCACTGTTGGATAGGAGGAGCGAAATTTCTCCATCTGGAAGAATAAAACCAGACTCCTCCTTAATCTGCTGCAGATTCCATCATCGCCTCCTTTGTTTCCATTAGAAAAGAAGAGGAAGATGGAGAATAAATCCTCTCCATAATACACCTGCTTAATTTGATTTTATGAGCTGCTGGTTTATCCCACGTACAGGCGGAGCAAGATGAGGCTCTCTGCTATTCCTGCCGGTGCCTTTGGTAAAATGAAGTTTAAAAGACATGACAAATCTTGCACCTAATTGAATAAATGCACCTGCAGAGTTGGAGCTGATGGAGATTATTAAAAGGTTCAAGTGTCGAGGACAAAAAAAGTGAGGATCCATGTGTAAGGTCTGTATGCTCCCCTCCTGGATCCCCCCACAGCAGGGGAAAGCGTCCAGCCCTGTAGAAAGACAGACCTGGGGAGAACAGGGGCTCTGGCCCAGGTGGCTGAAGGGAGTGGCCTCCACTGAAAAAATGTGAACCCTGCCCAGTGCGGTTGGAGAGAGGTCTACAAGGGATGCCACGCAGCAAAGCCCAACCAGATGTGTGTGTGTGTGTGTGTGTGTGTGTGTGTCTTTTTAGGGCCGCACCTGCAGCATATGGAAGTTCCCAGGCGAGGGATGGAATGGGAGCTACAGCTGCCGGCCCACACCACAGTCACAGCGACATCAGATCCGAGCTGCGTCTGTGACTTACACCATAGCTCACGGCAACGCCGGATCCTTAACCCACTGAGCGAGGCCAAGGGTCGAACCCGCATCCTCATGGATGCTAGTCAGGTTCATTACCTCTGAGCCACTACAGGGACTCCCAGGGAAATGTTTACTTATGTAGCCCAATGTTTACTGGAACGATATTCCTTGTCGGAATTAATTTTGTTCTTCTATACATTCCTCTGTTCAGAACACCTTCCTCAGTCCATGAAATCAGATTTGAGTGTTTCTCTTCTTACTCCCCTCTGCCCCCAACACCTGGCAACCACTTTTTTTTTAATTCTCTGTTTCTATGAATTCAACATGTAATTTTTTTTAGGTTCCACATGTAATTGATAGTATGAAGGATTCCTTTCCTCTGCCTGGCTTACTTCACTTAACACAATGCTCTCCGGGTCCACCCATGTTGTTGCAAGTGGCAATATTCCCTTTTTTACAGGTGGAAAAATGTTTCATTTTACCTGTGTATTATCCATTCATCCATTCAGGGACATGTAGGTTGTTCCCATGTCTTGGCCACTGTGAATCATACCGCAACGAACACGGAATACAGACATCACTTGAAATAATTATTTTGGGACATTCGTCTAGAAGTTTGAATTGCTAGATCACATGGTAGTTCTACTTTTTTTTTTAATTTATTTTTTTTCCCACTGTACAGCAAGGGGATCAAGTTATCCTTACATGTATACATTACAATTACATTTTTCCCCACCCTTTGTTCTGTTGCAACATGAGTATCTAGACAAAGTTCTCAATGCTGCTCAGCATGATCTCCTTGTAAATCTATTCTAAGTTGTGTCTGATAAGCCCAAGCTCCCAATCCCTCCCACTCCCTCCCTCTCCCATCCGGCAGCCACAAGTCTGTTTTCCAAGTCCATGATTTTCTTTTCTGTGGAGATGTTCATTTGTGCTGGATATTAGATTCCAGTTATAAGTGATATCATATGGTATTTGTCTTTGTACTTTTAACTGTTTAAAATTGTATGGCTGTATCTGCGGCATATGGAAATTCCCAGGCCAGGGACTGAATCTGAGACACAGGTGCCACCTAGGCTATAGTTGCAGCAGCGCTGGATCCTTTAACCCATTGCAACAGACTGGGATCGAACCCATGCCTCCACAGTGACCTGAGGTGCGGCAGCTGGATGCTCAACCTGCTGCGCCATGGCAGGAACTCCTACCTTTAATGTTTCGAGGACGCTCTATAGTGTTTTCCCAGGTGATTTCACCAGTTTCCATTCTCACCAGCAGTGCTCAAGGGTTCTCTTTCCCCACAGCCTCGCAACACTCCCTCTGTCTTGTTGATTTGCTTAGGAGCCTTTTAACAAGTGTGAGGGAGTTGCTTGCTGTGGTTGTGATGTGCATTTTCCCTGACGCTCAGTGATGTTGAACACTGTTTCATGTGTCTGGCAAATATACCTTCCATGGGAAAAAAAAAAAAAGTCTGTTTAGGTCTTTGCCCACTTTTTTAGTGCGGCTATTTTAAAATTCAACCAGAATATACATTTCGTAAAAGCCAGGAACTTGTCTGTTCCGTTCAACTGCATCCTAGGCATTTAGAACAGTACACGGCATAAAGCAGATTCCCAGCAGTCCCTTTAAAATGCTTGCTGTGAGACGAAGCCCCCTCCTTATTTTGTCCTTGAGAGTAATGGCCCTAAACGCGGCGAATACCTGAGATCTTATGATGTGCAGTTTGGAGTCTCTCCACTAGAGGGCAGAGCTTGCAGCTTCTTTTTATTTCTCTGCCAAAAGGCCTATGGCACACATGCCCCAGCAGGCATAAGGGCAGCTTTTTGGTCTCTAAAGGATAACACAGGAAGGGCCCTCGATACCCACAAAATCAAGTGCCTAGTGCAATTTGACATCGTCCCTGCCAACGTGAGAAATGAATGCAAACCCAAATCAAAACAAAACACAAACAAAAATGTTTCACTATGTAATGATTTTCTTTTTACGAAATGCTGTCACAGCAATAGAATGTTCAAACCAAATAAACACATTGATGTGCCCACATTCTGTGTTAACAGCAAATCAATCCCTCCCAGCCCCTGGTAAACACTCGTTAAACAAAATATTTAAAGACGGTCAGTTTGGAGAGCACCGGACTGCAGGGCTCTCTGGGGCATTGGCTTTCTTCCCTCCATGGGGTCCCTCCTGTCCCTCACGAGGTGGGGCCAGTGGGGTTCTTGTCACCTCTGAGCCCCTTGCAAAATCAGGCCCACTGCCGCTTCTCGGGGCTAATCCTAACGCTGGGGCAGGAGATCCTTAGCTGCCTCATCTGACTGCAGTGGTGTTCAAACTGGCTGGATGAAAGAGATTGCCTGTGAAACACACATTCTTGGAGTTCCCATGGTGGTTCAGCAGAAAGGAACCCAACTAGCATTCATGAGGATGTAGGTTCCATCCTTGACCTGGATCAGTGGGTTAAGGGTCCAGCGTTGCCTCGAGCTGTGGTGTGGGTCGCAGACGTGGCTTGGATCCCAGGTTGCCGAGGCTGTGGCAGAGGCCGGCAGCTGCAGCACCGATGTGACCCCTGGCCTGGGAACTTCCATACGCTGCAAGTGCGGCCTCAACACAAACAAAGACGAAAACCACCCCCCCCCCCCACATTCTTGGCCTCCAGACTTATCCAGTATGAGCCCTGGTTGTACCTCCTTCATCAAGTAACCAGGCCCAGTGAAAAATGTCCTTTTCCTTAACCAAGTGGTTCCCAGATCTGAGTACCTCAGTATCATCTGGGAGCTTTGAACAAAATCTGGATGCTCACTCTTTACCCCAGTTCAACCCGAGTCTCCGGGGGTGGAGCCCTGGCAGCACACGGTTTTCAATCTCCGCAGTGGTTCTGATGGACCATCTGGGCCGAGAATTACGTGTCTGACTCTAAGGTCCTCCTCCAGCCCGACAGCTTTCCTATCGTATTCACTCCATCGCTGATTCATTCATTCGTTCGTTCTTCAACTGTTCACTTGCTAACGTGCTTTGGAGTCAGTTTTCAAAATCCGACTGAGATCTCAGACAAGCGATTTGACCCCTCTGAGCTTTATCTGCTTTGGGCACTGAGACGCTCATGCACGTCGCTAGATGGCCGTGACAGTTGGTGGAGATGCTGCATGAAAATACAGGCAAAGCAGCTGGTAAATAACGAGTGTTTGATAAACAGTAGGTGTTAAGTTACTCGATTCTTTTACAAAACACGTTGTCAGCACTGTGCTGGATTCTGTGGTTGTGGTCGCCCTGACAGGCACGGGGCACCCCCAAATTACAAACATCGAGGGGCCAAGGGGCCATCGTGTGTATCCCACAAAATCTGGGAAAGCACAGCTGAAAAATACTGCTCTCTTCACACTTTCTGAGGAGCCTGTGAATGAAGGGTTAAAGTAATCATCGAACCTCTTGGTGTCTGGACACCCCTGCTGGATGGACAGAAACAGGGTCTACAAGTGGGGACCCGAAAGTGAGGTTGCACTGGACCAAGAGACCATTGAAAGAGTGTGGGAAGATCACTGGGAAGCAAAATATCCATTGGCGAGAAGGGGCAAAGATAAGGACAAGGCCATGAGGTGGGTGCCAGGGTCCTCAAGATGCCCCCAGAAATTCATAATGGAAAAGAATCTAAAAAGAATGCACACCCCCCCGAAACTCACGCAACATTGTGAATCAAATCTTTATAAAAAAATTTTAGCTCATAATGGAGGACAAAAAAAAAGGGACTGGAAGATGGACAGATCCGGCCATGGCAATGGATGTTCCCAGCCTAAGGGTCAAATCAGAGCTACAGCTGCCAGCCTACACCGCAGCCACGGCAACACCAGATCCAAGCAGCATCTGCCACCTACGATGCTGCTTGCAGTGACACTGGATCCTTAACCCACTGAGTGAGGCCGGGAATCCAACCCCATCCTCAGGACATTATATCAGTTTCTTAACCCGATAAGCCACAACAGAACTCCCTGGGTATTTTTTTTTTAATTTAATTTAATTAATTTTTTTTTTGCTTTTTAGGGTGCTCCTGAGGCATATGGAGGTTCCCAGGCTTGGGGTCTAATCGGAGCTACAGCTGCCAGCCTAGGCCACAGCCACAGCAATGCCAGATCCTCAACCTACTAAGCAAGGCCAGGGATGGAACCTGCAACGTCATGGTTCCTAGTAGGATTCATTTCCACCACGCCATGATGGGAACTCCAGTATTTTTTTTTTTTAATAAAAGGACAAATATGAATTTGTATGTGAAATCTTTCATTTCTCAACTGTTGATACAAATTTCAAAATGAAATTTACCATGGCAGAAGTACTTTGGGCAATTCAGGTCAGTGGATAACCATTTTGTAAACTCTTTGACCTGTGGGAGGGTAATTCTTTCAAAGACTCTGGTAATCTGTAAAATTTGTATAAATGTGGCTGCCGACTTAGCCAAAAGACACCGTTTCATCCCTGCAAAATATTGCCAAAACTGTTTGGTTCCGCTTAAAACACTGTCCTTGATGAGTTTCTTAGGCTCAAAGAAAAGAGCTCTCAGAACAAAGGGCCGATCGCACAGTCAGCTCAGGGAAGGGTCCTTCCTCATCCCTGATTCATGAACCTTCCCGACGTCCTGACAAATCTCTTCCTTTAGCGCATTAAAGGCACAACGCATAGGGTGGCCCCTCATGGCAAGTTAATCACTTTCTGGATTTTGTCTTAAATAATTTTTCTCAAGGGGCAATGTTTTTCTCTGCCTGCCGTATTTACGCAAACAGCTTCTCAAGCTGTCTCTGCGGATGTATTCAACAAGACAACTCAGACGGCCAAGTTCGTTTAGCAATTTCGTCGGGTTTCTACAATAACTTCCTGGGGCCCCTCGTGTTCCCCTTTCCTCTAGACCTGGGCCAGCACTAAATCTGTTCTTCCTTACCCTGGGCGTGAATGAACAGGTTAACGGCAACTGCGTGGAATGTTTACTCCCTTTCCCAGCAAAGTCATCTGAGCTTTTGAGGGGTTGGCATGAAACGCTACATGAGGAGAACGACGGTAGATGCAGGCCTCCAGCCCGGGCCACTTCTGCCCCAACTTCTCTCTTCTCGTCCCACGGTCTCTGCCACCTTGACCCTCAGCTCCCCAGGCCCCATGCGGAGTTCCACCGTCTTGGCAACCAAGTGCAGAGACAGTGTGGCCGCTTGGCTGGACCCCTCAGCTCCTCCAGCAGTCCTCTGAGTATCTGCCTCAACCCTAAAAACATCAATCCCGCTTGTGACACCTGCTCCATGGAAAGTGAAGACATTACCCAGAACGGTCCAGCTTGCACTTTGCATCTTCCTCCTTTTTGGTCTTTTTAGGGCCACACCCACAGCATATGGAAGTTCCCAGGCCAGGGGTTGAACTGGAGCTACAGCTTCCACCACAGCCACAGCAACAGGGGATCCGAGCTGTGTCTGCAATCTATACCACAGCTCATGGCAATCCCGGATCCTTAACCCACTGAGTGAGGCCAAGAATCGAACCCACATCCTCATGGAAGATTCGTTTCCGCTGAGCCATGGCGGGAACTCCATGCTCTGCATCTTTCTTAACACATGCTCCCTATTTCTCCTATTCTTATAAATCCCTACAATACACTCACTCTCTTTTTTAACTTTTGGCCACCCCTGCAGCATTTGGAGGTCCCTGGGCCAGGGATCAGATCTGAGTCACAGTTGCGACCGACCCTGTAGCCACGGCAATGCTGGATCCTTAACCCACTGTGCTGGGCCAGGGATCTAACCTGTGACCCAGTGCTCCAGAGACGCCACCAATCCTGTTGCACCATAGCAGGAGCTCTTCAGTGTGCTGTCTCCATCCTCACACACCCCAGATGTCCACAGTAGCTACTAACAATCAGTCTGTGCCCTGCATGGGTGACCTGCCTCGTCCTTGGTGACGAGGAGAATCATGAAGGGACGTGGAGAGGGGGCTCTGGGTGACACGTCGTCTGTGTTTCCTGCTCAGATGGCATGACTCCCACATTCCAGCTTCACCCTTGGCACTGTGACTGTCGCCCATCTAGGCATCGCCTGTTCTCTCATTCATTCAAAATATCTTTTTTTTTTTTTTTGGTCTTTTTAGGGCTGCACCCACAGCACGTGGAAGTTCTCAGGCTAAGGGGCCAATGGGACCTGCATCCACCAGTCTACACCACAGCTACAGTAGCACGGGATCCGAGCGGCGTCTTTGACCTACACCACAGCTCACGACAACACTGGATCCTTAACCCAGTGAATGAGGTCAGGGATCAAACCCGCATCCTCGTGGATACTAGTCCGGTTCATTAACTGCTGAGCCCCGACAGGCGCTCCCATTCAAAATATCTTTACAGAGATCCTCTTAGGTGTCAGGTACTGTGAACGGTGCTGGGAGGATTCCAACAACTCAAACGGGAGCCCTGCCTCAAAGGCTCATCATGCACAGAAGATGAACTTGGAGGAAGGTAAATTACAGAGCTGGGTGAGAAAACCGCGCCAGTGAAGCGGGTAGGATGCTCTGTCTGGAGCAAGGAGTGTGACACCTCAAAGAGAAGACGCTTGAAGAGCGAATGGTAAGGACGCTTTGTCAGTTGAACCAGGAGGGAAGAAGCCCTTCGAGGGAGAGGGGAAAGTTTGTGCAAACCCTGGGGGCATCGCTGCGTTTTGTGCTCACGGATGCTCACTCGACAGCTCTTCATTGAGCATCTGGGCCTACAGCAAGCCGTCCTCAGGGGATTCAAGCATTCTTAGTGCTTCAGCACACAGGTCAAGAGGATGGAGGCACGACATTGAGAAGAGGCCAAGCTATACGGTGGGGCTGGCATGGCGAGAGCTCACAGAGGAGAATGGAGGACAAGCTGAGAATGTGGGCGCCGTTCTGTGTAACCGCTGGGGTTCCCAACCTCAGCATCGCCGACATATTTGGCTGGAAAATGTTTCCTCGCGAGAATCGACTTGTGCCGTGCAGGATGCTTAGCCGCATCCTTGGCCTCTGCTGTGAGGATGCCAGGAACGCTCTTGCAACAACCAAACGTATCCCCAGGTTTTACTCAATGTCCTCTGTCCCCCGCTGAGAATAATGGCTGTAGAGTAAAGCAGTGGGGTTTTAATCAGTGAAGGGGCGACTGATGGTCCAGGCACGTGGGCAAACGCAATACCCTTCTATGCACACACCGATGCACTTATTTGGAAAGAAAGAAATATGTGCATGGATAATTCCAGACCTTCCATGGTTACCTTTGGGGGGGGGGGTTGTATTCATGCTGTTATTTCCACATTTGCCACAGAAAAACACCCTCCTCCCACAGACACATGTCCTCCAATATTTGCTTCCCCTTTGAAAGTAATGCGCATCTGCTGAGATACGAGGTGTTCTGGGCCAGAGGGTGTGGGAGCCACAGACGAGACCTGCATCCCTGCCCTCAGTCGGGGGAAGGAGGCGCGCGCTGGGCCTCCGGTCAGAGTGCCTGTCCTCACTGCCTTTGGATGGTGCCTCTCAGGTGCAGCAGAAGGCATGAGAAAAATGCAAACAGAGGCACTTGGCAGACACGTTCCTGGGGCTTTCAAAGCTACCCTCCCTCACGATGCTTTCAAAAGTCTGTGAAAGCCACAGCAACCACTCATCACGAAGGCCTTCTCTTTACAAAAGGACAAAATATAGCATCAAGCTGAAGGGCTAAAATGCAGATGCTAAAATGACACCAAATCACCATGGCTTTCATGTCCCCTCAAGGGTATGATCAGTGATTGAGGGGGCTTCCGTGGGACCTCTGATTCCCTCTGATGTCAGTGAATGCCAATCAGCCCAGCAGTTCCATGTAACAGCCCATGGTTCTCCAGGGCTAGCCCACAGACTGCTCACCTCTGCCATAGTCTGGCAGAGGAATCCGGTTGGAAAATAGGCAACTCAAACTCACCGAGACTTCCATTACCACCAAAACTTTGGTTATTCCCGCTGCGACTCCCTTTCCTCCCCTGGGAACTACTACCTGTGGTTGAGAAGGATGCTCAGTGAGGTCCCTAAATCCCAGACAACACGCTCAGGTGGGGCTTCTCAACCTCGGCACCGTGGAGATTTTGGGCCAGATCGTTCTTTACTGTGGGGGACTGCTCTGAGCTTTATAGGGTGTTTTGCAGAAGCTCTGGCCTCTACCCACAAGATACTATGTTCCAGCTTTGGCAGCCAAAAATGTCCACTGTTGCTAAAAGTCCCCTGGAGCAGGAGGAGGGAATCGTGCTGGGTTGGGGACCTCCGGGTTCCAATGGAGGTGACGTCTAACTGGGCTGTATTTTACTTGAGCAGAAGCTAGACCATCACATTCCTGAGTCAAAACACAGAGATTGATTATCATGGAAACTTGCAAAATTAACCAGAGTAGGCGTAGTGAAAAGAAAAAGGGATAAGTAAAAACAAGAACCAAAACCTAACAGGGTTAAAAGATGGACTTGGACTTGATGTAGAAAGCAGTGCTTATTCCCATGGGCACATCTGGAAGGGGAGAGAACGTTGGTGGCCGGGGATGGGGGGGGAGGCTCATTTGCTAAAGCAAAGCCCTGCAGGAGCGACTAGAAGGTTTATCCTGGGAAATATCCCAGGGTCTGGCATGAGTGGGTGAGGGTAGTGCTTTAGGAAATTCCTTGGGGTCAAACATGAAGCAAAGCGTCTAACTCTAGAGGGCGCTCCATCCTTGGTGCAGATAAGATTCTTCTTTCCCCATTTTCCAGAAGAGAAAAGCCAGGTGTGCAGAGGTTAAAAGGCTGTGCCCAAGCAATGCGGGTAACCATGGATTCCCCTTTGTCCCTTCTGTCCGGGGATAAAGCCATTTTACTTGAGTGGAGCATCTGAGCTCTTGCATTGCATGGGTGTCTGGTCAGGTTAGAGCCAAGTACAGGGATTCCATGAGAGCCCCGTAATTAATGATGTGTTGAAATGTGAACAGCTCCCATGGTGTTTGCTCACACATAGATGGAGAGAAATGGCATGGGATGCCTCCATAAGAGATGCTCTGTCCCAAAGACTCTTTGGGGTCCCCTGGCATCTGCAGAACAGAGTAGAAAAGGCTGGGAGGGTGAAGGAGGACCCCCTTCGCAGAAGGCTTATTTTCCAAACGTCTCTGTAGGATGCACGTGCCGCTAACTTTCTAATGAGGCACAGATTGAAAATGGCTAAACACACTTGTACTGAAACCAGGGTGATGGGACCCAGAGGCACTGTGAAGAAATTCCTCTAATTGCAATTTTTAGTTATTATCAACATGGTCCTCATACTTCAGGGATAACTACCGGAGAGCTGTTTTCATTTTGTTGTCTCTACAGCTCCAGGTCTTTAGAAAACAAGGAGATTTGGAGCAATTATCTGCTTCAGGACCAAGGACAAGTTGGCGGGTCCTCAGAATCTTAGCGCTGCTCTTGAATATTCATACAGGGACTCTTTAGAGAGTGCATGATAAGAGCTGGGCATGGGGCTAAAATTATTCCCAGGTTAGCTTTGTTAATATTAATACAACCATTGCTGTTAGCATTGATTGCTTTACCACAGGCCAGATACTGTCGTAACTATTGAATAAATTAACTTTAAAATGTCTGCGGTATATTGGGTACCAGGCACTGTATTAAATGCTATGTACCTTAAATATGTTACTTAATCCTTATAATGACCTTTTGAACGGGATTAGTGTCAAACCCTATATATACATGAAACCGAGGTTTGGAGACGTTAAGTGGCTTGTCTCTAAGCCACAACAAGAAAAAGTGAAAATTCAAGGTTGGATCTTTTCAACTCCAAACTAGCCCTGCTTGAGGGTATTTCTTCCCTGGAGTTTATACTTGTACCAGTATCGTAATGTCGTAGAAGCTACTATTACAGCTTTATGATACGTCTCATTGTCTGCTAATAAATCTTTCAACATTTCCCCTGTTTTAGGTTTGCCGTAGCTGTTACTGTCCCTTTGAAACATCCTGTATATTTAGAATCACCTTGTCAATTTCCTTTAAAAAAAAAGTTTGGTATTTGATGATAATCCCCATAAATTTATGGTTCAATTTGAGGAAAACTGAAATATTTACAAACACTAGCGGTTCTTCCAATCCGTCATCAGGATATATCTTTCCTTTCATTCAGGTTTTATTTAATTGTTCTCCTTTGTGTTCTGCAGGGCTATGAATTATATAGGTCTTATTTGTCACTTACTAGATTTACTGTTAGATATTTGATATTTTAATGTTATTTTAGATGGCATTTCAAAAATGCACACGTTAAACTTTTTGATGTAATGTGGAAATTGAAGTGAACTCTGCATATTTATTGATCTATATCTGACAATTTTCTAAATTCACATCTTAATTTTAAAGAATGACTGGGCAACTTCGTTAAGTATTCTATGTTTGCAGTTACATTTTCTGCAAATAATATCATTTTTTTTCCTTCCTTTTCAATCCATGTATCTTCTTCTATTTCTTTGTCCTGGCAATAGAATTGTTTGTGATTAATATCTATTCAGGAATTTGCTTCCATTTTTTTGCTAAGGGTTTTTCTTTTTTATTGTGACACGATGTTGCATTTATGTATGATTTTCTTCCATCTACTGTGATGATAATATGACAGCTCTCCTTTATTCTGTTAATAATGTAAATTCTGTTGATTAACTTGCAATTATTAAGCCACTTTTGCCTTTTTGAAATAAGCCCAACTTGATCGAAAAGTATCTGATGTCCATTTTATCACACTTGCTACATATCCATTAATATTTTATTTAAGGTTTTTTCATTTTCTGCCTATGAAAGAGACTGGCCAGTACTTTTCAGTTTATGGTATACCCTTTTCTAGTTTCCATACTAAAGTTACGCCTCTTCATCAAGCAAGATAGAAAATTATATTTTCCCATTTTCTGATTTACTGAGGGAGAAAAAGAAGCATGCCCTTAGTATAAAGTTTTCTTTCAGGGAGTTCTCATCACGGCTCAGCAGAAATGAATCTGACTAGTATCCATGAGGACATGGGTCCGATCCCTGGCCTCACTCAGTGGGTTAAGGATCTGGCGTTGCCGTGAGCTGTGGTGTAGGTCGCAGACGCAGCTCAGATCTTGTGTTGCTGTGGCTGTGGTGTAGGCTGGCAGCTGTAGCTCTGATTTGACCCCTAGCCTGGGAACCTCCATGTACCACGGATGCAGCCCTAAAAATAAAGTAAAATAAAATAAAATAAAATAAAATAAATAAAATAAAATAAAATAAAATAAAATAAAATAAAATCTTAATGCCTAGAAGAGTTTATTGGTCTAACCATCTGTTCCTGAAAATATTTCCATGTACATCTTTGAAGTATTAAATATAATTATTCAGATTCTATTGCACTTTGTTTCAGTTTGGTTTTTATGGTGATTTGTCCATTTTATCTACATTTTCAAATACTGATATTAATAGTTTATTTATTATATATTGTTAAAATCTGTAAG